>NC_089814.1:21529090-21870340 GCF_029633855.1 Hoplias malabaricus | reverse complement strand
CTCGCCTGCCACGCGGGAGGCCTGGGTTTGATTCCCGGCCAATGCACAACTCAGCTTTTTAAGAGAGTTTTAACTTTTTAAGTTTTTACTCTTAAGGATTGATCAATTTCTGGACCTTAAACTGACTTTGCAAATTGGCCTGTGTAAGCTGATCTGTTGCTGGACCACCAGGGCTGAGCTGGCATGCCATGTCATAGTATGGCTCACTATTTGGCAAGCAACAGCACATCTGGAAGGCATGACTTTGAGGATCACAGCTGGATGGGGTCACATGACTTCTCAGTTAAGCATTGGTGGTTCAGTGGTAGAATTCTCGCCTGCCACGCGGGAGGCCCGGGTTCGATTCCCGGCCAATGCACAACTCAACTTTTTATGAGAGTTTTAACTTTTTAAGTTTTTACTCTTAAGGATTGATCAATTTCTGGACCTTAAACTGACTTTGCAAATTGGCCTGTGTAAGCTGATCTGTTGCTGGACCACCAGGGCTGAGCTGGCATGCCATAACATAGTATGGCTCACTATTTGGCAAGCAACAGCACATCTGGAAGGCATGACTTTGAGGATCACAGCTGGATGGGGTCACATGACTTCTCAGTTAAGCATTGGTGGTTCAGTGGTAGAATTCTCGCCTGCCACGCGGGAGGCCCGGGTTCGATTCCCGGCCAATGCACAACTCAACTTTTTAAGAGAAGCACCCAAAAGCAACCAGTCACTTTCTGTCCAATCACTGATATTCAGAGTATACTAAAATCATGTGGCTTTTCTCTATGGCTTACTATTTGGCAAGTGACTTATTACACTCTTAAGGAACCAATCGGAGCAGGGGAGGGCGGGACTAGTTTGAACGAAACCCTTCTCGAAATTCTATGTAAGCTCTAGAAAAACAAAATCCCAGTCGTTTGTGAAATTCTGGCCGGACATTTTTTTAAGTCTAAAAAAGAGGACATGTCCGGGTAAAAGAGGAAGTCTGGTCACCCAAAGTTAAAAAGCACGAACTGTAATAAGGATATTGCTGTATTCCTGCTCAATAGGTGGGTAATATTGACTTATATTTTGCTGTAGATGAACTTGACTCTAAATTCGGAAGAGCACAAACTACATGACAGGAATCACAGACCCAAAGTACAACAAATCCAAACAACTCCAGTATAAAGTATATCCAGATAAGTTTCTGTGGTACTGCAAATTGTGAATAAAAACCTGCAGACGAGATAAACTTCAGCCACATAGGTTTTCCCCATCAAACATACCGTTCCGCCTTAAAAAAAACAAACAAAAATAACGCTTCAGAACAAAAACAAACCAAAGAACAGCGTTTCCCTACAATCGAAGACATCCTCTTTAAAGATAGATACATACATACATACATACATAGATAGATAGATAGATAGATAGAGATAGATAGATAGTTTGATTAAATAATAATAACATGACTCTATTAATAGTAAAGCAAACTAATCGCAAGCTGTGTTAGCTGTGACCACAGTATGTACTAGTGGCCATGCGTCTATGGTAGATTTTTAGGTAGATTTCTATGGTTATACGTCACCGATGCTGTACTCTGTGGCTGTGCTACATTTGACGTCTTCATGAATTTACATTAGCCACCATAAAATAAAATGTGTGTTTCCACACTGGGAATTCATATAAAAATAACTGAAACAACCGACAAGAGTTCATTAAATTTTGGAAAGAAAAATTACTAGTGGCTTTGCTCGGATATAATAGGACTAAACTCTCGAGTGTTCTAGTTAAAGCGCAGGTCCTCGAATTGGGACAAACCCCGGTGACAACAGTAAACATGGCGACGTTCACGCGGTATGTTAGAGATGTGTGTATGGTGTTTGAATCAGCTTTTACATTGAGGATCAGCAGAAATGTGAGACGTAGGGCACTAACCGCTAACTCTGAGCCTGAACACTCTTATTACACTCTTAAGGATTAATCAATTTCTGGACAATAAATTGACTCTGCTGATCTAAGCTGACCTGTTGCTGGACCACCAGTGCTGAGCTGGCATGTTACGTCATAGTATGGCTCACTGTTTGGCAAGCAACAGAACATCTGGAAGGCATGGCTGGACATGATTAAAAACCTGAGACACAATTGTTATTTATATTCTTTAATAATGGAGCAGCAATAATTTGAGGATCACAGCTGGATGGAGTCAGTGGTTTTCCATTGAAGCATTCGTAGTTCAGTGGTAGAATTCTCGCCTGCCACCCTGCTATACCACTCCAAGCCAATAATTTTCATTAAAGTTTCCAGGGATGCTTAGTATATTAAAATCATATGGCTCCCTATTTCGCAAGTGAGAGATCCCACTTTTGACGTTTGATACATTTTTTTGATCATAAACAGATTTTTCTAAACTTCCTGTCTTCAGCTGACCAGTTGCTGGACCATCAAGACTGAGCTGGCATGTCACGTCTCAATATGGCCCTTTATTTGGAAAGCAACCGACCATCTGGAAGACATGATATTTCAGTGTCAGAGCTGGATGGGGTCACATACTTCTCAGTTAAGCATTGGTGGTTCAGTGGTAGAATTCTCGCCTGCCACGCGGGAGGCCCGGGTTCGATTCCCGGCCAATGCACAACTCAGCTTTTTAAGAGAGTTTTATCTTTTTAAGTTTTTACTCTTAAGGATTGATCAATTTCTGGACCTTAAACTGACTTTGCAGATTGGCCTGTGTAAGCTGATCTGCTGCTGGACCACCAGGGCTGAGCTGGCATGCCATGTCATAGTATGGCTCACTATTTGGCAAGCAACAGCACATCTGGAAGGCATGACTTTGAGGATCACAGCTGGATGGGGTCACATGACTTCTCAGTTAAGCATTGGTGGTTCAGTGGTAGAATTCTCGCCTGCCACGCGGGAGGCCCGGGTTCGATTCCCGGCCAATGCACAACTCAAATTTTTAAGACAAGCACTATCTTTGCAAAATATCGCATGCACATTTAGTTCAACTGCCAGCAAATACACAACTTTGTACATAATTTTAAACAAAATATGACATTAGCTGTATAAACCTCAGTTGTTCATAGAAATGTAAAGGTGAGATGAAGAGAACAAAATCTTCAGTGGGCAAATATGATTTCAGAACGATTTAAGTCACAAATGTAAGCCAAATGTAGCTTCTAAAGTCTTAAGGATATGATATAAAATCAAGAAAATCAATGTACATAACCATAATATCCCATTAGAAGTGTGAGTGCCCCTGAAAATATTTTATGGGCATCTCTGAAATTTTATTCATTCAAAAAGTATTATGCCAAATTTTATCATTCATGATTTGTCATTTCTGTAATGCCCGAGATGTTAGATTATAAAGTAAATTGGATATGGATGCATCCACATGAACCTGATAGTTTTAAACTTTTATTTCTAATAAACAAACACTTTTTATAAAATTTTGAAGATGTTTCCTCTCTATTTGCTAGCTTTCCAGACTGTTTCCATGCTCAAAACAGATATAATGTTTATGAAGCCCCAGTGTCTGTAAATGGTTAATATAAAAGTGTCTCAGTCCGGTGTGTTAGGACTGTTGTGTGCTTAGCTGAACCCATGTGTGCTTTTAGGTCGTTTACACCTTTATTTGCTACACAAAACATGGGAATTTCTTTTTTAATTCATCAGAGAACTTACATTTACGTTTCGGCATAGCTGCTCGAGATGAGGGTAGGTACATGAGCTTTGCCTGACGTAAACAAGGACTACTGACGTGCAGACTGACCAATTAAATGAGAAGGTTTACAGAGAAGGTTATCGACCAATAACGGTAGCTCTACAGTCAGACCGTCCAATCAGAAGATTTTAGGCTACTTCAGCACTCCCCCTTCTCACTCAAGCGAACCAATCGGAGTAGGGGAGGGCGGGACTAGTTTGTGAACGAAACACTTCTCGAAATTCTATGTAAACTCTAGAAAAACAAAATCCTGGACGTTTGTGAAATTCCGCCCGGACATTTTTTTAAGTCTAAAAAAGAGGACGTTTCCGGGTAAAAGAGGACGTCTGGTCACTCTAGCTTAAAAAGCATGAACTGTGATAAGGATATTGTACTGACTTATATTTTGTTGTAGATGAAACTGACTAAATGCGGGAGAGCACAAACTACATGACAGGAATCACAGACCTAAAGTACAACAAATCCAAACAACTCCAGTATAAAGTGTATCCAGATAGGTTTCCGCGGTACTGCAAATTGTGAATAAAAACCTGCAGACGAGTTAAACTTCAGCCACATAGGTTTTCCCCATCAAACATATCGTTCCGCCTTAAAAAAACGGAGCTTCAGAACGAAAACAAACCAAAGAACAGCGTTTCCCTACAATCGAAGACATCCTCTTTAAAGATAGATAGATAGATACATACATACATAGATAGATAGATAGATAGATAGATAGTTTGATTAAATAATAATAACATGACTCTATTAATAGTAAAGCAAACTAATCGCAAGCTGTGTTAGCTGTGACCACAGTATGAACTAGTGGCCATGCGTCTATGGTAGATTTTTAGGTAGATTTCTATGGTTATACGTCACCGATGCTGTACTCTGTGGCTGTGCTACATTTGACGTCTTCATGAATTTACATTAGCCACCATAAAATAAAATTTGTCCACACTGGGAATTCATATAAAAATAACTGAAACAACCGACAAGAGTTCATTAAATTTTGGAAAGGAAAATTACTAGTGGCTTTGCTCGGATATAATAGGACTAAACTCTCGAGTGTTCTAGTTAAAGCGCAGGTCCTCGAATTGGGACAAACCCCGGTGACCAGAGTAAACATGGCGACGTTCACGCGGTATGTTAGAGATGTGTGTACGGTGTTTGAATCAGCTTTTACATTGAGGATCAGCAGAAATGTGAGACGTAGGGCACTAACCGCTAACTCTGAGCCTGAACACTCTGGTGTGAAAGACCTGCGTGTTAAAAGCTCAGCGAACGAGGCTGTTTTCGACAGAAGTGTATCTCAGAAGCACGGAGGCGTGTTCAGGGCGCCAGGTCTACAGTTTTCACCCACGGCTCCTCAGACAACGGCGGGGGACGAAACTACTACTGCTTCAAAGCTAATAAACCACGTTAATGGCTTGTATTATGAAAAAGCCCTACCTGGAGACAAGAGACTGTCGTGAGTATTTGAAAAGCTGTATATTACTCAGTGAAATCAGAAATACTACCACAAGCACCTTCTTAAATGCCCTCATATACTTGTGTGGTACAGATCAATATTTTCCTTGTTAACATGTCAGTGTGGCGTTTTAATACATTAAAAATGAGAAGATGTATCATGAGCGAAATAAAGAGTCAGTGCTATGGCTGAGAGTTTCAACCTTGGAACTGAAGTGTTCTATTTGACTTCATCGACTCTTACAAAATTGGGTGTTGAAATTTTGAGTGCATAAAAAAAACCCCACACACTAATCCCAAAGAAATTCAGTGGTGATTCAGAGAACACAATTACACTGTTTAACAGCCCTGTCGAAGTGAGCTTGGAGGGTCGCTGGTTGAATTCACAGGACTGCCAGGAAAAAAGTCATTCAAGGCTCAAGTGCCCTTGAGCAAGACGTCTAACCCCCAAAACTGCTCCCTGGGCGCCAAGGTGCAGTTGCTCCAGAGCACCAAATTTGATTTGCATGCTTTTGTAAGGGGGAATTAAACACCACCTCTAGGTGGGCATTGTGGTGAGAGATGTCAGATTTCTTTGTGGTTCCTCCAGTAAATCATGTTTAATATCCTGTGCCACCCATGCTTAACTGATGCTGCACAATTTGACACAAATGTGGAAAATGAAGGTCCTTTAAGGTATCTCAGTTCACTAATTGAATATGGAATATTTTTGCACATGTAGTGTATTGATCTTTTATCATTTATTTTTGACACAGTTGATATCTGAGATTATTTTTATTGCAAATCTAAAACCTTTCTGATTTTTATCACAATTTACAGTCGCCTGGTTAACCTAGCTCGCTTTAAGAAGCTCCGTGAACAACAAGGCAAGATTGTCCTGGAAGGAAGGCGTCTCATAAGCGATGCTCTGGAGGTAGGGGCCTTACCGCAGACGGTGTTCTTCAGTTCTGTAGAGAGACTTCAGGAGCTTCCCCTCAACAAACTCACACAGGCCAGCTTAATCAAAGCCAAGCTGGAGGACATCAGAATTTGGTCTGATCTAGGCACGACACAAGACCTTATTGGTAATGGACTAATCATATAATACTTCACATATGTTGCAATGCAGACGCACATTTGTTTTACCTGCACTTGATTGTTTGTGTGTGTGTATTTATTTATATATATATGTATATTTATATATATATATAAAATAAAACTAGACTTAAAAATTCTTATTTAATTCACTCAGAAAAATAAATTCGTGAAATTAGTTTGTAGACCTGAGCAAATGTAACTAGTTACTACACATCTCTGGTATGAGATACTGCCAAAAAAATTTACTTTTGATTTACGTGGCCAAAAAAAAAAAGTATTTTCTTTTCTATGCCACAAAAGAATATGGCATATGTACGTAAGAACTGATTGTAGTGAGCCTTGACTGGTTACAGGAGGGAGCCACTGAGTCACCTTTCTTCACCAATTATGGCTTTGACTAAGGCTTAAGAGGAGCGTATAAATTGATAATGTTTGGCTAGTCAAAGCTTTTACAATGTCCAGATTAGGTAATGTTTGACTGTGGGATGGAGGAAGGCCTCAGGAGTTGTTTAAGAAGGAGTTTTGTGGGAAAGCATTTATGTATGTTCTTAAAGGAAAACTAGGAAACTCACCTGCTATGTATAATCACAGCTATCTTAAAACGTCCTGAGGGGTCCCAAATGCAATTTTCTGAAAAGTATGGAAAGGCACTGCCCCTGACCCTGATCTGTGATAACATGCGGGACCCTGGAAACCTGGGAACAACTTTACGCTGTGCAGCTGCTGCTGGATGCTCTAGTGTGCTGCTCACTAAAGGTATCAACACAAATCATACATATCTTTAAAATGTAGCATGATTTACTGTGCTATCTGCTGGTCAAAAAGCATGAATGGATGAATGCAGTAGAAAAATAGCTTATTTAAAAATTGATTTTTTTTTTCATGCCTACATTTTAAAAAGGATTCAAATCAGGAAATTGATTAGACTTTTATTATATTTTCATTAGAAACCAGAAGAGTAATTCTGGCTGCATGTTTAGGAAATATGCAAGTTATCTGAACAAGCAAGTGTGCTGAGCACTTAGTGTCCCAGTACAGTTTGCAGAGAAGCATCCCATTTTCATGGGAGACCTACCCCTACTGTTTCCCTTTTTACAGATTTGATATTGTCTGACTGTACATCACTATGGTGGGTCTGCGAGTTCAGTACCAGTGACAATCATACATTCTAGTCAGTTATAAAGGGCTATTTTTTATGTTAAAGCCCATGTCTACTCATTTTAGTAGGTGTATTCTAAACATTTAGAGCAGTTAACTATTATTAAACTGCAGCATATATATTGTCGTTATCCAATGAAAAACTTGTATATCCAAAATAGCTACTTTACTGGAGAAAGAAAAGAACCTTAACCTTTTAAACCATTTAAAGGAAGTCAGTGTAAAAATATTTTATTCCAAGTAATTTTGGAGCATTTTTATTGGTCCATTCATGATCACATGTTTGCACAATGTGGACAACAGCTGTTGTGTTTAAATGATGTTGAAAATTAATAATTGACAAAAATGCAAAAATGGAGATACATGTTATTCATTGGACCACACACACACATATATATATATATATATATATATATATATATATATATATATATATATATATATATATATATATATACATACATACACGTGTGTGTAAATATTTATTCTCTGGCACATTTTTACTATTAATTGTTTTTCTAAATGCACAGTAAATTCCCCAGTGTTAAATCAACACTATTACTGTTAACACTGACAGTGTTGATTTAACACTGGTGAATTTACTGTGTGGTCTGTTTATAGGAGGAACTGCTATGTTAATTTTCAATCCTTTTTTAGGTTGTGTTGACATCTGGGAACCGAAAGTTCTTCGTATTGCTATGGGAGCCCACTTTCACCTTCCCATAATCCCTAACCTCACCTGGTCTGACATTCAGTCTCGTCTTCCTGCCAACACAACTGTCCACGTTGCTGACAACTGTAAAGACCTCACACACAAGCCTGAAATCTCAGCAGCTTCCCTACAACAGAAAAAAGCCAGTGAATATGGATGGGTCAACAGTCGCAGTAATTTAAAGCAAATGCATTATGAGGATGATTTTACTGATAATGAAGACTATATACAGGACATGTGTAAGCAATCAAAGCCAGATTTAGAGACTCAGCCTTATCATTTTAATTGGGCCTGTAGGCACACAGCTATTGTCATTGGTGGAGAGACTCATGGGCTGAGCCACGAAGCCTTGCGATTGGCTGGTCAAACAGGGGGGAAGAAATTATTGATCCCCATGGTGCATGGAATGGAAAGTCTGAATTCTGCCATGGCAGCAAGTGTGTTACTGTTTGAGGGCCGGAGACAACTTATGCTTGTGTCCAAATAGCAAATAGTCATGAACTGTTTATGGTCTCAATCAGTAGACAATAAAATAATCCCCTTTGCACACATTAAAGTCAGGTAAAAATTTGTGTTTTTGCTCCTGGGACTCCCCTTTAATGTAATTCATTTTTCTAGCACTGTGCTGAAATCAGTGAGGGCCTACCCTCCTCCAAAAGGTTAGCACAAGCTCCTCAGTGCTGAGTCTGGAGTAGCAATGACAGAGGCTCTGTTCATTTTATTACAAGTCAGTGAGGCATCACAATGATTTTGCTGTAGTTTTAAGGTAAAAATATTACACAAGTTTCCTTTAAATTCCCCTGTGCTTTCATGAAATCATTATAATTTAAAATAATCAAATGTACAAGCCCCATTTTTAGAAAAGTTGGGACACTTTCTAAAAATGCAGTGCAAACTGAAATCTGTAATTTGTTCATTTACTTGAACATTTATGTGATAGACAAAAGGACAAAGAATCTATTTTCAGTGTTTTCTATAATGAAATGGAATACTATTTGGTCAATATGAAAAAAAAAAAAAATGCTGAGACCGAGGCATGTCACCTATTTATTTTTTTTGATTCTCCTCTTCATGAGGCCCCATACATTTTCAATAGGATACAGGTCTGGAACGCAGCGTGGCCAGGCAATCACACACACTGCCCTTTGTCTTTCCACACCAAGATTTCCCCTGACTCTCTAAATTGTATAATGCATGAACTCTAAACAATGAAAGACCAAAAATCCTTGCAATCGTGTGCTGAGAAACATTTTTTTGGAACTGACAGACGTGTCTCTCACAGAGTTCTGAAACATGGCCTGTTGTTTGCAAAGACTAAGTCTTTGGTGGATGCTCCTTTAATACTCTATTATTGATGGCCTCGTTAACCCATTCAAGACTAGTGTTAAATGAGTAGCATTTCAGTTATATTTTGCCTCTGTCCATGGTGCAAATAGTACAATGACAGTTGGGGGAGTCAACGTTTTCTTCAGGTCATAATGGAGGACAAGTACAGCACATGCGTGTGCTTCAGTAAACTGAAGTCGTACAATCCTTACAAAGTCTTGCTTGTTTACTGTAATGTCTGCAGTACATTAATGATAAATCCATTACACCAGCTCATTTGTCAAATACCATACAACAACCGTTGTATTCAGGGGTCACCAACAATATATTACAGAGCAAAATCAGACGATGCTATTGGTTACTACCATACAGTATTTAGGCTTGTACCCGACTAACATTAAAGGCATAGACAAGTCAGAGTGAGAAAACAGCTGATAGATTTTGCTTATTGGGTGGTCTACGCCTTTATTTTTCGTCAGATAAAGGCTTAAATTTTGAATGGTAGTAAGCAGTAGCATTGGGGAATGCCTTTATATAGAAGCTTGATTATTGTTAGTCTCCAAAATAAACTCTCTCAGTGAATCACGAAGTGAATCAAGTTTAAAAAACAAAAGGAAAGAAAAGTCTTGTAACCAGTGTGCCTCAGCCATGTACTTCAGGTTTATACATCAATGCATTGACTCACTGCGGTAATATTTGCGTTTACTGTAGAAATACTCACAGCAGCAATTACATTGAGCTTGTCGTAGATATGACGTTCTTGATGAGTTCTAAACATTTCTGCCTAAAAAACACATGTTCAGTCTGAAACCTGTGTGTTGCCACTGCAGCATTTAAGGTGAAACGGTAAAATGTAACAATTTAACATCTTTGTGTGAGTGATTTACTGAAGGCAATAACGTGTTTTTAAAATGCGAGATAGCTACTTGCACGTAATGATTTCTCTGGCTTGTGCCTTAATGAGGACGTTATCCACGTGACCAATAATATGCGTAAGGCAGGCAGAGGAGAGGTCAAACTTAACAAGAAATGGTGTGGTTCATTGTAGGTTTGTTAGAAATCATATTTCCTCCAGGCATGGATATTGTAAATGTTTTGTAATATTTAACAGTATAGGTGAGAGTCCTCCCTTCTCACCTTAAGTGATCCGAAACAGCAAAAATAAGTCAATATTATTCACATAATATCACCGTTTATATAGGTTGACGCTTATTATTTACATTATCTCCTACTCTGGTACTGAAAGGAACAGTTTCCTGTCCTCCCTTCTCCAAGACATACCATTCACATTGAGACAGAAACCATATGTCTCAACTGAGAACAGTAAAACCTTGTCTACGTGCCGTACTTAATAACATATGTGTACAGTACACTTCAAATAATACATTTTCCAGCATGGCTATGTATTCAAAAGAACTGCTAACACTGGTTATAGCATTATTTAATGTTTGCTATTTTAAACGTAAGGTATCTTTCTTTTCCTTCAGCATCACATTCTAACTGGGTTATATTAGAATGAAGTTGACATGTTATGACAGCTGATCTGTGCAAGCTGTTGATCTCTGGTTGAACATGTCACCTCTGCTCAGTCTTACAGCAGCAGCAACCTTCATGTCATCTTTTGTCTTCCAGTTAACACAGATGTTCCCACACTTAATTCTCCACCACACTCTCCTATATATAGAGCCAGAAAAACCAGGCTGAATGTTAATTAACAAGAAAATGCACAGGCATGGTTTGGAATCTGTGATAATATTGAAATCAGCCTTAAACAGTTTAAAATCTAAAATATAGCACTGAAGTCACTAATAATTCCTTTTTCACTGTAATTGTTTTAATCATTTTCAGTTCCACCCACTAGCTATGACTCTGGCAATGTTGTCACAAAGACAGGAGAGGTGAAGGTCAGAACAAGCTTCCTCTGGGACACGTGAAACCAGACAAAATATTATTTTCAAATGACTTCTTACGATCTCATTGGACAGCTCAACAAACTTGGGACTGAACATGGACAGCCCAATTCTGTTAAGCTAGCTAACAGATGCTTGTGTTGGGCAGCTCTGTTTGGATATATACCAATATTTATCAAAATGAATGATAGATCACTAATGTATCAGTGAAAGGCCTAGAACAGAAAAAAATTGTGCTACCTTACCTGCATTACCACAGTGCACTTTTATAAGTACTGCCACCTAAATAAAACAGTAGGTTGGGTATTTTAATAGGATAAAAGTAGACTTTCTCCTAACTGAAGTATAAGCTGCAGATATGCTTAGCCTAAACCGTGTACAGCTTTGTAACAGTCAATCAAACATCAATGAACTATGCACCTGAGAACAGATTTAGGTAGCACTTTAAATTACAGCCCGTTAATTACTGGGTAAACACAGAGTTAGTACCTGTTTAGTAAACTGTAAGATAAAAGTACTGAGTAAGTAAAGGGTATGATACTAGAAATATGTGGTCTTTCCCTTAAGTACTCTGAAATACAGGCAGCGCGGGCTACTTACAGGAGTGTACCGGGGACTAAGCTACACTTTAATTTACAGACCGCACTTCCTGTATTACAGGGTACTGAAAGGTAAGATACAGGAAAGTACCAATGAATATGCTACACTTTAATATACAGCCCACACTGCCTGTATTACAAGGGTACTTACTAACATAACACTTAAGGGTAAGACTAGACAGTGTATATTTGCTTTATTGTATGGGTTGTACAAAGGATGTTAAATATATAAAAGGAATGATATAAGCCAAGGACTTCCTGTTTGAAGACGATGACCCAAAGGTAAGTCTGCTGACCTGAGGAAGCAGAAAAGTGTGTAAGACAACGCCAATGCATATCCCCTGCTGTACCCATGTGAGCAGAAGCGCCAGTAGTTCGCTATGTACATATGCCCAGATATACATAGGCAAAACCATGTAAAATTTCTCTAAAGTATTTGATGATTATTATTGTGGTAAACCACATGTTCTGAACCTAATGAGTACAAAGCACCATGAAACTCTGCTAGTGCCTGCAATGAAAGTAGCTGACCATGTTCTTCTTTGTAGGTGCATTGTAAATATTTTTAAACATTAAATAATTACATTAAAAATTGCAGTGAATTCAAAATAGTAGCTGCATTATTTATTTAAAAAAAAGACAGTAATAATCACGTGCATAAACTGTCGTACTTTTAACTCAATTTTAAAATCTATAAGCTCAGAAGTACAAAGGTTTCAGAACGTAGTTACCTGCCTTATTTGTAAAATACCAGTAATGACCACATATTTCCAGTATCATACCCATTACTTACTCAGTACTTATTTTATCTTACGGCTTACTTAACAGGTACTTACTCTACTTACCCAGTAATTAGCAGGCCGTAATTTAAAGTTTTACCCAGATTTATCCTGAAAAACAGAAGAAGAAATTTTAGGGTCCTTTAAAAAAAACTTTAAAGCTTTTTGTTAATGATTTTGATATACTCTTTAAACCCAACAGCAATCAATAAGTAAAAAAATGCTCTGAGGTTTAAAAGAAAAAAAAAACAGTATTACCCATGACACACAGGAGTGTAAACTCCTTCCCAAATCTTTTATTAAGACTGAATAAAATATTGGGATGGCCTGCTTGGTCGGCAGTCTGCATGTGCTTATTTGTGGATGCGTGGCTCTATAACCAACACATTTCTGAAAGCTAACGGCTAGCTGCAGAGAGTCAAAAGTACACAGATAGCTACAACAGCGTGCACTGCTAAACAAAGAATACAAAGACAAGTAGAAAACTACACATTAAGTATTAAACCTGTCTCCCATACTCGCTCTCTCTTGTGGACTCTTCCTGCTGCAGTCAGGCAGAGCTCCTTCATGTGTGTTTTTCAGTTGAATATGTTCAAATGCTAGCTTTTACTTGCTACAAAATAATTCTACAGGATTGCTCCAACATTAAGAGCAAAAAGCTACAACTATGATCCCTTTCAATGGGAAAGTGAATGCATTGCATATTTAAAAATCCTTAATGGGACACAAAACTGTAGCTTTAAGCCTAATTAGGGCATAAATAAAGAAATATTATCGGGCGTAGTCCATGTTTTGATTTACAATATGAATGTCTGATGGAAATGAATGTGTTGCCCTGTGAAGGACTGGCGCCCCCTCCAGGGTGTATTCCCGCCTTGCGCCCGATGATTCCAGGTAGGCTCTGGACCCCCCGCGACCCTAAATTGGATAAGCGGTTACAGATAATGGATGGATGGATGTCTGATGGAGATTCTGCTGCAGACAGACATATGCTGTAGTGTAGAACTAATATTACCCTCCCCTTAGTGGTGGTGCGCCTCTAACATGTTTAACCAAGCAGCAGAAATGACTTCACACGCATGACTTCCGAACTGGAGCATGTAAGAGACAATGTTAGTAATTACAGCGACCCGCACACACTGACTCACATTGGCCAGACTAGAACGGAGATATGCTTCACTATCCCAACACCCAGCTAAACTGTTTCCAGTGCTGGCACATTTGTGTTGGGGGGAATCCACATGGGGGGTGCTCACAGGACCTCATACTTCTATCATATCACTACTTAATAGTAAACACCTTGCGTCCAAAATTGGTAGGTATGTCTTATAATCATTTAATCTAGTTTTAATATGCAACCTCCCCCCCAACGCATGCATCACTTTCCAGAAGTGGGAGCGGCACAGTGGCGGTGAGGAGTTTGATGTGTTCTCCCCGTGTCCTCATGGGTTTCCTCCAGGTTCTCCGGTTTCCACCCACGGTCCAAAAACACACATTGGTAGGTGGATTGGCGACTCAAAAGTGTCCATATGTGTGAGAGTGTGAATGACTGTGTAAGTGTGTGTCGCCCTCTCAATCACAGGTACTTGCCAATGATTTCAGGTAGGCTTTGGACCCACTGCGACCCTGAATTGGATAAGCAGTTACAAACAATGAATAAATGAATTAAATTAATGTTTTCCTTTAGGCCTTATTCGTAAAAACACAAGCCTGATGAGGAAAATGTTAACACTGTTTTATTAAATGAAGCCTAGTGGCAAATCGAATGTAGTTCTGTGATATATTTTTCAGTGTATTTGAAAATGTACTGTAGTTCCAATTAAATCCTAAATATCACTGTGTAGATACTCAGTGTTGTTTGTTAATTTGACTGTATTTTATAAAGTAATGTGGGGCATACAACAGACTGTCACCCAAATTGCTGGTTTCATCCCCAGTGATGTGGGAGTACAGGAGAACTCTGGGTGAGAGTGATGGCCCTCTTCAAGCACAGTGCTAACCAATACTGGCATCAGATAGCTGGCACAACAGTTCCTGAGTGTGCGGAACTGTCCAGCAGCATTGTGTTAGCAACACTTTGAAAAGGAAGCATGTGCGTTTCTCACCCTCACAGGTTGGTGGCACTGGGGGTAATTAGGGAAGTCCTGGCTAACATGTGGGACTGACTGTGGTTAAACCGGGGTGAAAACTCTGGGGAATAAAATCAACAAGGGAATATATATGAAGACTGCATTCCATATAATATCAAAACATGTAAATGTCTCAGAGTAATGGACATTTGAACTGTGTTGAGGAAACATACATGAGAAAACGTGCAGTGGAAAAATTGGTCATGGGAATGTTGAGTTGACGAGGGAACATAGAGCCCTGGGAATATAGAGGTCTTTCCCATATTGCAAAGAAGGGCTGGGGGAACACAAAGGAATGTGTGTGTATCTATCTATCTATCTATCTATCTATCTATCTATCTATATATATATATATATATATATATATATATATATATATATATATATACACACACACACACACACACACACACCAGCTGGAATACAAAAATCTACTTAATGCGTGACCTGTGTCTCTGAGAGCGAGAGAGAGAGAGAGAGAGAGAGAGAGTTATCTGCTCGTCTATGCATGCATGAACACACAGCTGGGGCTGCATTCCATTTAGAGTCAGATGCTTGGGGCCATCATCAATATTATTCAGTACTGAGTGGTGGTTTAGCTGTTATGATGATGAGGAAATGAAGAGCTTGAAACTCTTCATGCTGTCAGATACGCTGGGGTTCATTACAGTGTAATCAAATCAAAAAGGGTGAGAAAGAGGGTATAGCGGCATTCTTTCCAGTTCACTTTCCAGCTGTTTAACATCGAACTGCCTAGGTTTGAATGTAAACTACACACACAAGAGTTGTAGATTCTCCATATAATGGCTGAATTTAGCTCTAATGTGCACCCACTAAAGACACAGATGCTCAGATGTGCACACACAGCTTGTATATTGGCACATAAGCCTACGGCCACCATGCTAAACGCTAAATGATGGTTAACCGGGTATAATGCCCACCAGCACTGAGCAGTTGGGCATTGGAACAGCTTTGGAGTGACAGAGAATCATTCAACACCACTCTGAAGAACCAGAGTGGAAATTGTGGTTCAGAAAGTGTGGTCTAACATCATTACCTGACCTCTCTAATGTGCTTATGAGGGAAGATATAGATGTTCAAACTTAGAAGTCTAACTAGAATGGATTTGAGTTTAGGAAGCAGTTTTAATCTTTAAATGTTTTTGTGAATGTATTTGATTCATCCAAGCCAGGGTTAATCCTGAGGTATCATAGCCTTGCAGTTTGCGGTCCAAAACGTCCAAAAATGTATTCGTTTAATCCAGTCCACTAGGGGGCGCTGCTACACAAGCGGCGGGGAAAAACAGAAATGAGTTTTAGGATGTAAAATTTGAATTAAAACGAAGGCTGAAATCCAAATATACATCCAGTATAGTGCGCTGTTTAAGTTAGAATTCTGGTCAGTTTGCCGTGCAATAGGGAACTGTGCACATGTGTCTGAATCAGAAATATTTATTTGAAAGGCATTATTTGGTGGAGGAGTCATAGTCTAGGGGAGTAGGGAGCCATTTGGCATAAAATGTTTAATTCCAAAGAAACAGAAATGTTCATAAATTACAAGCACCACAAATGTGTATCAGTGGATTACTACCTTTTTAGCACACTATTTAGTATGCATTTTAGCCTTTATGGTAGCCTATTAATTAATTAATGTATTTATTTTTTTAGCTGAGCGGATATTTAATTCGTACGACAGAGTTTTATGGTCACGGCTTTGAAATTAATAAATAAGATTCTGAAAATTAAGTCAGAATTCTGAGAAAAATGTCAGAATATTTCTGAGAATTATGTCGGAATAATTCAGAGAATAATGCAAGTTTCACATAGGACCCACTCCACACTCTTTCTACGTGCAGCCACAAAACATTCTGTTATCGCTCATTGTTGCTACACCTAACCACTAAGGTCACTGTGGGCATTTATGATTCAATCAGCAATCAGCAACATCTAGTAATGTTTAGGAGTACTAGTATCCTAATCCGACCCACTAAGGTTGCTGTTGCCATTTATGATCTGATCACCAAAATCACCCACTGCATCACTAGCTCTTCACAGTAGCTGAACTGTAGCTGAACTGCACAAGCAGAGATGTGGCAGACTTGGCTACAAATTCCCTAACACCTATCTCCACTGGTCTAACATGTGCCTGCCACCTGCGTTCCCTCACCTTAGCCACCGAGTCCACGTACTTCAGCTTCTTCCTTTCGAATGCTTAATCTACTGCATCATCAAACTGAATTGCCTCCTCTTTCTGCTCACGAATAAAACTAGTCATCATTCACTTTCTCTCTGGTAATGTGGCCTTACCAAGGCTTTCTATGAATTACCTGACCCAATGCCTGCTCTTCAACATTGCATCCTTAGAGCCATTGCTTTTACCACTGCATCGTTATATCCTAAGAAACTAAACTCCTCAACTAAACATGTGTGTGGTAGCTCCAGTACCCCTCTCCCATACCCTGCCACACCACATAAACCACACTGCACCCCTAGTCACTTCCTTATAGCCTTGTTCATAACCTTATCCATTCTCTCTACTTCTGTGATAGAAACGTCATAAACTGTCAACAGCTATCTAATACGAGGCAGTAAGCCAAACTGCAAGCACCAAAACTTCAACTTCCCTGGCAAACATGTTCTATCAGTGGTATTACTTCACCAATACAGCCTTTAGTCCCACCCCTTGCTCGTTATCATTTAGCGCTGCATTATATCATCCACCTAAATCTTCACTGCTCTCTCTAGTACCCTAGGGATATGTACTTCCATCACAAAATTTTCTTGCAAACATTTTCTTTGACAACCGACAGACCTCTAAACTTTCTCTGTTTAACTTTCAACCCAGCCAACCTTAGATTACCATTTAACATCTCCAGCAACTGCCGTGTGCAAGGCACAGTAAGGGCTGTCATGTTGTCCATGTATGCCCTAATTGGGGGGAGCTGAAAACCATTATGCAATGTCTCACCTCCTACGACCCACTTAGAGGCCCTAAATATTACCTCCATTGTAAATGCTAATGGTGAAATCATACATCCATAGCCATAGCCATTATACCTATTTCTAATCGCTGCCATGATATAAGAAATCAAAACTGAATATCCTCAAAATATGCTAACTTTAGTGGATATAAAATACTCTACACAGCCAGGCTATTGTGTTGTAAAAAATGAAAACTTGAGCAATTTCAGAACTTATTCCAAATTTAATCTAACACATTTTTACAATACTGTTGAAAAAATCAGCATCTTCTAGGGAGTGAAATAAAAACACGTACAATAACACTGCATAAATATGAATGCCCTTCAACAAATACTTTGTTGAAACACCTTTTGATTTTATGACAGCATTCAGTTTTTTTGGGTTGGAGTCTGTCAGCATGGCACCGATTTACGTAGAAATCTTTGCCCACTCTTCCTTGCAAAAGCACTCCAAATCTGTCAGATTGTGAGGGCATCTCCTGTGTACAGATTTTCAATTGGATTCAGATCTCTGGCTGAGCCATTCCAGAACTTAGCTGTTATTTTGTTGATGTGGAGGTATGCTTTGGGTCACTGTGAACATCCTATTCCTCTTCACAGTTTTAGGCCAAAATGGACTGATACGTTGAACTGTTCATAATGTCTTCCACCTTGACCCAAGCCCCAGAAAAACAGATCCAAATCGTAATGCTGACATCATCATACACACTATGCACGCATTTACCATTACACATTCTTGCACATGCTTTTGGAAGACTTTAGGTTTTTGCCAAATGTAGTCAGGCTTGGGTGTGTTCTCTTTGTGGGAAAAGGCTTCTGTTTCACCACTCTACCCCATAGCCCAGATATTCAAAGAATACAGGAGATTGTTATCACAGGTAGTACACAAACAGTACTTGGCAGAAATTCCTGCAGCTCATTTAACTTAGTTCTATACCTCTTTACAGACTCCAGACCCAGTTTAGACTGATTTCTGTTTGATTTAACAGTTGAAATGTATCCAGTCGTCCCTCGTCACTTCGCGCTTCACCTTTCGCGGCTTCAGTGCATCGCGGATTTTTATAAAATATTAATGGGAAAAACAAAACGCAGATTTTCGCTATTTCGCGGGTTTTCGTTTATAAACGAAACGAGGGAACGCTGTACATCACTTTATGTCAAATGTATACGTCACATTAAAGGTGGGAATGAATCTGAAATTTATCTTGGTCCTTTTTTTTTTTTTCTTTTTACCTCACAAAAACTTGTCATTTTGACAACGGTGCAGACTTTTTATACCTGCTTTAGCTCTAGGTGAAAAGACTGCAGGTCATAATAAATACATTTGCTCCGGCCTACTTACTCAATATGCATATAATCTGTTGTAATCCTGATGTTTATTTGTATTATAACTGTTAGTAACCAATGAAGTCTGAGTAAAAAATCATTTGTAACAACAACGTTTTTGCAAGTATTTAATGTTTTGTAATTTCTTATTTGGCGGCACGGTGGCGCAGCAGGTAGTGTCGCAGTCACACAGCTCCAGGGACCTGGAGGTTGTGGATTCGTTTCCCGCTCCGGGTGACTGTCTGTGAGGAGTTGGTGTGTTCTCCCCGTGTCTGCGTGGGTTTCCTCCGGGTGCTCCGGTTTCCTCCCACAGTCCAAAAAAAACACACGTTGCAGGTGGATTGGCGACTCGAAAGTGTCCGTAGGTGTGAATGTGTGTGTGTCTGTGTTGCCCTGTGAAGGACTGGCGCCCCCTCCAGGGTGTATTCCCGCCTTGCGCCCAATGATTCCAGGTAGGCTCTGGACCCCCGCGACCCTAAATTGGATAAGCGGTTACAGATAATGGATGGAATTTCTTATTCGGTTGCGGTGCTCTGGTTTTAACAAATGAGGGTCTCATTTGTTTAATATCTCAATGATTTATAAATGAGGGTCTATCCATTATATATTTAAATTAACGTCTGTAGTTTGGAAGAAAAATAATATCTCTGTGGTTCCTCTGGCTTATATGTGTTTTTGATATGTTGAAAACCCATTCTTAATGCAAACTCACATGAAAATAATACTCAAAATTAAAAGTATTTTTGTAACATACATTCATGGAGGTAACAGGATGCTGTAAAGAAACTAATTTCAATTTTTAAACATGTTTTATTACATTCTGCTATGTTCATTCATTCATTATCTGTAAGCGCTTATCCAGTTCAAGGTCGCGGTGGGTCCAGCGCCTACCTGGAATCATTGGGTGCAAGGTGGGAATACACCTTGGAGGGGGCACCAGTCCTTCACAGGGCAACACAGACACACACTCACACCTACGGACACTTTTGAGTCACCAATCCACCTACCAACGTGTGTTTTTGGACTGTGGGAGGAAACCGGAGCACCCGGAGGAAACCCACACGGACACAGGGAGAACACACCAACTCCTTACAGACAGTCACCCGGAGTGGGACTTGAAGCCACAACCTCCAGGTCCCTGGAGCTGTGTGACTGCGACACTACCTGCTGCACCACCATGCCGCCCATTCTGCTATGACTATACATTAATTGCTATTAACCATATCAACCCTAACCCCGCGTTTTGACTCACATGACGCCATCTCACGCTGTCTCTGGGCGGAAAAATCAGCAAAAACATATTCTAATTATTGATTTATAGTTTTTCAATGTTTTTGTAGGTTTCACATCAAATAATAATGCATTAGATCAACAAATATAAACTAAAAAGCTTAAATAATTCTTTATTGTGTATGTTTATCTTTGATAGCTATATACATAGGGTTAATATACATATATTAATATACATGTAGATTCTAAATAGTACATACAATGGCTGCATTTCTCTTTGTAGTTTCTGTTGATGCCTTCCTAGTTTAGTTCGTTTAGCTCCTTTGTCCATGTCTCAGTTAGCCCTCTGTTGTCTTGTTATCGTAATCTTTCTGTTTTGTTATATTCTTTTGTAAATTAAAGTTCACTATGTTTTAGCGTGTGCATCCGCCTCCGTCAGTCCCCTCCACAAGTCCTTGACACCTTCTTTGATAATGGCAGTGTAAAGCGTCCCTCATCTCTAAATAATCAGTTTAGAATGAAAGTTTTAATTATGCACACATTTGGAAAAAACAGTATAATTCTGCTTTAAGAAAAGCCTAAACTAACCCACTGATGTAGCACTTCATCTAGGCATTGGCTGCTGTTGCTTGAAATGCTCACTCTTAGTGTTTTAAAAGAAGGGGGTATTCAGAAGAGGCCCGAACCACACTGAACTCAGTTCTTGAGTCTGTCATGGCTTATGTTTTGTGAGCTATCTGTCTTCTGTGTCAGTACTGGGTGAATCTAATATTGAGTAAACTTATGATTGCTTTTCCAGGCAGGGATTCAGAGTCGGGAGATTATAATTAAAAACTCTGAGCCGATGAGATGGAAAATCCCAGCTGTTGATTAAGGAGGAGTGCTCATTACAGGCTCATTAAGAGACATCTAAGGCCTAGATACCTGTGATACCTGCTTTGGCCCTGTCAGGTGAAAATTCCAGCAGTTCTACATAACAACACTCACTGAGTAAGAAATATGCACATAAACATGCCCACACACACACACACACACACAAAAGGCAGAGTAAATGACCTTGACGAACCTGAAAAACTAGTCACCAAACTGCACAGATCGATGCATACGCAGGCCAGATTTAGTCGTTGTGTGCTTATGCTTTGCTAGCTGCCCATTAAATTCACCCCAGAAACAAAGTGTACCTACCCCCTTCTGAAGCATTTTCATTTGGATCACTGTGAATTAATAACATTCAAACTTGAAATTCAAAATTGATTTCCACTTAATGAAAACTGCTTGGTGTTCCATGGGGAATGTAATTAGTTTTGTAATGCAAGGGTTGGAGCAGACACAGAGGACTGATTGCACTAATTTGTGTGGTTAAGACCCTGAGTCAATGCAGGGGGCACTAGACTTCACCACAGGCCAGTGTAGGCAATATCAGTATAATATGGTTACTCGGATAAATAAAGGGAGATCATTATTTTTGGAATATATTATGGCTATCACAGCTCATGAAACAATCACATCTATCATCAATACAGGTTTGGAGTAATAATAAGCCTGTGAAGAAGCGGTGATTAGATTTTCCCAAAAGATATCTCTAGAAGGTGCCTTTAAACACCACAGCTATTATGGCAGTCTGTTCAGAGACAAGGGTTGCTCATGAAAATATCTGAAATGTGACATTTACTCTACAACATACACAGGCCCTGCAAACAATAATGATTTTACATCAACTACAAAAATGACCCAGTAATGGATAGCTGTTCAGAAGGAAGTCAATTAAGTCTTTCTCTGCTTATTATTAACATAGTCTTGTTTTGTATAAAAAAATATATAATTTTACCTCGTTGTTCATGTCCTTTTTCGTATTAAGACCAATTCCCAATCATTTTTCCATCAAAGCATAAAGATGTTTGTCTGCCTCTGCCAGGTTTTTAGAAGCAGACAAAAGTAATTGTGATTTTATTTTTCATTAAAACACAAATCATAAGTGGGATGTAATATTTATAAATAATACAATGTTTCTATGTGTTTCTCCTTCCAGCAGCCCATTCAGTTAATCAGAGAAAACAGTCAGCTAGCTGAGACATGGTGCTTCACTGAGCTCCTTTAATGTATTTAAAGGTACACTAGGTAAGGTTTAGCATTTTTGCTCCTGGGTGCCCCCTACAGTTGCAGAGTGTAATTCATTTTAGCGCACTGTCCTGAAATCAGGGGAAATGGGAGGGAACAGGGCGGTGAAGATGCTGTCCTACCCTCCTCCAGAAGTTACATAGTGCCGTTTCTGAAGTGCTGACCCTGGAGTAGCAATGACAGAGGCTCTAATCTCTCTATTACAAGTCAGTGGAACGGCACAATTATTATAAAGCTGTAATTATTAGGTAAACACACTACCTAGTGTTCCTTTAAGGGAAGGTACAAAGGCAGACAATGTGCATTGAATTATAATCCACATTCATGTCGTTTTTTTTGGGACTGTGAGAAATTACATATAAAATAATCCTGAACAAATGACACAACCTTCTAGCCAGTGCTGATGAGAGCTTAAAATAGCAACAGACACAGAATGATAGGGAGAGAGAGAAAGAGAGAGAGAGAGAGAGAGAAAGAGAGAGAGAGAGAGAATATAAAAGTGAGAAGAAGAAAAGGAGAAAGGAAATAGCTGGACTGAAAGGGAGAGTAAAAGGAAGAGAGAGATAGAAAAGGAGTGATGGGAATGTCATGTGGAAAGGGGGAAAGAGAAGGGAAAAGTGTGAACTGTGTGTGTGAGAGAGAGAGAGAGAGAGAGAGAGAGAGAGAGAGAGAGAGAGAGAGAGAGAGAGAGAGAGAGAGAGCTTTGACGTCAGAATTGCGCTGGTTCTCTCGTAGGGTCTGTTAGGCGTAACTGCCTCTACTCCTCTACATTTTTAGGCTCATTCATCTCCTCAGATCGAGTACAGCTCTCTAAAGCATTCCTGGAGATAGAAAATGAAAATTTGCTGTCTCACAGTCTGCCAGTCGTTATTGCTGGCCCTTACACTTGCCACCTGTTGTTTTGTTGCACTCCCTTTCAATGACCTGATTTTATCATGCCACACATATATTGCTTTTTCATCCTAGGTCTTTCAGTTATGGCTTCAGATGCTGATCACATAAAAAGCCGGCTTTCATCAAGAGCCATTCTTCTCTTACTCCTGTTGAATAGCAAATATATATATATGTATATATATATATGCAGCTAGCTTTAGACAATTAATAACAACAAAGAGAGCCTCTGAAAGAAATGCTAATTGTTCTCTGAGCATGGTGTGCACTGCAAACCATGACAATTGTACCATAACACCATACAATAATGTTCAATTATACAATGTACATTTTGCCACCACTGTACTGAAACTGTTATCACTGAAAAGATGAATAGCCTAGGACAAAAATATGCTTCTAACCTGGATACAAATGATATTTATTATTCACAGCTTCTAAACAGAGAAAGCTTTTAGTGTTTGGCGAGAATGGTGAGATGAGGTCTGAGCTTTCAGAAGAGCTACTGAGATCTCTTCTGAAATATCTGGAGAAATATCTGAGAGGAAAATCAGTTGGGTCTTTCCATGTGACCTTGTCGTCTATGAGCAACCCCAGAGATTTGAAGGATATCTTTCTGTATATATATTTCTATATATTTTTTTTCTGTGTGTGTGTGTCTGTTGCTTTTCATACTCAACAAACTGATGATTTGTTTTACATAAGAACAAAAAAATAGAATTTTACACTGAGTGTTTGGCTACTGGTTTGGCAAGTCACAAACTGATGCATCCTCATTATCCAGAGCAAATCAATAACAACATCCAAGTAATTTTACTGTTCTTTGTGTCTGTGTTCTTGAATACTGGAATGTAAGTTTGGCAAAGGAAGGAGATTTCAACGTCAAAAGAATGCACAAAAACCCATACTGAATAACTGCCAATTTTTATACTGACACCTAGTGGCCTGGATGTAATAATGATTCTGTACTAAACCTGTTTTTAACATGGTCACCCCCATGTGGGAAGCCCACTCTATGGGACTACAGAGGAGTTTGTTTCTTCTCTTCGTCTCATGTGAGCTGCATTTAATAAAAGACATGTTAAAATAATAATCACTTTCATAAACTTTAGTCAAAATGAATGAATGCTTTTTTAAATTGTCTAAGATAAGATCTGACATAAGATAACATAAGATCTGAGCAATTCCTTTCTATATTTCATTCATTGTCTGTAACAGAGCTAAGTGACAGTGACACTACCATGTCCTACAATGCCAACATCAAAGGTTGAGCACATTTTAATGTCTCTTAACACCATTGTGAAGGCCGAGGGTCAGTTTTGTTGTGTCAAGCTTTATTGATATTCCATAAAAGTAACCTTTAGAGGCAATTAACTTAGGGCCATAGTGCGATGAATGCAAAAGACCACTGCTGTTAACGACCTTAACATTCATTTGCAATTCTTTACATGACGTTTATACAGATTATGGTGTGGAATTTGAATTTTAAGCAAGTGAACAGAGGACAGAAAAACAGAATATTCAACATTATGAGCCTCAAGAAATATAAAGATCTTTGAGAATGTTGCACTCATCAACTGAGACTGATATGTGTTTGGGCAAAACAAGCTACAGCATTTACACCATCCCCAAGCACCTCCAGGCTTCAAATATGTCTTGTTTTACTAGACGTATGCTGGTACATATGCTGAAATGAGAGAAAAAATATGTTTTATTCATAAGGCTGGTCATCTGGGATGATTTGGAAAGTCAATTGCCTTTCGCAACTTTCCTGTCTCTTCTCTCCTGGGACACGTGGGAGGTGAAAGTGCGTGGAGAATCACTTTGCTAGAAGTAACAACCCGGAGAACAGATCCACTCTGGGGAACGATAGAATATCAGACACTATAGCCTCATTAAGAGAGGTGGCAGAAGAAGTGCAAATGTGAGAATGTACCCAAAGACTTAAGAGAAAAAGGCAAGGCAAGACAAGGAAAAGACAGGATGTGAGGGGGTAATTTTTTTAAAATATAGCTGCTTAATCTCAGCTGCGACTGTAGAACAAAGTGACCTTCCTTTTCGAATGTTGCTGGAAACTGGAGGTCTGGTGCCTCAATAGAAATCTTAAAACCTCTGAATAAAAACAACAGAAACTGAGTCAAAATCTTTGCATTCATTTTGATTCAATTATTTAATCAAGATTATGTGTTACATTATCAGTAAGACATTGCTGAGACATTGTCTGAATAACTCTATGGGACTAATAGGGTGGCACGGTGGTGCAGCATGTAGTGTCGCAGTCACAGAGCTCCAGGGACCTGGAGGTTGTGGGTTCGATCGGTGATTGTCTGTGAGGAGTTCATGTGTTCTCCTTGTGTCCGCGTGGGTTTTCTCCAGGTGCTCTGGTTTCATCCCACAGTCCAAAAACACACGTTGGTAGGTTGATTGGCGACTTAAAAGTGACCGTAGGTGTGAATGTGTGAGTTTGTGTGTTGCCCTGTGAAGGACTGGCGCCCCCTCCAGGGTGTATTCATGCCTTGTGCCCAATGATTCCAGGTAGGCTCTGGACCCACCCTGACCCTGAATTTAATAAGCAGTTACAGATAATGGATGGATGGATGGATCTATAGTAATAAAGCATGAAATGAAACTGAATAAAATGGAAATAAGTTAACTCTCTCTCACATACACACAAACTCGGAATGATTACCGGATTAGGAACACCAATCTTTGTATATGCACTCACTGTCCATTTTATTGGCTCCACTGACCTTACAGAATCACTTATTAGTTCTACAATTATGCACTGTAGTCTACATGTTCCTATGTTCCTCTGCGTGCTTTCTTGCCAGGAACCCCCACAGGATCACCACAGAGCACGTATGTGCTGCAGGAGTCCACTCCCTGTCCACTCTGTTAGACACTCCTGCCTTGTTGGTCCACCTTGTAGATATAAAGTCTGAGACAGTAGCTCATCTGTTGCTGTACAGTTTGTGTTGGTCGTTCTCTTGTCCTTCGCAGGATGCAGTTGGCTGGACATTTTTGGTTGTTGGACTGTTCTCAGTCCAGAAGTGACACAGTAAAAACACTAGCAGCACTGCTGTGTCTGATCCACTCGTAGCAGCGCAACACACACATGACCATCACGACAGTGTCGTTGCAGAGCTGAGAATGATCCATACCAAACCATACCTGCGTTGTGGTGGTCCTGTGGGGTTCCTGACCATTGAAGAACTGTGTGAAATGGAGTAAAGACAGTATGCAGGTGGACTCCAGCCTGAATTTGTAAAGCTACAAAGTGCTCCTAAACGGTCAGTGAAGATGAAAGGATAGACCGTGAGTGTAAAAACAAAACAAGATTATATAAAGTTTGTATACTAAGCAAACAAATAATCATTGCTGGGAACAACTGAATACAGCTTATTAATTTATACCTTTCATTTTCAAACAACCATTAACCAATAAACATTGGTTGAACTGGTGTGTGTGTGTGTGTGTGTGTGTGTATCCGTGAGTTATCTCTGACATATAACTGTGCAGTCCATCAGTTGATATATATATGTTATCTGTCACAGTGACACTGTTATGACTACTGACCCTTTGACCTTAATGAAAGCAGGTTATCTGTGGCAGTGTTCATTATTTTTTCGTGATGTACCCTGTCATTTCATAATCAGTTCATCTCTCATCCGATACTTAGCTGAATTAACCTGGGTTGTGTAGGAGAAATGTTCCAGCCATGTTTTTACCGTCTGAATGCTACCAATGACACCAACAATATGTCAGAGCACAAAAAAAAGCCCCACATCGATATTGTTTCCTATGATAAAAGCATAAGAATAACATTCAATGCAATTGGGGCTGAATACAATCACATCCTCATAGCATTTTTGAAAGTCTAAGCGAGCGGATGACTACAAGCTTGGATTCTACATCAATATGATTCCTGCACCCACCAAACTTCTTTAAATTGTAATGAAATCAAGTTCAGGTGATGCCCTTAAAATGGTTTTCACTGGTTGGACAATTGGGGTTTGAGTAAATGGTTGAGTAAATGGTTTCTTTTCCTGATAACACCCAGATCACTCTGTGTTCACAGGTTCTCCCTGAGACAGCATTCATTTCGACTTACCTTTGAGAGAGTCTAGCACTACCATTGGTTTTATAAAGGATTATGAGATTATCATCCGCCCTACCTCGCCATATACGGCTGGATGATATATGTGTTACTGTTGCTCTAAAATGTTGGAAAATGCCTGGGGTCGTCATCTCACCACTATACACTTCGCCATGTACATCCCCCTCCCCAACCCACTTCAGTGCTTAGTGGTAGGTTGTAATACTAATGGAGGTTGCCATAGATTACTCCTGGGTGCAAAAATGACCTCTTTATGTCAGTCTTTCACACTTAAAAAGAATTTTGAAAGCTATGTTGCGGTTGCTATGGCGCCATGCTCTTTTCACTCTATTTTTTCCCCTCCGCTGTTGCTACTGCTTTCACCAGTCAGACCACACGTTCACTGCAAGGAATAAATAAATAATTACACAGCCCACTGGAAATCTTCCGTTAATTGAAACCACTCGGGCCTCTGCATTCCCCCAAACTAGATCCACTCAGAGCAAATGTTTTCTTCTGACTGCTCTGCTAAAAGCCAATTAGTCTGATTAGTTTACTGGGGGCTGGCATGTGAGGTGGAGCAGGTTCCTGTGAGATAATTTTAAAGACATAAATCAGCACCCTGGCCATAATTAGCTGTCATAAGGCCCGAATGAAGGCAAGGAAGTGCCTGTGAATGCCTGAATTGATTTGGAATTATTGAGCAAACTTTGGTGGGTAGAATATTTGCATTCACTTTCAGTTAGAAGTACATAGCAAGCTATACTTTTTTATTTGAGGAAATTATCCTATATTTACATCATTTGAAACTTTCCTATACATACAAATTCCTTTTTGAAGTTACAATTATAGAAGAAATGTGACTCTTGAAACTATGCACCTCTTGGCAAATTCAGGTCCAAAAAGTATATATCCTTTATAGAATTTATTTAACAGCCCTGACAAATTTGAGGCTGGTTTGACAAGTTTAGAAAAGGATGGAATCTTGGTGAAGATTTCTGTGTGGTAGACAGACCATCTTCCACCATCTAAACTTCCAGCATCGTAAAAACAGTACTACAGCCTTCATCATTGAAAGAGTGGCAAAAGTCAATCAAGCTGGATGCTTGCTATAAATCTGTACGTATTTCTTGGACATTTAGTGTAAAAATTGGAAAGACAAAAGCTTTTAGATGTAAAATAACTTTTACTAACGTAAACAAACTCCTCCTATGTCTGTCATCATTCAGAAGCGCAGTATCTTTAAGAAACAGACTGTAGCCTGTATGTGACTAAAGATGAACTCTCTAAGTTTTATTTCACTGTTTGAATTACCACAGAAACTCACCTGTAACTTGAGCTGTTTAGTTTTGTAACACTTTGGGTCAGTGTTTACTTTCTTGGAGTTAGCTGTTTGGAATTGGTTCCATTTTAAGTAATCTGTAACAGCAAACATATGTCAATATGGAGCAGAAATACAACAACCTCCTCATTCCTTTTCATGCTTTACAATGTTCTGAGGTCTTTTCACTGTCCAAATGCCTCCAGAAGCCTTTTTCCATGGCTCAGCCAGTGATGCAGAAAGAAAGTCTGAGCCAGTTCAGACTGAGGCCCGTTGTATTTTTTCCCCATTAACTGAACCAGAAGACTTTTCCAGAATGTAAACAGACCAGAGAGCTATCAAATGGTGAGGAAACATCCTTTGATTTTATTAAGTGTATTTTTTTCATTAAAACTTTGAATATAGCCTTTAGAGATCAATGACCGCCTGTAGTTCTACAGAACCCAATACCCCCAAGTGGAGTTGCTTATAGTGTACTGTGTAAACAGCAGTGGAATGTTCTCCACCAGTTTTATTCTTTGTCATTCTAACAAAGCTCTGCAACATTAACTAAGTTTTTAAAAGACAAATTTCTTCAAGAAATGTTATAAAAAGAGCTCAGTTTCGTAATTTGTATGCAGAGATTGAGAATGGGATTCCCATCCTTGGTGTCAACATCGTAAAGACGGAGGGTGATTGGTTGGCGTTAAATTAGCCTGAGGAGGAACGTCCAATGAGAGGAGGCTGAATACAGGAGCTTTGTCGTGATTGGTTAACTTTCTCTGCCTTACCTGAGCTGGAGGGGAGGGGGTTGCGGAGCTTCAATGGTCGAGAGAAGAGTGCAGGAGACACTTCAGTCAGTCAGCGTGGCATAGTGACTGCCTCGGAACCAACACACACACTGAGCGGCTTCTTAGTCCCGCACGCCGTCAACAGACATAAAGACACGGGGCAGACAGAATGGAGAGAGATCCGCGCGAGAGAGGTAAGTGGGTCTTCTGGTTTTTACCTGGCTGGTGTGTGTCGATAAAGGTGGTGGGCTGTTCCGACGCTGGGAACTGAAGCCTAGTGAAGTGTAGAGTGTAGTGCGCCCTCCCCCTGGAAACCCAGCTGCTGCAGCTTTGGCGGGAATTAAGACAGTGGCGAGGGTGACGCACAGACGTTTCGTCTGAGTGAGACCTGCCCGCGGCACGAATCCCGTTCAGCTCGAGCTACGAACTGAACTCAAACCCGCGTTCGTCTGCCTTCTTTTCTTCAGAGAATTTCTGTTGAATAAATGGGTTAAACACAGTCATTCTGGGGGCTTATCGAGTCTCGGGGTTGTTGAGTGTTAGTGGTAGGAGTCAGTTGTCTGAATGCTTACCTTTAAAGGTCCCTCACAGAAAGTTATGACCTGACATGATTACAGATAACACATTCTACACTGTCTGGGGTCTGGGACGTTCGTTTACAACTGTCATCTTCTTATAAACAGTAAAAGTGTGTTCATAAGCTGTTCTTTAAATCTGGATAAGATCGTCTCCACCGGAGACAGACGCTGAAAAAAAATGAAATGGAAGACTGACGACGTTCATTAGACGTAGACCTCGGACAGTATTAAAGTTTTTGATTTTATGACGACGTTCTTTGTCGTATAAAAGACGTCTCTTTTGAATATGGACGCCCCCTTTTAAGGTGGCAGAATGTAGCAACGTGATTAATGGAAAATTTGATTACATTTAGTCTGTTTGAAAACCACATATACACACACTGGGTTTATTTAAGTATGGCGCCATAATGAAGGTTTCTGGATGTCACAAGTCCCTCCGTCCTCGGTTCTTCTAAATGTTTTGTTAGTTAGTTATGTACGCTAAACCTAGTAATATGCGGGTTTGGACTGGTTACACAGAGCTTTAGCTGCAGATAAGAATTAGTGCATTTCGCTGGAATACAGCTTTCCGCACCAAACTACCCTTAAACGCTACTATTACGTCACAGGGAAATGTCTGAAGATTCAGTGGAATTCCGTGTTAAACCGAAGGAAACGTCTAAAACTCTAGGCGTTCAAGTTTTTTTTTTTCACCGAGACACAAACGTGCTTTTCCAGGTTCCCACGCCCTTAATAGAGGAGAGGCTAAATTTCATTTCCGACTACACGCTGAAAAACTGGGTTTATGCTTTCACACAAGTGTATGGCTGCCTTTCTGCTTCTTCACAAATTTAAACAGTTATACCTTTTGTCTTTTGTAAACTATGACAAGTTTTAACGGCGCTGACTTTCTTCTAATACCTTCTATACTCCTATAGACTATACTGTTCCTGTTGAGGTGAATAGTGTAACAGACTTTTATAGTACAATAGTCTTTATAAATGTCTGTTACAGTAGATACTTAAAGACTTACTAAGGGTGCTTACTGAGATTAGGGGTGGGCATTAAAAGGTGTTAGTGCAATTGTGACACATTTTTGCTGCCACAGAGTCACCAGTGGATTGATAGTTTGTAAAAAGCATTGACCACTTCTGTGGAGTGGTGTAGCTTCATTCATTATCTTTGGAAAGAGCTGAAGTGGCATCTGCTGACAGAACAAATCATCCACGATCAGTACCCAACCTCATACATGGTCTTTGGTCAGAATCCCAGTGAGAACAGACGAACCAGGAACATCCAAAAACATTAATTGCAGGGCCAGCTTGGGCTTACTCAAATTAGTCCCTAAAAGATATTGTTGTTGGTCCAGTTTCCATATACGTTATCTTTCCATTGTTCATTAAACATAACATTTCTGTGAACATCAAAGGGTGATTTCCATGTTTTAAATGTGTTGCTCGTATACAACAGCAGCATCATTGAAATCGTCATGAAAAGGTTATTAAAAACTGAAGTTTATACGTTTAACGGCAGCCTCAGAGTTACCTTTTTCGCATTTTTAAAATGTTTTGTGCTCAGTGGGATGCAATCACATCTGTTCAGCAATGTTCCAGTATCTAGTCAAGCCTTTCCAGAATGGTAGAGGCTCTAACTGACGTAAAGTGGCATGTATCTACCTTAGAATAATTCCACAAGTTAAAAATATAATAGTCAACATAAAACTGTCAACATTAATGAATCTGGCATGTCATATTATATTATGAGTGGGAATTAGGGACGTTTATAAAAGCAATGTGGGCTAGAAGAGTTGGTTGGCGCGAATGCTTCCCAGCGCTAAGAGATGTAAGTGCTTAAAAATCTTGATCACGTAGACTTCTATAAATCCGACAGAAAATTGCTTTAATTAACAATTACATTAATAAACCGAACTAATTATATATATATATATATAACGTTTTTTTTTTTCAGCTTAGGTGGAAATTTTATTCTTAGCTGTATTTTTCCTCTAAATGTTTGATAGAGGAGAGACAATCCAGTTAGGGAAGTGAGAAAAGGGCTTAAAGTGGACATGTTACAGAAAAAAAATCACCTTTTTGTGCCTTTGCACATTAAATTTGTCATTCCTTTTTGTTTTTACAAAAACCTAGGAACACTGGGTAAAATTTAATTTTATAATTTTATCCAAAATTTACATAGTGCCATTTCTGCAGTGCTGCTCCCAGAGCAGTGGTGTGGCCAGACTGAGGCGGCTGAAGATAAATTTACGGTGGCCTCAGCCACCATTGGCCACCCCCTGGCTCCGCCCCTGACCCAGAGTTGCAATGACAGGTAAACTGTTCTCTCTGTTACATGTCAGTGAAACATCACAATGAATTTGAACCTGAAATTTTATTGTAAAAATATTACGTAGTGTTACTGTATGTGAGAGATAATGGGATCAAATGAGCCATTCTGAGTGCTGCATTATGTTAAATGCAGAGGCATTGTCCCAGACATTTCATTAAGACCCTAGAGAACTATGTTAACTTATGGAAAAGGGTAATTTGTTCATTGTCTGTAATCGCGTATCCAGTTCAGGGTTGTGGTGATCCGGAGCCTACTCAGAATCATTGGACGCAAGGCAGGAACGCCAGTCCTTCACAGGGCGATACACACTCATACATTCACTCACACACTCACACCTACAGTCAATTTTTTTGAGTGGCCAATTCATCTACCAACGTGTGTTTTTGGACCATGGGAGGAAACCCATGCAGACACGGGGAGAACACACAGTCACCCAGAGCAAGATTTGAACTCACAACACCAGGACCCTGGAGCTGTGTGACTGCTGTGCCAACGTGCCGCCTCAAAAGAACAAGTGTCCAGCTAGAAGATTGTGTCTATTGTAAATTTTTAGTAATTTTATTGCTGTTGCTCTTTAAATTATATATTTCTTTAAGAGAGAACATGTTCTCTTTAGTACTTTGTTTATATCTGATAGATCTGAGACCTGAACTCCCTGTCCTCATACAGTGAGACACAAACACTTCAGATATGGTCATTCATTATGTTTCGTTTGACACTTGTTTGCTCCGCCTGAGCCAGATCCGCGAGAGTGTTTTGTAGCCAGATGCAGAGACTAGTGTGGAGGCAGAAAAGGCAAGGCAAGTTTATTTATAGAGCACCTTTCATACACAAAGGCAATTCAAAATGCGAGAGCAAGAATAAAAATCACGAAAGGCTTTAAAAATAATGAAAAATAATGCAATTAAAGAAAATATATAATTAAAATGATCCAAACATTTGAAATGGTTCAACAAAAGGAAGAAAACTAAAGTGCCTTTCCAGAATATACAATGATGCAGCCTACACTTTCAGAAAATAAAAAAAGGTACGGCAGAGGTACATTGCAGGTCACTAAAGGCACAAACAGTGTAAATGTACCTTTAACGGTACAACAGTGGTTTTAGCGTCCAGTTGTGTTCCTTAAAGGTACGTTACATTCTCTTCCCCAGAAGGAGAGGTGAATATTTGTAATATTTTTTTATAGAACTGTGTGAAATGAAAGACCATAATATAAGTCCTGGAGATGAAATTTGGCATACTAAATCAACACAATTTTAAAATCTACAATTATAATAGAATAAGGTACAATTATGTTCCCTAAATAAAGGTACAAAAATGTACCCTTGAGGGTACCACCGCAGTGACAAAAGGTATGTACCTATCTGATCATGCTTATTAAAATCTTATCTGTCATCTCTCATTTAGAAAATCAAATAGCAGTGACATGTCAGGTGTGTTTGAATAGCCTTAATTAAACCAAAATGCTACTTTCTTTTAAACCCACACGGTACATGTGTGATCAGAAATGATTACAGACACAAAGGTGCTGTTATGTTGTTTATATGATGCTCTTGTTGATGGGGTTACTGATGACAGGACAGCTGTGCTGTCTGAAGCTTTTGTTCTGGTTTGGAGGTAGGCAGACAAAGACTGTTCTGGCTTTCTCTTACAAAAACACGACATGGATTGGAGATGAACTGATTGAACCATGTCTTACGTCATGCAAAAGAAGAGGAAGATGCACAAAAAAGTAATGCACTCAAATTGCTCGATTCAAATAGGCGTATTGTATTCATGTGGAAATGGTGCCGATTTGGGTCCAGTATGTTCAGTGCATTACTTTTGAAGACTGACATAGGTTACACACACATACACAGACACACATGCACAAATGCAATCAAACACAGTTGTGTGAAGTCATACTGTGAGCTGCTACACACTAACAAGTGTTTTCTTGCTCTGCAGAAGTGTTAAAAGCTTGTTCGACCATCAAAAGACCATTCATGGTTGCAGTGTTTGTAACAGCTGAAAAGTTGGAGGCAACAACCATCTCTCTCTCTCTCTCTCTCTTTTCCTCTTCTTGACAGTTCTCTGTTCTCTTTCAGCAAGAAGTCTCTTTTGAAGGACATGAACTCTCTTGTGATTATCCCAAGATCTGTGCGATTACACAAATGGAAAGCTTGTACTAGGGCAGCATGGTGGCGCAGCAGGTTAGTGTCGCAGTCACACAGCTCCAGGGACTGTCTATTCCTGCTCCGGGTGACTGTCTGTGAGGAGTTGGTGTGTTTTCCCCGTGTCCGCGTGGGTTTCCTCCGAGTGCTCTGGTTTCTTCCCACAGTCCAAAAACACACGTTGGTAGGTGGATTGGTGACCCAAAGTGTCCGTGTGTGTGTGTGTGTCTGTGTTGCCCTGTGAAGGACTGGCGCCCCCTCGAGGGTGTATTCCCCGCCTTGCGCCCAATGATTCCAGGTAGGATTCCAGGTCCCACCGCGACCCTGAATTGGATAAGCGGTAACAGATGAATGAATGAATGAATGAAAAGCTTGTACTAAATATAGAAATGTAATTGGAAAGTTCAAATGTATAAATATTAAATATTCAGGTCAGTACTAAAGGTGAACAGAAGATTCTGTACTGGGAGTATACAGGTGTATAGGACCTGTAAATACTGAAGGTATGTAGGAAAGTCAGTACTCTGCACCGAAGAATATGTTAGCTGATGTGAAAGCAGGCAACTAGAATTATCTCTTGAACTTCAGTGTCATGTCTCCTGCTAAGGGTTTTCAGGTCAGTAATGCAGTAGAGCTAAAGGAGTAGGTGGATTTGTGAAAACATTCTTGCAATTATGAATATCAAAGATGTTGTTTTGATGCTGATGAGGCAATGTGCCAAACCAAGATGCTCAATAAGTGCATAATGCTGAATGTTTGAGATTATTCTTCATTGATTCAGTTAGCAGGCATTCACACTTTTTATTTTAATACCCATTAAATTGCAGTTAATATACATGTTAGCGTGAAAATTATGCTAAGCACCCACTTCTGTTTATAGAAGTTATGACAATGAGTTTTTATCACACATTCACACACACAACATAATATGCAGTACAATGAAATGTGTCTTCCGCATTTAACCAATCTGTGGCAATGAACACCCCGCCACACACACACACACACACACACACACAAACATCACAAACTCATCACAGTCAGCACATGACATAAAATTAACACTCCTTTAACTATGAGTAAAAATATTATGAAGTTGATGTTTTGAAGTGATATGATCCCTACTTAGCGTCAGGGTGGCGCAGCAGATAGTGTTGCAGTCACACAGCTCCAGGGACCTGGAGGTTGGGGGTTCAAGTCTCACTCTGGGTGACTGTCTGTGAGGAGTTTGGTGTGTTCTCTCTGTGTCTGCGTGGGTTTCCTCCGGGTGCTCCAGTTTCCTCCCACAGTCTGATAACACGTTGGTAGGTGGATTGGCTACTCAAGTTTCCTTGTGTGTGAGTGTCTGTTGCCCTGTTAAGCACTGGCGCCCCCTCCAGGGTGTATTCCCGCCTTGTGCCCAATGATTCCAGGTAGGCTCTGGACCCACCATGACCCTGAATTGGATAAGTGGTTAGAGATAATGAATGAATAATTCCTATTTGCACTAATTGCTTGTTGCCATATTTTCACAGTTGTAGCACTGAAATAAATGTAAAGTCCAGGTCTGTGTTAAATTTGTGGAAACCAGAAAACGGAAATCTGATGTAACAGAGACACTGATTGTGGTACTTAATGGTGTGCATGAAATGACACTCTTTGACTGTTGTTATATTTGAATAATTGACAGAGGATTAGAATTTAATATGTGATGTTAATTTCTGGCCTGTCACAATAGGCTTTCTTTTTTGTGGTCAGTATTGTGATGTCACCAGAGGCGGGGTAACAAAGCTGAGCCAATTTATTTTAGGTAACCTTTATCGAACCCTTTAAAGGGCCAAGGGAAAAGGAAGTAAGGGAGCGAGTAGCAGTTTGGGCTTGGTGTATAGTGGAACTGGTGGAGCCCCTTATTAACCCCTCACCTAAAACTCTGGAGGGTGAATAAAGCTTTGCCAGTGGAAACAGCCACACACTAAATCCAACACAAACAACAACACAAATAAACCTTTGCTCCTCAGATGGCAAGCTCCTATCCAAACCTCCTAGGACCAAGCACCGGACCTGGGGGGAAAGAGCCTTTTCCATAGCTACTCCCTCACCCTGTTGAACACTTGCCCCAAACATATTTGAAAGTGCACTTTTAAATCACTTCTTAAAACTCATCTCTTCACATGAGTATATGAACGTATGTCATTTTCAAAACCTAGTTCTTCACTTCTGCTGTTTAATGTTTGATTTGGTGTATTTGTTTTTTGTTTTAGATTGTATTTTATTCTTCTTCTCTTACTTGAACCCAAACAAATCCACATAACAGCTCCAGAACAGAGAGACCAGAGAAAACCACAGAACGAGTGGCTAACATACTGGTGACGTTCATACTTATGTAAACAAACACACCAGTAAACCCAATGGACGGTACTGAGGTTGGCAAAAAATATTGCTGTAATGTCCATGTATATTATGGTAAGGCAATAATGTAATTACCGTAACAGGCTTTTATCTGACAAATTATAATTTAATATCTGAGTCTGAGAAGCCTGAACAGCATGTACGAACGTGTGAACTTTGTATCTTACATCTCCTGTTTCAGTGCTTCTTCTGCTGGTTAAACCTGGTTTATGAAAGAAATGGAATCAGTTTCACTATTTCCTTTGTTCCCTCGATGCAGTTGGTGGTAATTCTTGGTAATGCAGAGTTCTTTCACCAGGGTGGGATTTAATGGGGATGCCTCAAGCAGTTAGTTCCCTAATCTGTGTGCGAGCCAGGCAGGGATGTGGTGACGTAGATTCACGGTCACCTTTGTCTGCTGCAGTTTCCAGACAACAAGGATCCTCTAGCCTCGTCTCTCTGAGGACTGATCCTCTGTCTGAACCTGTCTGTTCCAGAGACATGGCAGCTGACAGGTAGATTAGAGAGCTGCAGACAGGAGAGTAGAATAACTAGAGAGAAAGACAAAGAGAGAAACGGCAATCATGCGAAAGGATTGTCAATATTACTTTATATATATCAAAAATCTTGTCAAAAAATGGAGTCAAAGATTTTGTTGGCTCTGTACGCCCACTCATTAGGTGTGAGATCATTATTAGAGTGCAACAATGCAGTCTCTGAGTCTAATCACATCTGTATTGAGTGAGCCACATAAGAATTACAGCATGTTTTCTTTTTACAGTCCCTCCATTACAGCAGACAATAAAAAATTGCATCATAACCCTATTGTTTCTTTTGTTTATTTATGAAGTGAATGTATTATGATCTGTAATTAAATAAAACAAGTTCCATATATTTTTTCTTCTCCCATAAAAGTACAGTAATATGAGAGATGTATGAGGTTTGGTGATGGAAGGTTTTGTTCCTAAAAGACATCTAAACATTGGTGATTAAATGTGGCATACTGCCGCTGATCCCAATATTAAAACACGTAGATGATATGGATAGCAATCTTATATAATCTACTTAGCTTTTAGCCTTCTGGAGTCACCTATCACTGGCGTGTTCAAACCTTGTGACAGATTCAAGAAGAGACACATCACTTAGTCCTGCTGCCAATTTTACTCAAAAGTACAGGCTTTGTGCTCAGTGTCTGTTTTTGTTTTATCAGGATAGACAAAGTTAAAACAGAGATGGCATGATTTAAATGTGGTTAGAAAAATTATGGGACGGACGCTGCATTTATTTGAATATCGTCATCAAAGTAATAAAAAGGGACAGTTATAAAATTGCACTAGAAATAAAATAAATAGATCTACATTTTTAATTCAATCTAAGCACTGCGCTACTCAAATGCACAGGAGAACAGGAAGGTCTTTAGTCTAGATTTGAAGATAGTAATATTTGGGGCAAATCTGATGTCTTCCACGAGTCTGTTCCAGGTGCAGGCAGTGTAGTGACTGAAAGCTGCTTCCCCCTGTGTGGTTCTGACCCAGGGCACCACTAGCTGACCAGTCCCGAGTGGTCTGAGGGGCCACTGGGTTCATACACTTCTAGTAGATCTGAAATATATTTTGGTCCGAGGCAGTTTATTGATTTACAAACAATTAATAGCACTTTAAAATCAATCCTGTGTTTAATTGGGAGCCAGTGCAGTGACCTGAGGACAGGAGTGATCGGTTCTCTTGGTTCTGGTAAGAGTTGTAGCTGCTGCATTTTGAATAAGCTGCAGCTGCCTAACTGTGGACTTGGGAAGTCCAGTAAGGAGACAATTGCAGTAGTGCAGCCTGCTAGAGATGAATGCATGGTGTTTTTTAAGTCTGGTTGTGACACATACCCTTTGAATTTTGATGTGTTCTTGAGGTGATAAAACCCAGATTTTGTTATTGTCTTTATTTTCCCATTAAATTTGAGATCTGAGTCCAGGAATACGCCAAGATTTCTGACCTGGCTTTTAGGCTTTAGAGCTCTGCTGTTAAGCTGAGTAGTAAACTTAAGTTTGTGCTCCCTACTGCCAAACACAATCAACTCTGTTTTATCTTTGTTTAGTTGAAGGAAACTGTCCCTCATCCAGTTATTTACTGATTTTAGGCAGTTGCAGTGTGTGTCAATGGGAATATAGTTGCGTGGTGACAGATCAAAATGGATTTGTTATCTGCAAAGCTATGATAGGCTATTTTATTATCTATAAGGATTTGTCCAAGTGGTAACATGTAAAGGTTAAACAGTAGAGGCCCAAGAATTGATCCTTGTGGAACACCGCAGGTCAACAATGTTCATTTTGATATATAGTTACCAATAGCAATATATGTAAAATATGGTAGTTAATCATCAGTAAAATTTCATGGCTTCTTCTTAAGAGTGATAAGTATGGTCTTGTGTGTTCTGACATGTAATTTTGGATTAGTCTACTCACCCCAAGCATCAGCTGCTAAATTGTTGCTTAAGGCCACAGTGGCAGTTGGTAGAGCAGGACGATAATGTATTCACACCTGCCACCAGTGCTGGGTATGTTCTAGAGCTTTGCACGCTCTCCTACAGTTAGTGCTGCTAGGATTCGTGCCTTTGAATCTTTCTGGGTTGCTGCTGGTGAGAAGCCAAAAACCTGAGGCTCAGTCGTATTTCTGAATGCTCTACTACAGATGGCAGACTCTGTATGATGTTTTATGTATATAATAAGACACTAGGAAGCAGAGAAGTTTGAGATGCCTCATGCAAAACAGAGTGGAAGACTGGCTGAAGATGCTTGGCTTGAGGCTACATCTCAGAGCTCAAAGAGATGGATGTCGCACCTCCCTTATTTTGTCCTTAGTAATAAAAATGTGCAGTCATTTAAAACAAATCAGCATTTTATGTACATAGGACTGTAGATAGGACAGTGGCAGTATCGGCACTTGGTAATAAAACGTATTCTGGGTCTGAATTTAATTGTGTTGGGATGACAGTGTGTATGATTCTTGGTTTTCTGATCCCAAGGTAGATGAGCACACACTGTGATCCGATCTGGTTGTGTGAATGTAATCACACTGAGACTTGATCTGCATGCATGTATAAATGCATTATCATTGCGTGTGTGAGTGAGAAAGAGTGCATGTTTGTTCTGCTATACTTGTGAGGACCTCCACTGAAATAATTACTGTAGCTAAATTAACACAACACCTACATCTAACCTTAAACTTAACCTCAGTAACGCAAGTAAATAATTTCACACTTTCAGTTGATCACATTCATTCATTCCTTTGTACATTCGTTTATTCATTCCTGTTTCAATAGTCCACTCCACACACAACTGAAATGTGTACTTGGGTATGTTAGATGCATTATATAAATGTAATATATATTAATAACGACAATAAAAGCACTAGTAATAGTACCAGTTTTTGTAAAAGAAAAAACAAACAAACAAACCAAAATGTCTTCACAGTACAACAACATGTGAGACTTATGTCTGGGTCTCTCAAAGATATAAAAACATGCCTACAAGTGTATTGTGATTACATGTGTGTATAAACACATTGCACTTTACTTGTCAATACCCATGGCCTGAAGTCATGCCGCAGCACCTTCATCTTCCAGTGTTGGACCTGTCCTCTCTCTTTTGATGAGAAGGTGGAAGACAGTCGGACACGGAGCACAAATTTCAGTCTGAATATTGTGCAGGACGATGAAATACAGCCAGCATCTGAAATACTGAAGCAGTGCAAGAAAGGCTGCAGAAGCTTTGCTCAGCGACTTGGCAGGAGGGCTCTCTTTAAATGAAACGGTTTGGAAAGAAATTAATCGAGTTTACAGTGCAGATGTAAGAGAGGAATTAATTACCAAGACCACCGTAGGTGAAACTTCAATCATACATAAGCTTTCAGATGTATAAAGGGTTCAGTTGGAGTCAGAGGGAGCGAATGAGGAAAATACTGAGCAATAGGGTGAACTCAGGGATGCTTAAATTCAGTTTGGAGAAAGTTTGACGCTGGAGGTTCCTCGCTGCACTGTTCTGCCAGGATCAGAGTACACAAATATAGCCTGATTTTGAAACAGTTTTGTCATATCTGACTTATTTCAAGAATCTGACCTGAATAAACAAACACCAGCGATGATAAAAGACCAGTGATGTGTTGTCTGACGCCCCAGAACACCCTGACCAAAAGTCTACCATGTTCAAATTATTTATATTTTTCCACCCAGTCTGATATCTCCTGAGACACGTTCCTTGATGTTGACCAATAGGAGGACAGAGTGCTCATGTAAGCATGGAGAAGAGAAAGAGGGATGCTGTTGCTGCAGCTGTGAGCTTCTTGATATGTCGTCACATTACTTTGATTTCCAGCTCATACTGTCCTTTTATTGATACGCAGGAACAGGTCCACAGTCTATATTTTATTTTCTTCTACTTTTCAGAACACAAAACTGCCAGCATCAGCCACTGTGTCTGTAGCTGTGATTGACAGCACCTTGACCCACCTCCAAGATGAGGTTTGAACTCACGCAAGAAAGTGAATCCTGACTGGTCAGCATTAAGCCTTTGATGTTCATAGACTTCAGTGGAATTAAATTCATGTCATAAATATTTTGAGCTTGTGAAATAATAATTACAGATACTTTAAGTTTGAACTGTAGTATATCAGTTCAAATGTGTGAATTTAAAATATATAAATTCTCAGAAATTTTGTGAATGTATAATTAAAATATGTATCTGTAGAAATGTTTTGTGTTAGTGATTTAAGATTTTTGACAGAATATTTTCATCAGTGAGGTTTAACATAATGATGGAAACACACACACACACTTCAGAGGTTTGTGTACAAGTTTGAATCTCAAAACACACGTATGAATTTTGTCCCAGTTTTTAAGACTGAGCTGACAATCCAATCAGCACATTGCCCACTCACTAACCAATCAGAATGCTTCTGACTGAGTATCCAATCAGGGAGTAAGAGATTCCCGTGCATTCTGCTTATCAGAGTCAGTACAAGCCGTGGTTTTAGCTTTGGGTTTTTTATTTAATCGTATTAAGAGAGACCTCCAAATCTTATTAACACTTTCACAAATTGTAATTTGTGAAAATATATATTTTTAAATAAATGTTTTCACACGCACACAAAACCTACTGATTATAATTAAAAATTATTTGTGAATATTATTCCACAAGCTCAAAATATATATGATCCTTATTTGTCTCCCGATCAAAATATGTTCGGGACGTTATGGTGCTAATATGCTTAATTTGACATAGTAACCACCGTAAAAGACAAAAATAGGGTAGTCTGATCCGGGCAATGAAGGCATGTCACAAGTAAACACAAGTAAAATCCTGGTGCTTGATGGAAAGTCAAAGAAAAAAAATGACCCCAGTACTTTCATCCACTACTAAATTTTACTTTTCATCCTAGGTATTAGCAATGTGCAGTGTATCCATAGTTTATGTTGCTGTTTATGGGCTGGTACTACGTTCTTTAACTAGTCTAGTATTGACCAATCATAACTGTAGATGAGTGTTTTTTCATGCCTTTTGTTGTAAGTTACAATGGCACGGTGGTGCAGCAGGTGGTGTCGCAGTCACAGCTCCAGGGACCTGGAGGTTGTGGGTTCCAATTCTGCTGTCTGTGAGGAGTTTGGTCTGTTCTCCCAGTGTTCGCGTGGATTGGCGACTCAAAAGTGTCCGTAGAAGGGAGTGTGAGTGTGTTGCCCTGGGAAGGGTGTATTCCTGCCTTGCACCTAATGATTCTGGGTAGGCTTCAGATCCACCATGACCCTGAACTGGATAAGCGGATACAGGTAATAAATGAATGTTCAGCACTAGTGTACATTATGTAACCAAATATATATACAGCCATCTCTTGTAGTTGGTGAATTCATCTACTTTAATGTGTATCTATTGCTCACAACCTTTTTCGGTTTTGCTCATAGGGCTTGTATAACCTTAATAGATACGGACTGGCAAAAGAATGAGGTGCTCTGAATCTAAGATCACCCAATGACAAGTGTTGACCAGAAGGCCATATAGCTCCCCACTTCAGTGCTCACAACAGCTTAGACTAAACATCTGTTTAGAATTGAACAGGAATTTTTGGCTTGAGTGGAGGAGAAAAAGCAAGGGTGACCACATGTGAAACGCAGTCTATATTTGGATTCTGAAATGGATCATTTGCCTAATGTATTTCTGAGGATAAATTGGGTTTAAGAAGCTGGTTTGTAATTATGGAGATCTTGCTGCTTGTGAGATGCTTGATCAGAATGGGTGCTGCATCTAAAGCTTGTAATAGAAAGAATGTTCTGATTTTACCATTGAAATATAGGGAGAATTAAAATGCCATTATGGGTGTAGAGACTATTTTTTGTACTTCAAAGCTATTGTATAATTATGTTAACCCATGCCAAAACACACTAATGTTGAAGACAAGCAGGAACAAGAGACATTTCTCACAAGCATGCAATGACCGACATATAAATAATGATCAGAAGTAACCTAATATTTTATGCTCTTTGGGCTGATTCATACAAAAGTGGTTGACATTAATTGAAAAAGCTCATGTCAGTTTCTGCAAATGCACACAAGGCCTTAAGGTTTCTTTGTCTATTGCTCATTTCCATAGTCTTTTCTAGATGATATTATGGAAAAAAATATTTTTCAGTGCATGTGCTCATTAATTTGGGGATGTGGAGCTCCTACCCACCCACAAACTGAAGTAAAACAACCCAGTCAATTTTAGTGATCTGCCTGAGTCTGAAAGCTGAATTTGTGCTGCATCTTACATAGAGTGCAGACACTTTAGAATTGTCCCACCCCCAATCACAGCTCTGGACCAGTGTTTATAGATTGCAAAGACAAGTTTAAGTGCAGCAAAACAAACACAATGGGCGCAGAGAAATAAGGGCACTGGTTAAATAAGAAGACAGCAAGAATGGAGAAGAAAGACAAGTGAAAATGGCTTAAAAACCAGAGCATCTGCTCCTTGCTCCTCACTCCTGGGCTCTCGCAATGAACTGAGCTGTGGCTCATGGGCTGTTTTTGACCCTTTTGGTATTTTGACCAAATTATATAACATGTTTTATTAAGACCTCTGTAACTCTAACTCTGTGGGAAAGGTGAGTCATATGTCAGCTTAAAAAGTGAACATGTTTAACCCTTTAGAACCCAAATAAACAATTGAGAAAAAAGATACTATACTATACTTGTATGAGGCCTTCTTTGATTTCTTGGGGTTAATGGAGACTGGATCATTTATACAAGAAATAAAGAACCCGGAAGTCCTAGTCTCTGTAGACACATCTTTTCTTCGCTGGTTTCCCGTGTTTTAGATGCGTTCGTTGTTGACAAGAGTTTTTCTGAACTCCTGAACTGAGATCACATAATTGATTGAGGCATTCACGTTTATTCAAACAGTAAACACGTCTTATGAATGAATGGGGGCCAAAGGTGAGATTGGAACCAGAAATGGTGAGATGTCACGTGTGATATTTAGGCAGGTATCTTATCAAAAGTCCTAATTTTGGTATTGTGACAACACTATTGTTGACACAACTCAGTTATGCACATGGACCTCTGTAGAAAAGCACTGACCAATAGAATGTACATTAATCTTAGGTCACCATGACCATCCATCCATTCATTATCTGTAACTCACACACTCACACCTACGGACACTTCTGAGTTGCCAATCCACCTACCGACGTGTGATTTTGGACTGTGGCAGGAAACTAGAGCACCTGGAGGAAATCCACATGGACACAGGGAGAACACACCAAACTCCTCACAGACAGTCACCCGGAGCGGGAATCGAACCCACAACCTCCAGGTCCTTGGAGCTGTGCTCTCCATGACCAATGCATGCCAATTCATCATGCAGTATTTCTTGATGAATTGGTTTGTGATCCAGAACTAACTGTACTTGACCACACTAAGGTTAAATGGCTGTATGTAATCAAATCCTCACAGCAATGTTCCACTATCTAGCAGCTGAAACTGGGTGTTCAGAACAAGGCGGTTTTTGACCCTTGTGATATTTTGACCATATTATATCATAGATGTTTTATTAAAACTTCTGTACCTCTAAAACTGTGGGAAAGGGGAGTCATATGTTAGCTTTAATAACGGTAAAAGATAGAGCGGTTCCTTAAAGTTGTGATGCTACATCTGAGCAACAAAGACTTGCCATCATTAATCAAACTATGAATTCTGAACTATATGTGCATCTTTTAGAAGAAAATGTGAGGATATTTGTGTATGAAATTAATTTTAACAAAGTGAGACAATGACCCTTAGCACACAAGTTGTTCTACCAAAGAGTAGTTAAAGAAGATACAGTGAATGTTTGGTGAAATTGAAGTCCTGACCTTATTTTAATTGAAATGTTGTGGAAAGACCTGAAGCCAGCAGTTTATGTGAAGAAACCCACTAAGATTCCAGAGTTGAAGCTGTTCTGTGCGGAGGAATGGGATTAAATCACTCTAAGCCAGTGTTGTGCAGGGTGGATAAATGACCACTGTAGATGTTTAGTTGAAGTTAGTGCTGCACAAGATGGTCACAGCAGATACTGAAAGCAAAGGCTTGCATATTTTGCCCCTTACACTTCTGTAACATTGGGTCATTTCCTCAATAACAAATGACCAGTTATGATTAAGGTCCAGGCCATTTCTTATAACCAGGAAGATTTAGATCTGTCTTTACATTGAATGCTGAATGCCAGTAATCTTTCAGCCCCATTAAAAATGTATTAATATTTAGTTACGGGTTCATTATGAGTAAAACAGATAAACCATTATTTTCCAATTATCCTGAATACATCTGAGGATATGTGTAGGTTCATAAAATGGATAAAGCTGATTTAGCACTGTTAGGAAAAATAAAAACTACAGACATTTGTCTGGTTTATCAGTCTAAAAATAATGTGTTTTTACTATAAATTTCAGCAGTGACCTTAGTTAATTTTAAGGATAAAAATAAAGTGAACAGCTTGGAGTCACTTGTCACACTGTTTGATGGAATGATTTGCTGGTGGACTATTCACTGTCCAGCAGTGACACTGAGGTATTTAAAAAACCAGCAGCACTACTGTGTCTGATCCACTCATACCAGCACCTCACACACTAACACAGCAACAGTAGTAGCAAAGTTAAGAGCGGTGTATTCGCATGTAGTTTTAGATTTGGGGCTGAACCTGACTCTGCACCCCAGTTCAGACAGATCAGTGTTTTTTCATTCCTTGTTGTGCATCCTTGCTGTGTTTTAGTCTGCCACAGCTCCAAGGACCATTTGAGCATCTTCAAAATATCCCAGCACAATTTTATGTGCTACCGTTGTGAGTTGGATAAAACAAATGTGTTCTTTATTGTAGCACCGAGATATTACAAACCGTTAGTTTGTGCTGGATGTCTGCATTTCATCGTGATTGACAAGTCTGTCTTTGCCAGTCAGTGCTCTGCAAGGTTTGTACATTTAGGTCACAAGCAAGCAGATACTTAAAAGTACTAGGTACTAGGTATGCTTTTTACATGCATAATGTAAAAGCAAAAAAGCAGAGTAGTCAAGCTGAGCAGAGAAGGTTAAATGCAGTGGAAAAGCATCTGTTAGTAAACCCTTTTAAAACATTAGTGCAGCATTTCAGTGTCATGATCTGCTTAACTCTAGCTTTGGCATTTAGCATTGAGAGGAAAGTTAAGTCAAGGTTTATGTCACACTCACGTCCCGTTTAGTCTGTTTTCCTTCCTCCGCACATGGCTTTGTTTTGTTTATGTTCATGCCCCGCCTTTGTTCCGCCTCCTCGTCTTTTCCCTTGTTATCCGTTTCAGCTGTTTCTCGTTTGTTATTGTATTTAAGCCCTCTCGTCTCACTTCCTCTGGTCGTTCATTGTACCTTGTTCCATGTTTCGTTCACGGTGTACATTGTTACTTGTTTCGTGTTCTTAGTTCTATTGATTGCTCTTTGTATGTTCGCCGTGTTCTTCGTTTCTCCTGCTCGTTCCTCTTGTTTCGTCTAACGCCCGTTTCATGCTCGTTTCCGGTCCTAGTTCGTTTGTGTTTGTTATTGTCAATAAAGTCTGTGTTCTTAGCGTTTGCGTCCGCCCTCCGTCTGTCCGCACCCCTCATCCCTCAGCAACCCTAACAGAATGAACGACCCCAAAAAGGACGCAGCTAGCACGGACTACTTTTTCGAAGAGACGTTCAGGAATGTCCAGGAGTCGCTAGCGGTAAGGGTGGGGGATCAACCTGCTGCCCTGCCGTCCTTTATGGGAGTTCCCTCCGAGTTTGAGGGGACTTCAAACGTTGAGGGTTTCCTGCTCCAGTGCCACCTGTATTTTAACTACCTGACTGTCCCTGCACCACAAGAATTCGTTAAGGTAACGTTCATGAGATCCCTTCTTAAAGGGATAGCACTGCAGTGGGCTGATCGTGTGCTGGGAGAGAGAACCCTGCACATTACTGTGGAGAGTTTCAGCGAACTATTGAGAGCCAGATTCTCCCGACCAACTCTCGAGGACATCTCCGCAGGTCCCTCTGCTCCCGAGGACCGCCCCCTCAAGTCCGGGGAGATTTTTGGGGGGGGGTTAAGGGTAGGGGCTGTTAGCCTTCAGCCTCAGGTCGACAGAGGAGAGGCTAACGGGCGCACTTCTAGGGGATCTCGTGAGTGCGCCCGTTAAACCCCCTAAACCCTTTAAAGCTCCAGCGCGAGCACGGCGAGCAGCACAAACTCCCCTCAGCGTGAGCGCGGCGCAGCCAGCCACTCCCCTCAGCGTGAGCGCGGCGCAGCCAGCCGCTCCCCTCTTCGTAAGGGCGACGCCCGCCTCTCCTGCTTCCGTGGACGACGTCGCAGATTCATCTGCCTCCGTGGACGTCGTCGCACGTGCTCCAGTCTCCGTGGACGTCGTCGCAGATTCATCTGCCTCCGTGGACGTCGTCGCACTGTCTCCAGTCTCTGTGGACGACGTCGCAGATTCATTTGCCTTCGTGGACGTCGTCGCAGGTCCCCCTGTCTCCTTGGACGTCGTCGCAGGTCCCCCTGTCTCCTTGGACGTCGTCGCAGGTCCCCCTGTCTCCTTGGACGTCGTCGCAGGTCCCCCTGTCTCCTTGGACGTCGTCGCAGGTCCCCCTGTCTCCTTGGACGTCGTCGCAGGTCCCCCTGCCTCCTTGGACGTCGTCGCAGGTCCCCCTGCCTCCTTGGACGTCGTCGCAGGTCCCCCTGCCTCCGTGGACAACGTCGCAGGGTCCCCTGCTTCCATGGACGACGTCGCAGGTTCCCCTGCCTCCGTGGACGTCGCTGCAGGGCCTCCTGTCTCTGTGATGGTGGCACCCGCCGCTTCTGTCTTCGTAAAGGCGGCACCCGCCGCTTCTGTCTTCGTAAAGGCGGCTCCCTCAGCCGCTCCTGTCTCCGTGATGGCGGCACCCGCCGCTCCTGTCCCCGTGACTGTGGCTACGGCTGCTCCTGTCCCCGTGACTGTGGCTACGGCCGCTCCTGTCCATGTCCGTAGGTCGGCCCGAAGGACTTCGGGGCCGATCCCCAGAACTGTGCCCAGGCTGGTTCCTCAGACTGCCCCACAGACATTAGCCAGTCCTGGGCACCCACCTGTTATATTGGTTCCCCTGTCCGTCCCTGTCTTGGTTCCTGTTTCTGTCCTTGTTCCAGTGCCTGTGTCTGTCTTTGTCTCTGTCCCTGTCCCGGTCACTGTGTTTGTGTCAGTCCCTATGAATGTCTTGGTCCCTGTTCCCCTGTCAAGTCATACCCAGTCCCCTGTTAGTCCTTTCCAGTCCCCATTTCAACCCTCTGTCTTGTCTCACGTCCAGTTCCCGTATCCGTCCAATGTCCAGTCACCTGTCTTGTCTCCGGTCCAGTTTCCCTTTCAATCCCCTGTCCAGTCTCCAGTCCCGTCTCCGTTTCAGTCTAGTCTCGTGTCACCTGTCCTGTCTTCTGTCCAGTCACGTACCCCTGTCCAGTCTAGCGTTCCTATCCTGTCCAGTGTCTTGTCACCAGTCTCTGCTCCCGTCCAATCCCAGCACCAAGTCCTGTCACCTGTCCCGTCTTCTGTCCAGTCCCTGTTTCCATCCAGTGTCATGTCCAATGTCAAAAACCCTGTTAAGTCTCATTTGTCCACTCCTGTCCAGTCTCATGTAAACACTCCCGTTCTGTGTCGTCCTTTCTAGTCCCAGGTCCCATCCCCTGTGAATTCAGTCTTCTGTTTTGTCCAAATTCTAGTTTCTTGTTTTCCTTGCCCTCTCCTGTGCCAGCTCCTGGGGGTTTAGGAGTACGCGCCCCGGGAGTTGCGCGTTCATGGGGGGGCATCTGTCACACTCACGTCCCGTTTAGTCTGTTTTCCTTCCTCCGCACATGGTTTTGTTTTGTTTATGTTCATGCCCCGCCTTTGTTCCGCCTCCTCGTCTTTTCCCTTGTTATCCGTTTCAGCTGTTTCTCGTTTGTTATTGTATTTAAGCCCTCTCGTCTCACTTCCTCTGGTCGTTCATTGTACCTTGTTCCATGTTTCGTTCACGGTGTACATTGTTACTTGTTTCGTGTTCTTAGTTCTATTGATTGCTCTTTGTATGTTCGCCGTGTTCTTCGTTTCTCCTGCTCGTTCCTCTTGTTTCGTCTCACGCCCGTTTCATGCTCGTTTCCGGTCCTAGTTCGTTTGTGTTTGTTATTGTCAATAAAGTCTGTGTTCTTAGCGTTTGCGTCCGCCCTCCGTCTGTCCGCACCCCTCATCCCTCAGCAACCCTAACAGTTTACAGAAAAACAACACCAAATCCTCAAAAAACATAAGTAAAACATGTCAAAGGCGAAATTTTGCAGAACCATAACAGAACAAACATAAACACTCTGGTTGATGTCTCATTGCTGTGTAGACAGAGCTGTCTGGGCAAAGTCACATGAATTTACTTCAGACAACTTGTATTAAGAGCAGAATCAGGACAGTAGACAAAAAAGATTCAGGCACCTACAAGTGTGTTAGACAGGGTCAACAATATTATGTCTGTGTTTAAATGTAGACCATTCTATCAAGGCTGATATCTGGAGAGATTTGTTTAGATATTTTCTCACTTGTAATCATGCCTTCTTTGCCTTCTCAGGGTTAATAGTGAATGGATTATTCATACAAGAAAAAAGAACACTGAAAGTCCTGTCTGTAGTATCTTCTCTTCACTAATATCCTGTACTTCAAGATGCACTCGTTGTTGACACTGCTCAGTTATGCACATAGACCTTGTATAATCTTCTGTATAAAAGCATTGATCAATAGAACGTGGCACACTGGAGCAGGTGTACATTAATCTTAGGGCACCATGCCCAATGGCAAGTTTGAGCCAGAGGGTTATTAGACTGTAAAGCACTCAAACTATTCACAGGTATTTAAGGTGGAAGCGCAGCACCGTTTAAGATGGAATGGGCTGCAAGTTTGCAATTCTGGATTGGTTGTAATTCTTTTCTGAGTTTCAGGTAATATTGGGCACCATACTGTGGCTCTGTTGATGCCCCGTTTCCCCTGGCACAAAACAAACCCCTGTTATGCGTGGCACGGTGGCCACTGGAAGACTGTTCCTAACTTTGGTTGATGCTGAACCTTGTGTAAAACTAACCATCAACAGTAACAGACACTAACACTAACCATCAGGAATTTTACAGTGTTTTACCATGAAATAAGTAACCATTTCACATCTAGTTGAGTGTCATTAAATCCTCACAGCAATGTTCCAATATCTTGTGTAAAGCCTTACCAGAAGAGTAGAGGTTGTTATTGCGTGAAAGCCTTGATAAAACTCTAGACCTTACAAGAAACATTGGGCGATCATATGTGTACAATTGTAATTAATGTTGTGTTGTTCTTCTCAAATGACCAGATTGTCCAGATTGAATCTCCATAGCCTGGATGTTCATGCTAGTGTTAAACAACAGGTATCGCACTAAAAAACAATAACAACACAAACACAGTATGTTATTATTAGTTTACTGTGTGTTCAGTTTTAACAGGAATGCTATTTCTGAGGGATCTCCAGATTCAGCCAAATACAGAAGCCCATTCACTGTGGTGTTGTTAGTGTCAGGTCTTGCAAATTAGTACTGGATTAAAACCACAGATCCAGTTAACAATCAATAAATTATAGCACCTCCATAGGGAAAACTAATCCAGCTAAATTGGACTAAAAAGTCCTATATATCATAACATTTGAGCCAAATGAGGTCTCCCTGTCCAATATATGAACATTACTAATACTTACGTCACAGTTTGAGGAGCACACATGGCCCTTACTTGTAGCACCATGGCTATGCTTTATCTCCAGAAGAAACAAAGTGTAAGTCCTAAATCTCCCACAGGTTTGCCACATATAAGCAACACTTTTTTTTTATTGTGTGCAACACAAACCAATCTAACGCCATGTGTCTGAAAAGAATAGAAAACTCTGATTTAATGCACTTCATTCATCAAAGCTGAATTTTAAAAGAAGGCATTTGTCATCTAATTGAACATGGAAGTGATTTATGACAGAGATTGACCTAGTCTTCCCACTCCTGGTGATTTTTGTCATTGTGTCCTGCTGCTACAAGTGCTTATGGTAACAAGAAGAACATGGATCCCACACAGCAATGTTGTATATCATTTTTCAGCTGTTGAAGCTGGTTGTTTTGCCATCTGTCAATTTTAGAATAGCGTCCACTTTAATAGCACCATTGCCGTATTATAGAATATATCATTAATATTCTTCAATTCATCTTGTAGATTGACAGTGATTTGTGCACCCTTCTTAGGACGTCTTCAAGGTTACAACAGCACATGCTCTTATCGTGCCCCACAAAACACAAAGCTTCTGCAGTGTGGAGGACGGGTTTGCAGATGCATGCAAGCTCTCTGGTTTGGCAAACAAGACACTGCAGACACCATCAACCTATTGGCCTTGATCCAGATATTTCCCGGTCTGACCTTTTGGTGCATTTCCTTAGAGGGGTTGAGATGCTCCTCATATTTTGCAAAAGAGAGAGTAAACATGAATATTCCAGCAGAGAGTGTGTAGTTTGAATGCAATAAGGGTGGTCCATGAAGTGTGAAATTTTAATGTGGTTGTAAAGGCTCGGTACATAATAGTTTGTGTAATTAATGATATATGAAATTAGTGTAGATACACTAAAGCTGGCAAGGAGGACTATTTATCTTAAGGGATGAAAGAGTAATCATATGTTTCCTCAACCTCTAGACCTCCAAAGAAGTTGTTCACAACAGAAGTGTCATTTATCAAATCCCACTTTTTGCTCAGATTAGCGGTTCACAGTCATAAATGCAACTGCCTGTATTTGTCTGTAACGTGAAAGAATCTGTCCCTGAAATGGCTCACACGTCTGTGTACCTCTCACCTTTAACCCACAAAAAATACGTATTATACAGTGGTTGGACAATGAAACTGAAACACCTGATTTTAGACCACAATGATTTATTAGTATGGTGTAGGGCCTCTTTTTGTGGCCAATACAGCGTCAGTTCATCTTGGGAATGACATATACAAGCCCTGCACAGTGCTCAGAGGGATTTTAAGCCATTTTTCTTGCAGGATAGTGGCCAGGTCACTACGTGATGCTGGTGGAGGAAAACGTTTCCTGACTCGCTCCTCCAAAACACCCCAAAGTGGCTCAATAATATTTAGATCTGGTGACTGTGCAGGCCATGGGAGATGTTCAATTTCACTTTCATGTTCATCAAACCAATCTTTCACCAGTCTTGCTGTGTGTATTGGTGCACCTGATTGGTCATCCTGATACACAGCACCGCCTTCAGGATACAATGTTTCAACCATTGGCTGCACATGGTCCTCCAGAATGGTTCGGTAGTCCTTGACAGTGACGCGCCCAACTAGCACAAGTATTGGGCCAAGAGAATGCCATGATATGGCAGCCCAAACCATCACTGATCCACCTCCATGCCTCACTCTGGGCATGCAACAGTCTGGGTGGTACGCTTCTTTGGGGCTTCTCCACACCGTAACTCTCCCGGATGTGGGGAAAACAGTAAAGGTGGACTCATCAGAGAACAATACATGTTTCATATTGTCCACAGCCCAGGATTTGCGCTCCTTGCACCATTGAAACCGACGTTTGGAATTGGCATGAGCAACCCAAGGTTTGGCTATAGCAACCCAGCCGTGTATATTGACCCTGTGGAGCTCCCGACGGACAGCTCTGGTGGAAACAGGAGAGTTGAGGTGTACATTTAACATTGGGTTTCGTCCTTCTTGGTGGAATGCTGACGTTACCCTGGATACCGTGGCTCTTGATACATCACAAAGACTTGCTGTCTTGGTCACAGATGCGCCAGCAAGACGTGCACTAACAACCCTTTTGAACTCTGGTATGTCACCCATAATGTTGTGTGCATTGCAATATTTTGAGCAAAACTGTGCTCTTATCCTGCTATTGAACCTTCACACTCTGCTCTTACTGGTGCAATGTGCAATTAATTAGTTAATTTAAGATTGGCTACCAGGCTGGTTCAATTTATCCATGAAACCTCCCACACTTCAGTTTCATTGTCCCTGTATGTGTTTTAAGGCTTGAAATTGTAAATCGTAAATAAAAAAATCATCTGAATCCCCAAAAGTCTCACTGCACCCTTTGTGGTGCACACTGTAAGTCATAAAATAATGTCTTCTGCACTCATGTAATGCATTTTATTTTGAATTACAAAGCCTCCAGTTGAACTAGTGTCCTGTCCACAGCAAATTAATTAAGTTTTAAAAATGTAACCCTTGTCAATACTCTCATTGTGAAAATGGCAGTAATAGTGTTTATTTAACACTGGTGAATTTGCTGTGTAGTAGTTTTAGTTTCATAATCTGTGAAGTGCACTATGTAGTGGGTATTGTGATATTTGGTACACAGATGGAGCTTCTCCTCCATTGTGGTTTTGCTGTGCTACCTGTGCTATCCCTTTCCTGTGAAAGTGACTCAAATCTGTTTTTGCAAATTCAGATTTGATGCATCCACACAACCCTGAATGGTTCTGATCTGAGTCACGTTAAACCAAAACGTTGTCATTTTAAAGTAAAAACACTACCTAGTGTTCCTTTAAAAATTGGTCAGTATTCAGCACCAGCCATGTCTGCAGAGCCCCAGTTTAGAAGTTATCTGAAATAACCCCCAAGGTGTCTTTGAGTAAGTTGCGGGGTGGGGGAGACAGATGAAGCTGCAGAGGTGCGGATCTATCTGAGGAGGAGAGAACATCTCACTAAGCACTGTCAGCATGCACCATTAAAAATTGTAGGCTTCCAAGCAATTCAGACTTTACAGTATATCATTATCAAAATATTGGCATTTGCACTATTAATATTATCTCAAATAGGCAATATGAGAGTCCAAGCGTCAGTGCCAAATGTCTTTATGCATTAGAGGAAATTTGTGCTAGTCTTTACCCTCCCAGCTTGGTAGCATCATGTGCATGGGAAAGCTGGAATTATTTATTTATTTATTTATTTATTTACTCGTTTTACTCTTGTTTAAAAACCCATTTTTATTCTCTGTCCTGTAAAGCACTTTGAGCTGCATCCTTGAAGTAGGAAATGTGCTATATAAATAAATAAGATGATTAATATTATTATTATTATTATAAAAATAATTATTTTTCAGAATAAAATTTGATATGATATTTAATTAAATGATAATTTATGCACAAACATGGCATTATGGGCATTTTCTCCTCAACAAGAAAAAAGAAAACCAGGCATTTCAAAAACAGGAAAGCCCAAAATACATACCCTTGACATTGGAAGGTCTGGAGAAACTTTTGTGCTTCATCATCAATGTCTTTGTTTACATGTGCTTTTTTGCCGACCAGCTGCCAGAAAAGGCATATGCACTTACTGCCTGACTGACGGACACCTAATGTTGAAACGCGCATGCGCGAGTAGAACTGTTAAGTCACCTGTATTTCACAGAGAGAAACTAGCCACTACATCACTACACCATCTGTTGTTAGTTCAGCCATATTTCACTTTCCAGTTCGCGAACTAAATTTGGAAAAGATCGTTGGTGACCAGAGCTCCTCTCTTCCCTGGACAAGTGCTCTTTTTGGGGCCTAAAAAAATGCCTGTTCAAGGGGTCAGATAGTTGAGAGCTGAATTGGGAAACACTCACGCTGCTTCAGCACTGTAGGTCAACCATCCACCGCTGTGAGCAGCTCAGTGTTTTACTGGAGCCTCGAACAGAAATGTGTTGAACGTTGTTGAAGTAATATTTATCATAGTCTCTTCTTTATGTTTGGAGAATGTTTCTGTGACCCAGCCTTTTGTTTTCTAGTATATATTTAATAAACAGAAAGTCATCTCGTCTGTCCCTATAATGACACAAATACACGGACACATCTCATCGTTTTTGACTTTCTGATGAGTAAATTACATCTGCACAGCTTTTTGTTTAACTTTACCTGAAAGCGGTCGAAATCTCCGGATTATTAAAGTTAGAACACCAGAGCGAGGTGTTACTAAAAATAAACAAGGCCGTTAATTAATTACAGCACTGTTTTATCAGGTGGACCCTTATAGAAATGTAAGTCAGTAATAAATCTAGTTCCAGTGATGCTCTGTTCCTTTATCAAGTATAGATTACTTGGTTGATAAAATGTTAAGGTGCTTGGTTTTAGAAGTGTTCAAGAACTCAAATGTTATCTTGTTGCTTTCTGGTAAATGAGATGTTTGTCATCTCAACACGGTGCTTCAGTTTTGTAGCGTTGTATGAACAAAAAATTAAAGGTTTTCCATGATCATACACACACTGTCAGAAACTGACAACATAAACTATATTTATAGTTTATTATTTGTTATTATTGTAAACAAAGACATTTTTATGAACCACCAAAGCTTCTCCAGACCTTCCAATGTCAAGGGTATGTATTTTGGGGTTTCCTGTTTTTGAAATGCCAGAAACACCTCTGTGACAATGACTATATGGCTAACAGCGGTCCGGCTAAACTTGCCTAGTGTCTCTTTGCTTTTGTTATTATGTGATTGTGTTGTAGAGGAAATATGTAGAACAAGACAAATAAATGCAGAAATGAAAAAATGAGCACAAAGCTGTGTTCATAATATACAGGGGTTGGACAATGAAACTGAAACGCCTGTCATTTTAGTGTGGGAGGTATCATGGCTAAATTGGACCAGCCTGGTGGCCAATCTTCATTATTTGCACCAGTAATGTAACTAACATAGAAACAATCACAGCACCATAAACACACACAAACGGAGCATGTTCCTGTTTTATATCCTATTATTTATTTATATGAAAATTCGTTTGTAAATGACCCTGTCCAGCTACAGTCAGTATTTTTACACTCTGTTTCAGTCTCTGAGCTATTTCTTGAATTACTGAACCTCAACACACCTATAGATGGAGCCACGGTTTGTGCTGAATTACCTCATGTTCTTTGGTTCCAAATGGGAACAGATTTTTCTGGTTCGTGAACCAGTTTATGTTGGTGGAGGTGTGCTGAATGGTTCCAAATTTAGTTCACGAAATGGGACAGTGCCTCTTCCTCATTGGTGGAAAAGCGCTATGTGAAATATGGCTGAACTAACAACAGAAGATGAAATATCGTTCCTACTTGCGCATGCGCATTTAAACATTAGGAGTCAGGCAGTAAGGGAAAATGCCTCTTCTACGCCAACCCAGTAGGTGTTCTGGCAAAAATGACTGTGACATTACTTATCATGATAAAAATAGCTTAGTGTCCTATTGCCCAACTCTGCTGATATTTTAGAAGGCTTAATAAATTGAACGGTTCAATTTATCGTGCTCTCAAACGGTATCAAAAAACATCATTTGGGATGTTATCTTGTGAGCATTGTATATTATATGTAGAATGAATGTTAGCTTGGGTTAATACAGCTATTAGAGCAAGACTGACAATCAGCTGTTGGGTAGAGAGGAGACCTACACCTACATCCAAGGTGAAATCCTAACTCAAACTCTAATTCTCACTCCAGAACGGGTACTTCTATCCTCAGAGTGCACTGACATATGCCCACAGTTATTGCCTATATTCCCAGTGTTGTATTCAACCTGTCTCTGAAACTGAAGGTAATATAGGTTTAATATATTGCAGCGTAGGTTTGATGTTGGACTCTGGGCAGCCGTTCTTACTAAAGGCTCCATTGATTTTGCGCCACTGATTTCTGCTCTTAGGCCTGGCTTCCCTCCTTACCCATAAATTTTGGGCAAACTTGGAGGTTTAGCCTACTTTTGCAGGCTGGCCCCTGTTGTACTTTTATGCATGTTGTATGCTAATGTAACTGCAGCCGCCGGCACTGAAGGTCCCAGACTTATTAAAATCCCAGCCCGGTTTATGGTTGCATCTTTTCCCAGGCATTTCTCTGAGCCTGAGCCGGAAGATGAATAGCTTCATTATAAGCTCATAGGGGAAGGAGAGTATGTTTGTGAGCGTTTGGTGCAGCTTAGGGATGCGGATTGGGTAATGTAATACCTTTTTAATAAGAAGGGAAGGGAAAAAGGGAGGTGGTACTGTAAAATGAGATGGGTTTTTTCCGGATATTGCCCCCATAGCAACATCAGGTAAATTGAGCTGTAACTGCCATGGGGGTCAAGTTATTTATTGCTGAACTTAATGTTATGCTGTAATTAGTGCGGCAACAATTAGTCGAAATAGATTATAACACTGATTATATAAAGTCTGTCTGGAATTTTTATTGTTGTCTTCATTAAAAAGTCATATTTTGCACATTATGGCACATATTACACTGAACAATCACAGGATTAGGAACACCTTACCTATTATCTACAACCATTATATCATTTTATCAGCTCCATAGACCTTACAGGAGCACTTTGTAATTCTAAAATTACAGACTGTAGTCCATCTGTTTCTCTGCATACCATTGTATCCACGTCACCCTGCTCTCCATTGTGATGTGCTGTTAAGAGTGGATCAGACACAGCAGTGCTGCTTGAGATTTTAAACACTCTGAGTTTTTCCCCCTCTGTTAGACACAACTACCGTGTCGGTTGACATCGTAGATGTCATGTAAAGTCAGTGACAGTAGCACACAGGTTGAAATTGGGTAAGAAATTATGCAGAGAAACAGATGGATTACAGTCTGTAAATTTAGATCTACAGAATGCTCCTTTGTGGTCATTGGAGGTGTTAAAATAGACAACAAGGTAGGTGATTGTTCAGTGTAGTAGAGCATGTATACACTGGTGCGACTTGGCTTCTGTCACTGCATTGCATCATAAGAAGAAATAGTTTGTGCCAATAAGAGAACTTGGAAGCTTCTAAAAGAGGAAAACAAAAGAAAGCAAGACCCACATAAGTCACAGCATGGTGCAATTCACATTACATGAAAGCAGCTTTTCACAGCTGCATGGCAATGAAGCATAAACGAAATGAAACAAAACAGCACCCAGCAAATTCTTTGCTGCCTCTGGTAGAGGGCAATACCAACCTAAATGACTGATATGAGCTCATTGAAGTTAACGTTCGGTTTGATATTAGAATGAGTGGAACATGGTGGAGATGACTGTTTCAGTGTTATGTACTGGGTAGTAAAACTGAAGCTGTTCTCTGGTAGCAGTTTCATATAGAAATGCACAATAAGTCTAAAATATTGTCTCCCTCTGTTCATAGTTTGCGAATTCAACTAATTATCATTCATCTAACTAATAATCATTAATCAGACACAGTTAATAACTGACTTCATTAACGTTCTTGTGGCTGAATGTCATCAGACCCTCACAGCTCTGGAGAAGCTGGAGCTCTTCCAGAGAAGTAGAGGCAGATAGTGCTGGTGAAGCAAATATTTCCAACTTTAAAGGAACTCTAAGTAATATATTTACCTTAAAATGACAGCTTCAGTGATATAGTTACTGATGTATTCAGATTAATTATATACTGAGATTAAAGTGGATTGAGTTTTTTAGCGGCTTTAACCCCATTTTCTCAGTTTATTGAATCGTTCCCTCACTTTAGAGGAATACATGGGTGTAGTGGATGTTGGTCATACACCCCGATACATATACATATAATTTTATAATTTGTTTTATAGCCTTGACCTTATTCAAACTCCTCCAACCTCTGATATTTGACTTAATGATATTAATTAAGATTTATAATTGGTTTAAGCAATTAAAACATTAATAATTAGTTTGAGAATGAATAATAATCATGCTAAATGAGTTCTTCAGGATTTTCAGAAATTCTAATGAATAAATTGCAAACACTGTGACTTCAAATAATGAGAGTTTTATTAATAAAAAGAAGATATTTAGTTAACATAGCACAACCTTGTAATCTCACGGTGTCCGGCAGGGGGAACTGATTTTGACCTTAAGGTGAGCTAGGCACTTCTAACTTGTGACTAAGGTTACTAACTACGGTTTAATTAATACAGAATTTATCAAGAACTTAATTCGGTGTTCAGCTCTGGAAGTGCATAAGTTTAGCTTACTTTTCGTCGGTTTTTCACCACTCGTTTGGATGCAGAGGCTCTTTGGAATCCTGGGAATGGAGGCGTCTCACTTAGTCTCGCGGTTCTTACCGCAGAAGCGTCCAGGCTGGTTTAGCGTGGAGGTCTTTCTTGTTGATTGAGTTGTCTCGGGCGTACCCGGAGTGTGATGACGCAGGCGGCAGGATCCTCTCTTCGGCCTTCGGTCCGGAGTGGGAGAGTCCAAAATATGGACGTTTAGACGAAAGTTCGCTGGTTGCTGCAGCTCCAGAACTGAAAAACCGCTTCAATAAACTCACTTATTCTAAGACTCTATGGTACCTCGGCAGTGTTTCCTTATTCTGGCCACGAATAAGTTCCCCTGCTTCGATTAGTCGTGAGATTAAACTTAGGTAGGTAATAAACATAAACAAGATTAAAAGAAAAGAAAGATATTCAAATTACTCGACTTACTAGTTAAACTTCATACTCTTAGCTAATTTCGAGACGTCTCTCGTAAGCTTTTCTGAAGTCTCTGAGAGGGTTCCTTTGTTTCGTTGTCGGCGTGGAAGAGACAGCGTTTTTTTTTTTTCCAAGGTTTCTCGTCGGCGTCCTCTCTTTTTCAGTGGTCCGTTACTTTTGTAGAGTCCTCGCGACTCTTCAAACTTCGAACTCATTGTCTGTCTTGCTGTTTGGCCTTTTCAAGGCTGGCGCGGTCACGCCTTAACGGGCGGAGTCTTCTTTCTGATTGGACACAAATCCAGTCTCACGTGACTCTCGCTAGGGGAAGAGAGTCGAAGGGAGTTTGGATCATTGATTCTCACATAAAGAATATGAATTTCTCATATCAAAATTCTTATACCCGCTATCAACATATAACGATGAGTACATTGGACTATTAATATCAGACATTTACATAAGGTCCCATCTTGAGTACATTGTTCACGTCCAATTCGTGATGATACGCTGAAAAATAAAACATTAATCCATTTTCTCTCATTCAGAGACAAAACTGATCTTTGTAATAGAAACAATCGGCACTATACATCATTTCATTAGGAGGTAGGCATTCATCTGAGGGTACAGAAAGTGACATTAATACATTCGTTTATATACAAATAATTCAGAGTTCGATTATTTTCGCTATTGTTTTCCGGCGACTCTGAGCGAGGCGTAGTTTCGCCAGTGTCCATTCGGTGTCGCTGTTGATCCGTGCTTTTGGTTGGTGATTCACGGGAGTTCACTCGAGGTCACTTTGGTTTGAACATCTGTTGATCCCCGTGAAAGATAAGGGATATTGAGGCGCCACTTTGTCATAGGCGGCCGTAAAAGCTCTCTTCTTTGTTTGAAGTTCCTGTCTCTCTAAAAGCATCATAAAAGTTATCTCGAGTTCCTGAAGAGGTTAGGGGATCCAGATGCCATATGTTACGTTAAAGGGTTCTTTGATGCTCTTAGCTTATGAGTGTGCGTGTGTGGGGGCTTTGCACCCCGTTGTTCAAACAGTCCTGTGGAATGTTGACTTCGGGACCAGACGAAAGTCCTGGTCAGAGTGAGAAAGGTTTAATTCAAAACCTTTCATTTCATTATTCCTTCATTGTCCAATATTCATATTTGGTCCGTACTCCACTACATGGGTTTAATTTTACTTTTTTCTTCAAAATAATTACGGTGTAACACTGAGCTGTAATGGGGCAGAGGTGTCAAACTCAGTGCTGGTAGCGGGCCACATTACACTCAGTTCAATAAAACACAGGACACTGGGTAATTAATTGTGCTTGAGAAAATGTTCATAATTTTTAAGACAATTTCAGGTCTTAAGAAACAAACTGTAACATGAAATAAACTGAATTTCTCTCAGACATAATGTTGGTTATTAAAGTAAGATTTAAACTGTCATTCCGTACATTATCTAGGAGGGACTCCATTGACTGCAGCACTGAATAATTGGCAGCTAACTCTGGCTGCTGATTGGCTAAATCAAAGTGACGACCAATGAGAAGCGCATTTTCTTGTGCCATAGAGTATTAGTATTTGGGGCGTGGCCCAATTTGGGAAGGCTCAGGCACACCCATGACTACACAACTGAACAAGATGATATTTAGAATGTTTTGAATATTTTGTTGGGCTGGATTAGAGCGCTAATTGGGCTGGATCCAGCCCACGGGCCGGAGGTTTTAACCCCTGTAATAGGGAGATTAGAGTCTCTGTTCTTGCTACTCTAGGCTCAGCACTGCAGAAATTGCACTTTGTAACTAGAAAACCATTCCACTCCCTACCCTCCCCCTTCACATTAACATAATTTGGTTGCTATCTGTGAAGGCATCTGCACAGACCACTGACCAATTACACAGCTTCTTCAGGCTAATGACTGTGCGCTTGCTATTTTGTTCTGTGTGGAAGTGACAACATTTTAACCCTGGACAACAAGTGATTAATCACTCTGAGAGTGGGATTTTTTTTTTTTTTTTTTAAATAGCTCTTTCATTCAGACAGAATTGAGGATCAGCGGGTGGGCTCTCTAATGAAGTAGAGCTGGAGGAGTATTGATTGAAGTTAGAGGGCTGAAAATGACCCTTCATCAGATGTGAAACGGGGAGAGAAGAAGTGGTCGTATGGGACTATGTAAGGGCCATGTTAACGACTCATCATCAGCGAACCATTAAAACTCATCGCTTTCATCAAAGGACCTAGCAAAATCAGAGCAGGTGATCGACGGGGTAGACACGGGTGTTGGACAGTGGCAAAGTCAGTTGTGAAGTGAAAAGATGTAGAAGAGAGAAGTTCTGCTTCTGGACCTGCTAGAGCACTGCAATGCTCAGATATTTGCTCAAAACTCAAAAAGTAGGTGTGTCTAAGTAGGAGTGGACAGTGAGTGGACACCACCACCACATCATCCTGAACATTGGAGAGCTGGATGGGGATAAGCAAGTATGCAGAGCGACGGGTGGACAACAGCTTACAGTCCTTGTTTGGTCAGTGGAGTGGATTAAGTGTAGTAGAGTGCTACTAATTCAGCTTCAGTAGGACCCTGGGTTTATGGTAATGAATGGAGTATTTCACTGGTCAACACAAGGTTGTAGATAGAGATGCTAATAAGAGTGGACCGGTCAAATTAAAAACGAGCTCAAGTTCACCCCACAGAGCTTAGGAAAAGCAGTACTCAAGCTTGTGGTATTTCTGAGGGATTTAATAGATGTTTGAGGTCACGCTGCCCAGCAGCAGGCAGTTCCCACCTGAGCCCCAAACATGAATCACATTAGCTGTAGCCTTGCTACAGTTCAGAAGCTCAATAGTGTCTGTTATTGAGAGAGGCTACAGGTTATATATCTGGCCCAGACGTGTATTGTGTGACTGCCATATTTTTAGAGTGTGTTATCTTCATTAACCCAGAACATTGATCAAAAAGTACGGCTTACATCTCTGCTGGGATTTGTGAGCCCCGAGGGTTTTGTAGAAAAGTGCACAAGGCTCAGAATATACATGTAGACACATCACCGCACCCCCCCACTACACACACACACACAACCTCCACCTTTCATCTCCGAAGCTAATGTGTCTGTCGTCTGGCGGGAAGAACCAGATTGTCGTAGCTTTCAGTTAAGATGTAAAGGAAGAAAATGTGCCGTATCTACAAAGCGGCGCTGAACAATGCGGCGTGAATGCAGGGGTCTTTGCAGGCTTATCAGAGCTCGCCTAAATCCAACTCTGGCTCTCCATGTGCTACTCCAGCAGCGGGGGCGTTTTTCTGTTTTAATTAGCCACGCTCAGCTTCAAAGTGGCACTCCCTCAGGGATGTGTTTTTTTGCAACTGTCTTTCTCTACAAGTGGAGAAGCTCCAGGACAGCACTGCCATTCTTCAGGCTTCAGCTGATTTCCTCTGTGTTTACTGAGGTCTAATGGCGGGAGACAAGGCACAATAACAAACAGCAAGAATGGTATTAAGCCCTAAAACACTGCTGTTGTAGATCAGGGACTTGCCAGTGGTTTGTGGCTAGTTCTTTGGGCAAACATGCAGCTGTTTGAAGAATAGTACAATAGCAATAATCTGTGCTGTTACATCATCCTTTACTTTTGGGCATAATCTTCCATTTCAAATACAAATTAAGATCTTCAACATTCTTAATTACAATGGAGCTAAAACTGATAGAGTAGGGTGCTTTTGGATGTACGTTGTATCAGCAGCAAAATGTTGTCAGCAAGCTCCAAACCTTTAGAGACCACATTTTCTTATTTGTATATGATTTTTCAGTATATTATTTTATCCAATCTTTGCATTGTTATTTCTTCTGTTTTTTTTTTTTGTGACTCCCGGCCTCAGTTTCCAACAACATCTACAGGCATATTTTTACATGCTCTTTACAATGCCTCAGTTTTCAGTCTTTACAATTAGATAGATTTTGCTCAAAATTATTACATTCTATCCACCTAATTACCCTCTATTTTTTTTTCTAGTGCCCTCACGGAAGTACAGTGCTTCACACTGGAGGCTCCAGAACATTGCACAGGAGTCCATGGACAGTTCAGATGAGGAGTTCTTTGATGCCAGAGGTAAACGACAATTTAATTCATACTGACTTCAGTTTGTAGGGACACTAGGTATGACTTAGTATTTTTGCTCCTGGGCTCCTCCTACAGTTGTAGAGGGTAATTCAGTTGTTTTATAGCACTGTCCTGAAAACATCCCCATTTATTGATGAATATTCTCTTGCTGGTTCTGGGAATTGAACCCGCAACCCTCAAGCTCGCTTCTCTAACCTCAAAGCCAAGGCTGCCCCATTACAAAAACAACCTGTGTTCAAAACACTGAACAACAATTTTTATATTATTTTTTGCTCAGATGTGCAGTTAATCACATAACTAACTCAGATGTTTACAGTCTCTCTCTCTCTCTCTCTCTCTCTCTCATGTGCAGTCATGTGCATAAACACAAACAGCTGTTTAGAGCAGTTAGGCATGTTATTTTGTTTTCATGCCTGATTTAATCCAAACATTTATCTCTTTTAAATTTATTGAAGCTGGAATATGGAGGGATTTTTTTTTGTCTGAGCTGTGAGCTGCGGTTTTCTCAATGAAAGCTTGTGTCTGAGCTTTATTGTGTTTGAGGTAAACTCTCTCCAATTCAAATATCATAGAAACTACTCTAAAATGTTATTATATAAAATAGGATAGTTTCCTCTAAACATAGAGGATACCACTATACACTTTGTTTTATCTCCCTTCCAAGAATAAGAGGATATGCTAGCATTTTAACAAGCGATTAATCTTGATTAATCACAGAATTTATCAGATTAATCAGTTAACACCACTAATAGGTAACTTTCATCCATTGACTGTAACCGCTTATCTAATTCAGGGTCGTAGTGGGTCCGGAGAATAACCGGAATCACTGGACACAAGGCAGGAACACACCCTGGAGGGGGTGCCAGTCCTTCACAGGGCGACACACACACACACACATTCATTCACACCTATGGATCATTTTGAGTCGCCAATCCACCTGCCAATGTGTGTTTTTGGACTGTGGGAGGAAAATGGAGCCCCTGGAGGACACCCGGACACGGGAAGAACACACCAAACTCCTCACAGACAACTGTGTGACTGCGACACTACCTGCTGCGCCACTTTGCTGTCTATGTAGGTAACAATTTATTTAAAATCTTAAAGACACAGCAGGACCTAGTGCTTGGGACACTTTTTTTTTTAATGAGGACCATGAGGCAACTATGCCATCAGCATCAACACAAACTGTAGGACCTCTAGGAGTGTATGAATCTCTAGACATCATCCTGAAATAAGACTTTGCAAGCTATTAAATCATATACAGCTAATTATGTCTCTGATTTGCAAGGCAATATTCCTGATTCATACTGTATTATTATGTAGTAACTCTTGTATGATGTAATGTGTCATTTTGTTGGAAATGCAGCTAATACCTAGCTGTAAACACCAGTTACTTTCTCTCTGCATGTCTCTCAGCCGCACTCAATATCTAAGGCTTGGAGCTGTAGTTTAAGCATGGATGCAATTAATCTTTTTAATATTTACCTCCAAAATATGAGCAGAGAATCCCTGTTCAATTTCAAGGCTTCTCACAGTTTAATTTAATCTGCACCAGAGTTAGTTCTAAACTACATCAGATAGCGGTGGGATTACACAAGCAATAAATGGCTCAGGATGGGAAGACGGATATGAACAAAGAGCGTGATAGCACTTTCAGCTAGAAAATTGCTCCAAGATCACAGAGGTGCCAAGATCATACCAATAAGAGCTTTCCTAAAGTGGCTAGATAGATGACAGAGGTGTATTTCACCCTATTGATTGGTGCTGGGCATCTGACGCTGCAGATTTCAAGAGGCAGAACTGGTCAAAACCAGTAATAATGTGTGTTTAGGAGAAGTGCTGTCATACTGCGGCCTCTATAGGGCTTTTTTTATTACCTTTGATGTTGTCACAACTGAGACATTTACATATAAGATGCAGTATTGAGGAACATATATTGTGTATATGAATTCCACCATTAGCACATAGGTGAGATCAATTACTAATATGGATGATTAGTTCTGGATCACAGACACCACTCTAACTCATCTCACTGATGGTGCTCTGTTTCTCCAGAGAACATAGTTGCGTTGCTTCACAGCCAAATTTATACCCGGCTAACCAGTGCTTGGCATTGTGACGTGGTGCCTTCAACAGAAATTATACAAACTAGTGCTGGCCAATAATTTATATATATATATATATATATATATATATATATATATATATATATATATATATATATATATATATATATATATATATATATAATGTATGTATCTCACAATAAAAATGTTTCAATAACAATGAGATGATTTTAAACATATATGTTTCTATATTTCAATATACATCATTTACAACATCGGGTGGCACAGTGTTGCAGCAGGTATTGTCACAGTCACACAGCTCCAGGGACCTGGAAGTGGGTTCAAGACCTGCACCGGGTGACTGTCTGTGAGGAGTTTGGTGTGTTCTCCCCGTGTCTGCGTGGGTTCCCCCCCACAGTCCAAGAACACACGTTGGTAGGTGGATTGGCGACTCAAAAATGTCCGTAGGTGTGAGTGTGTGTTGCCCTGTGAAGGCACCCTGTGGCGCCCCCTCCAGGGTGTGTTCTTGCCTTGATTCCGAACCCTCCGCAGCCCTGAACTGGACAAGCGGTTACAGATAATAAATGAATATTTACAAAGCCAATAGGTCAATGTTTGATAGTGATGTCATGTTTCTGTTTTGTTCTTGGACATTTTTCAGTGGATTTTATACTGTTCAAATAGATAACGGAATTATATCGTATCGACCAAAACTAAAAAAGGACTATATCGTGATATTTTGTCCATATTGTCCAGCCCTAATACAAACTATGACAAAATCCACCATTATACCAGTAAGAAGCTTTGTTGGAGTCTCAAACAGTTTTTAGAACTTAAACTTAACCTGCTTTACTATTTATAAAAATGCACTGCACTGAACATTTTACACTCTACAAAATTTCCTCATTCTCTCCTCATGCTCTGCTAGCAAACTACCTAAATCAAATTCTGCAATCAACCCATTGGATAGTGCCTATCACAACCAAACAAATAAACAAAAATCAATGTGGAAGGATGTGATGAACATTTACAGAATTGCATGGGTTTCACTAATGATTTAGTGAATTCATTTCTCATATTTTCCTTAGGCTGAAGACCTGTACTTTCCTATTATCATTGTGTTTCTAAATGATTGTTAATTCCTACAACATCCTTTCAGCATGTGGAACTTAATAAAACTTGAACAAATTGAGAATAGGTTTAAGAAGGATAGTGCACTGATTAAAAGGAGTATTCATGGTGTGTGAACAGTAATCAAGCTTTTGTTTGTCACACAATGTGAGGCTAAACCACCATATGAAACAAACTTTCACATTTGCAGTATGTATTAAAGATCAGTTTTCATGCAAGTATGGAAAATGCCACCGTTCAATCTCATTTTTAAATGACTTCATTCAAAGAAAGGGCTGCACTGAAAGAGGGAACTAGCAGAATGGTCTCGCCTAATAAAGGCACTTATCGCACTCATGTTTTGTACAGAATCAAAAGATAAATTGGCTGATGGCTGATTGTGTGTTTGGAGCCAAAATCCTCTCATTATGACTCACGAACTTTATGATTCAGTTTGCTTCATTGCTTTTTTTTTTTTTGATACAGCAGAAAAGAAAAAAAAGAGTATGTTGTCTAAGGTAAAAAAGTTTCTAATTTACACTGAAATATTACACATGTAAAAGTACAATGTCATAATAATAAGCAAGGTATAGTACATTTTTTCCCTCCCTGATTTAAATTTTCAGAAAGTGTCCTTATTGCTTTTTAATTTTCACAATCCACTGTTATTTAATCCAATATGTTGTTTAATACTGAGCCAATACAAAGCACTATAGTTTTACAGTACATTTAGAGCGGTGTTACAATGGGTGTATGAATGTATTTATACTGTGTGGGTTTTTTTTTTTATTTTTTATTTTTTTATTTTACTTTGAAATTCATCCATTCATTCATTATCTGTAAGCGCTTATCCAGTTCAGGGTCGCGGTGGGTCCAGAGCCTACCTGGAATCATTGGGCGCAAGGCGGGAACACACCCTGGAGGGGGCGCCAATGATGATTTAAAATCAACACTGCACATAACGTAATTCAACGTTTAATACACACACACACACAGACACACACAGACACACACTGGTGAGAAGCTGGAGCCAAACTCACACAGCGTACTCTCAACCAGGAACAACTGTCCACCTGGAAGACTGCATCAAGCACTAGTTGCCATTTCACCTAACCTCCATGCTTTTGGACTGTGGGAGGAAACTCGAGACCCGGAGGAAACTTGCATAGACACGAGGAGAACATGGTAACTCCACCCAGATGGGAATTGAACCTAGAATCCCAGCACCGAGAGGGGAAGGTGCTAACCACCAAGCCACTGTGTCGCTAAATAGTAGTAATAACAATAATAAGAAGAAAATGAAAATACATATTTGTCATTGCACTTGTTAGTAATATTTTTTTTGGAATTGTTAATAATTATTATTATTTTTGATGTGAAAAACTGATGCCACAGTGGCAAAGAAAAGCTTCCTTAGACACGAGGTATAAACCTTGAGGGGAAACCAAGACTCAAAAGAGGATATAACACTCCTCTGGTCGAGAATGCAGAAAAGTGTGTTAACAGAGTGCAGTGAGGGGCAGGTGAACAGTGAGACACACTCACATGCAGGAGCCTTCATGAGAGATGAGCAGAAATCTGTGTGTTGTGGGGGATGTGTAGCTGTTGTCTCATAGTTTAAAGCTAACCAGACATCTGGTAAACAGGGACACCCCAATTAAAACAAAAAATCTTTCACCAGGATCAGATGAGAAAGCATGGGCAGTCGTTCCGCTCGGCAGGCAGCCATAATGATAATTAGCTCTGATATTATATTCAGGATGAATGAGCACTATAAAAATGATTAGACTGTAAGTTTTAAATATTAATGGCATGTCCCGAGATGCTACACTGTCTTCCAGTTAACCAGTAACAGTGTGTAACATTGGAGAACGGAACACAATGTTTAGACACTCTACTGGGAGAAAAACTGTTTTTAGATTTTACAACTTCCGTGCAATTTTCTGTTAAATGTTTAGTGGTATTGTTAGTGCTGATTAAAAACAAAACAAACAAAAAACCTTAATTTGGTCTGGAAATGGAGTAAATGAAGGATGGTGTTCGCCCTTTATCTGTGTTGGTTTCCCCCGGGTGCTCCAGTTTCCTCCCACATTCCAAAATCACGTGGGTAGGTGAATTGGCTACTCAATAGTGTCCATATGTGTGAGTGTGTGGTGCTCTGTGATGCCCCCATCCAGAGCCACTGTGACCCTGAAAATGATGAAGCAGTTACAGAAAATGAATGAAAGATTTGGAAACATTTGTAGTCTAGAGTTGTGAAGTAGTGGTAAGACAGCCATGTACTTTTGTGGGGTAACTGCTGAAACAACTATAAGCTGATAATCAGCAAGATTTGTGCTTGTTTTGAGTGAACCCAGTAGCATAAGCTTCCTTGGAAATACATTGAACTTTTGCCTAGAAACGGAACAAATGAAAGCAAATATATCATGCCAACTCTGCTTCCTATTTGTGGAATAATACATTTCCACCTCAGGCCAGAAGCCTGAAATGATGTTAAGAAGTAACACCATCATATTTATCACCTTCACAGAAACATTTTTTCGTTGCGTGGCTGCCAGCTGTGTCATAATTGACCAATTCGGTTAGTCATGAAGCACAAATTGCCTGATGGTATTTTTCAAGTGCCAAGCACACTCTCCAGCAAGACAAATGGACAAATGTGCCTGTTGTTAAATGTTGTTTATCTTTATTGTTTTACTGTCTTAAATAAGCCTGGGAGATACACGTATCACAACAAACCTCCAAAGTATTTTCACAATATATGATATGCATCATTATATTTGACTTGATGAGTCAAAGTACCCTAAAATAAAATAAAATTAAAGAAATTCTAGAAGTGGCATATTACAAATAAATCTTTAATTAGAAATTAAATGAAATATTTCACGGGGCGGCACGGTGGTGCAGCAGGTAGTGTCGCAATCACACAGCTGTGTTCTCCCCGTGTCTGCGTGGGTTTCCTCCGGGTGCTCCGGTTTCCTCCCACAGTCCAAAACACACATTGGTAGGTGGATTGGCGACTCAAAAAATTTTCCGTAGGTGTGAATGTGTGTGTGTGTGTGTGTCTGTGTTGCCCTGTGAAGGACTGGCGCCCCCTCCAGGGTGTATTCCCGCCTTGCGCCCAATGATTCCAGGTAGGCTCTGGACCCACTGTGACCCTGATCTGGATAAGGGTACAGATAATGAATGAATGAATGAAATATTTCACATAATGTACTTTAGTAAATTTACCAGGGCTATGCATGTTCTCTTATGAAACCGGGAGTTTCATCCTTGGAAAAGTGTATTGTGATAAATGTGATGTAAATGATCAAGATAATAGTAATTATATTTGTTGTTCCCCTACCAGGCTGAAGTTGCAGTGACAACTAATATATATGTGAGAACATATTTTGTGTTTCTTTGCTGGAGCCTAATTTGATTATTCTATATGCACATATTAATAATTGGGTAATCAGCTAATAATTATTGGGGTAAACGGTTAACAATTTGTCTAAATATAAACTGCCAAGTTGCTTAGAAGGCTATAAAATATTAAAGCGTTTAGTGAGTTTAGCAGAGCAGATAAGGGAGGAAATGGGAATGGAAATACAAATGGGAAGAGTAGCAGTGTGTTGCTGCTAAATGCATATTTTTTCTGCATTCTGAAGCTGCTGCAGAACGCCGACCCAAATCTTTAATGAGCCCATCTGTACAGGCCGGGCTAGCAGGGCTTTCCATTTGTCAGCAGCGTCCCCTTATCATAATGGGGACTACATGACTATCTGTCACAATGTGCTAAATATGGCACCCGCAGGCAACACGTTAAATAAAGATGATATAACGCACCAATTACCAAGCACCGAAACCAATTAGCCTCTTGGTTTCATGCTTGCTAATCAGAGTTTTCATCAAAGTGCAGACGTCTTACAGAGGATATGTAGAGATCCTTAACACATAACAAATGTACTGCTTATAACACTCCGTATCATGAATCCCACTAGTTAACTGTAAACCTGTGGCAAATTATGATTAAATAACTGTATTTTTACTTTTGCTCTCAGGAGTTTTTTGGGAACATGTAATGTTTAGTATTTTTATATTACAGTCACAGGTTTTAATATTGTCTTCATTTGGATACTACTGTCTGAATGTTATAATTTTGTTTACTCTCTTTATTTTCCTGCAGCGTGACCCATGCTCTTATAGCAGTGATAAAACCATCCATTCAGATATTCACAAGGCTGAATTGAGGGTTGTAGTAAAATGTCTTCAAAGCATATGCATCAGTGACCGGTGTCATTGGTTTTTTACCAAAGAAACAAAATCAAATTCCCAGGATGTTTTATCTATGGTACAGCAAAACATTCTACAGCATTTTCCTTTTACGTCAAAAGTAATTGCTCTGGCAAAACATGTTTGAGATGTCTTTTCTTAAATTCTGCATTTTACTGACGCATAGTGAAAGCTTGTCTCTCTTTCCTTCCATTAGTAGTGTTCCACCAGCATTCGTGTACATTATAGGACAGCCATCCTATGACGGTCCAAACAAAAGCCCAAAATTTGGAACAGTGGCCTCCAACCATGTTAAGATGTTAGGATTATATGATCTCAAATGGGCTTTATTATATACTCTCAGAAAAAGACCTATGGTAGAGGTACATTTATTGTCACAACAGGGATTTTAAAGTGCAGTTATGTTCCCTAAAGGTACATTGCATTATTTTCTCCAGTGGGTGAGGTGAATAGCTGTAATCTATCATTGTAAAACTGTGTAAAATAAAAAAAATGTTCTTGAGATGTAATGGGGTGTGTCAAATCAACACAACTTTAAAAGTTAAAGTAGAATATGTTACAAATGTGTTTCCTAACTAAAGGTAGTGAATATGTACCCTTAAGGGGCACCAACACCGGTTTTACTAACAGTGTATACTTTCTGACGCAGTAATACATAGGGATATCTCAACAGTGGACTGACGTATAGAAGAAGATTTTTTATAATTGCTATAGGGGCATAATAGAAGCCTTTATTACTTGGTAGCTAAATAAACCTTGGAGTTCTAGTCACACATACACAATATGGCCAAAAGTTTGAACACACAATTTGTGCCCAATATCTCACCCAGTTTTGACACCTGTTCGCTCATATAGCAGTTCCAGTGTAGGTTTTGTACCACGCTGATGGCCTGTTGACATTGAGTATGTCTAATTTGTGGCATTTCCAGAGTCTTCCATTCTGGTGGCTGTGATGTTCTGTGTGTAATTATTGTGTGCACAGCTGAACGCCCGTGTAAGCAATCAGTGCACATGAATGTACCAAAAAATTCTTAGCAGAAGAGGTGTCTACTAATGTTTGACATGTTCTGTATCTTGGCTGATTGAATACATTTGCGGTCAGAGGAATATTGGGTTTGGCAGCATTCTGTTACCAGACATTTGATTGCTATTTCTGTTAAACCACTATGAACAATTCAGCACTGATTATACGCTGAAAATCACACTGAAAAGCTGGAGAAACAATAAAGCTACAGCATACTGCCCTGTGTAATGTGGAATGCAAAAGCCAAATCATTCTACAGCATTGATGCTGTATTTCTAATACTACACATGTTCTGTCTGAATGTTTTATATTGTTACATTAGTATGCTGCCTCTGTGTCTGCAGGGAGCATTATTTTTGGTTTATTTCCCCCTTCCCCCCCTTTGATGTCAGCCTCTGGTTTCTGTTTTTTTTTTTTTGTTGCTTCTCTGTCCCTTTCCATCATTTGCCATTGTTGTCTGTCAATTTTTTTTCTTTCAAATTATGAATATCCAGGCAGGAGTCATGCCAAAACATGATCTGAGCTGTCACATCCAATCTGTCAGGAAAATACTTGACATCTAAAGTGTTGTTTTAAGGCGTCCTGAAAACCAATAACTATTGGGGAGCTATTTGTGGGTAATTTTGTTGTAAACATTAGTATACAATCTGAGTACAAATCTGTAAACACTGTTTGTGTTCTGTCTTTAAGCCCTCTTGCTGTCTAAGGTATCAGTCCCTTTTTCTTAATCAAAACCAAGCCCCCAAACCTAGATTTTAGAAAGCAGAATGAGCTGTGTTACACACTGTTATACTAACCTTAAGAACACCTGGTTTATGGCTTGCAGCAGCCTCCTGAAGGCAGTCAGATATATGTTCCTGGAAGCAGCAACTTCATTGTCCCCAGCAGTGCCAGATGATACGTAGGCCTTTTGAATGCTGGCAAATGCCCTTGCCTGATGTGTAAAAACAAATTAAAAAAAAGTAGAAACTCTCCTCTGGCAGTGTGTTAACCTTTTAAACTGCAAGGGACAATGAGACCTCCGAGGACAACGGCATCTGAGTGAGTCGAAACTGTTTATGAAAAAAAAAAGAAGAGAATCACCACATGTTGCAATGAGGTTGATATAATACCATGTATTTTCACTTTGATACTGACACCAGTGGTCGTGTACCACAATATAATACCAAGACAGTGATGAGTTCAGTATACTAAATTTTATTCATTCATCTTCTGTAACTGCTTCATCCTGATCAGGGTTGCAGTGGGTCTCTCTCCATGGACAATGTGCCAGACACTCAAACCTGTGGATAATATTTACATAGCAAATCATATTATTTGAGTTGGTGAGTAAACTGGCCCTGTTCCAGTTAAATTTTCTGAAAAGCATATGCCTTTGGATTTCATTGTTAGCTTGTTCCTAGTTATCATGTTTAGAGACACCAGATAACAGAACATTTTGGGATATTTTGCACATTTAAACACCATGGAATCAGTAGTTGGGCAGTACTGTATGTATGAATGTTTTAATGAGACATTAATAGGTAGAAGTACTAATAAACTGTGTGATAGTACTGCTTTTACCTACTGCGGGCAGCCATCTTGGATTCTGAACTCAGGGTTGGTGAAACTCCCCTGTCTTTCCGATTGGGAGATATTCCGGTTGACATTTCCTAATTGGACTTCAAAAATTCCTTCATTCGTTCACATGGAATGTAGCAAAAGGATATACTATTTGGCTGTTTTTATATCTTTTTATATTTTTTATATATATTTTCTCCCAAGTCACTCAATAACTTGAATTAGGGTGTGTAAATGGGAATAACGCATAGTCACATTATAGCTATTCCAAATGCCATTGTTAGGGCTTCGTAGCTTCTGCATTAATATTTGGCGTGGGTAATTCAGGGGGTGTGTTGCAATTCACTGCCACAAAGAGCACAACAAAGTGTATGTCTGAGTTAGCCAGAGATTCACAGTGTTGGTCTAGTTTCAGATATGAAGCTAAGAAAATGATCTGGGGTGTTGCCACACTTTGTTGTAAGTGGGATATTATTGCGTGTCAGACTGCTTTAGGATTCATTTATACAATGATTTTAATGGTGACACATCTGAATACAGGTGGAGGTGGGGCTCCAGAAGCAGAGCAGAGTGCTGTTTTTAGTGCTCAAGGGCCTGTATATTGGTGGACTGGAGAGTGGCATTTACCAATTTACCCATTTTTACAAAAAACAATATCCGAATCTCAGAATTAAAACCCGAATACCTACAAAAACTAATGAATCTGAATACACAAACACCCAAATACTCAGAGCCAGCCCTAATTCCTATGTATGCAGTATGCTGGCAAACAGTAGTAGTTATTTGGCTTTGGCAGTAGTATCCTACACTGTAAGGCAGTATAATGCTGCACGCACTTTATGAAACTTCATAATTCTGCGGACTCAAAGGAAATGCACTGTGGGGAAAAAAAATCATGTCTACTGTTCATTTTGGAGCATTTTTCCAGAGAGGCAAGAAAATGGTATACCTTGTTTGCTCACAAAAGAGGCACAGACCCAGAGGTTTGTTTCCCATCATAAAAACATATTACTTTTGTAGCTACTTTTCATGCTTTGTGCCTTGTTTTGTGTGTTCCTGCTTTGTTTTTGTTTCCTTGTCTGCCTTGTGCTAAAGGAGCACATGGCTGATTTTGTTTTTTCCCGCCCTCTCGTTATCCTTCCCAGGTGTTCCTTTTCTGTGGTCTATGATCCTGAGTATATAAACCCCATGTTTAAGTGTTGTCTTTGGTGGACATTTCAAATACTTGCTCTTGTTAGTCTGTTCCAGTATTTGGTCATTTTGTCAGTCTGATTTTTTTTGTAGTTTCTGGTGATCTCTAGTATGCTCCAATATGTTTTCTAATCTTTGTGTCTTTCAAGTGCCTTTGCCTTGTTTTTCTATTTAGTCTCTTGCTTGCTTTGCTCTCTCTTGTTAGCTTTAAGTTTAATGTGACCCAGTTTTGTTCATTCTAGTGTCTGTTTGTTAGCATCTAGTTTGTATCAGTTTTTGTTCTTTGTGTAAGTCTGCTGTTTCTTGTTGTTTACCTGTTTCAGGGGCTGTTTAGTTTTATGTTTTTAAACAAATTGTTATATCGCATTTGCGTCCACCTCCATACATTCACCCACAGTTACACTACTGAATATTACACCCCTTAGAAGAGCAACTAAAATGTAGTTATTAAGAATATTCAAACATTGGAACTGGAATAATATCCTATTAAAATATTATAAAATGCCCTGTTTAATTATCCTAAAAAATAAAATATAAATATAATAAAACAGCTATAACTCTCCCAGAACAGAGACAAGAGAAAACCTGAGGACAGCTAAACAACAGGCTAAATAAAATATTGGTGACATTCATTCTAATGTAAACAAACAGGACAGTAAACACAATGGGAGATACTGTGTTCAGCAAAAATTATTGTGGAAATGCCCATATATTGTAAAATGAGTCAATAATGTAAATATTGTGACAGACCTAATTACATATCTGACACCATAACAGCAAGCCTGCAGTTTAAGAATTTAAAATAATGTGTTTGGTTTGCTCATCTACATTAACAGTGTGTATTATGATCTACACATTGCTTCTTGTTTCAAACTTTGTCTGTAGCCTCATGCCAACACTTTCAACAAATCCAGGAAAGTCAATCTGTAGCCAGTTCATTCACCATTAATAGCAAAGCGCCACATGTTTCTGCTTCAGTTCTTGCAGCTGTGGAATGAAACCACAGCCTCTAGCTAGTGTTTAATGAGCAAATGAGATGATAATGGAATGGGTATCTGGAAGTCCATTTGACATAACAGATTTCACTCTCTCAGAAGCGCATAGTTAGTTCACAGCTGGAGGTGAAGTCCAGAGCAGGCGGAGAGACATCTATCTTCATTAGTTTCTTTTGGCTTTCTTCTTTCTCTCTCCCTGTTGGGTCCTGTAGAGGCTATTTTTAGCTCTGCCATGCTGCTGCAGCTCCCTTGGCCTCTCTGTGGTTTACCTTGCTCAACTTCCAGCCGTGTTTGTTTGAAATATTTCCCCAGAGCACCGTGCTCTCACTTACTCTGCTTCACTCTTAAGGGTCACTCAGAAAACATGGCCTAGAAACCAGCGTAAGAGAAATAGCCCAGAAATGGCCATTAAAGAGGCCCTGCAAGGTTTCACAGAGGATTTTATGAATGTTTTTCAGACTCAGCATACTGTTCATATCTAAGTGATGTCTGTTAGTGTGTGTTTATATATTTGCAGGATAAAAATGCTTTGAGGAAAAACAGCTATGTCTGAATCAACAAAATACTCTTTGCTTTGTAAAGTAACATTAACAGCAGGGACTGTTGTAAACGGCAACAGCCAAATTTTGCAGCAACCAGTTTAAAATATTTGCAAACACAAGCATGCTTTGATGCTATAAACATATTGCTGATTGAAATTTTGGCAGTGGAAGGATTTTGCTCATGCTACTATGCATTGCAGTCAAGGTTGTGGAATCAGCTGTTGCAGCTATCAACTAGTAAATACATACACATGCATGTGCAACTTTTAAATGCTTTGTTATAAGCTAATCTTGTGTTGTCAGAGACATATAGGGTAGAGTTAAACTGTGATCAATAAATATTGATGTGGTCAGTGTGATAGCTACACTAACAGCTTGTGACCTTGGTGTTGCCTTGAGCCCTTGGGCTCTCCTTTACTGCCCATAATAATGTGTGTTTGTGTGTGTATATATATATATATATATAAAACTGTGCACTATTAAGTATAGTAGGAAATATTTGAGTTTCAAACTATGAAAAAATGGCAGTGGCAGCTTGATATATTTTGTGTTGTTATAGCAACAGTTCATCATGTCCTGTTACTAAGAAATGGTGTAGTAGGTATGGGCTGTATGCACATTTTTTCTTACCCTCTGAAAATATCAACACAGTATACGGTATTACCATGAGTGAGGGGGAGCACTCTCAGGCTGTGCTGAGCCTCATTTCTGTGAGCACAAAGTTAAGTGCTGTGTTTTCGGCACTGTGCAGTTCTGTCTGTTTTCAGCTTCATTCCTCTCTTTCAACCCAAACTCAGCACTAAACTCACAACTGTGACGGGCTACTGAGCTTGTGTTTTTTTCCCCACACATTTTCAGAGTGTGACATTGCCCTTCAGTGCACTCCCACAGCCCCTGCTCACCATCTAGGAAGGTGTTCAGAGCTGTGATGACATGAATGAGAAACCTGGACTGCTATATCCTGGACTGGATGGACGTAGCATATTTCCTTCTGTTTTTTTCGGTTTTGTTCTGTTTGGTATCCGATGATAGATGTATTCAAGAATGGATGCCTTGTGGTGTGTGCCTTAATCCTGCCTTTGGTGTGGAGCGACACGTTTACCCAATTGCTGGTGTGATGGTCTGGGTATACATTGCACACAGCAGTTGGCTATGCCTAGTAGTGATTCAAGGGACACTCAGCGATTTGTGCAGGACATCCTGCAGCCACATGTATTGCCTCTCATAGAAGGGCTTCCAACTGGCATTTTTCAGCTGGATATTGCTCACCCACACACATCAAAGGTTTCCCAGGATTTTATCTGCCAGACTGAAAGTCATTTCATTCAAACGTCATTGTAACATTCAAAATCTTATCTTCAAAAGTTTCACTATTCCTTTTAGTCTATTAATGTGGTTATGATTATTATAGTTTTACTATTGCTACTATTTGAAACCTAACTACTAATTACTCTTTCCACTCTGTATTGTTGTGTTAATATATTTCTGGTTTTTTTTCTTGGCATTGTCGGTTATATGTCATGTTTATATGCCATGCTGTATGTTATGTAGATTTGTATGTTGAATTATTATGTGAAATGTTATTGGATTTCAGAGATGATATACATCAGCCAAAATTTTAAAATTATTTCACAATAATTTCCCCCTTTCACAAGCTCACCTCAGAAAATGTAATCTGTGGTGGGTCTGCATTGTCACTGGTGTGTTGGTTGTGTGGTAGTTTGTGCTGCACTGGTATGAGTGGATGAGACACAGCACCACCATATCAGGGTCACTTCAACACTGAGAAAAATCCTCCACTCAAATAATAGCTGCTCTGTGGTAGTCCTTTGGCGGTCCTGAACAGGGTAAAATGGGGCTAACAAGGTATGCAGAGCAGCAGTTGTGCTGCTGTCTGTAACAATAGAACTACATAGTGCACCTTTATGATCACTGGACTTGAGAGAATGTCCAGTGATTGTAGGAGCAAGGAGGTCCTTTAAATATTTTGGCTTATTTATGTAAATTAAACAAAAACAACTACTACTATTATTAGTCGTATTAGTATTATCATTGAATAAGTAATGGGCGGCACGTGGTAGGTGAATTGGTGAGTGCCCGTAGGTGTGAGTGGATGTGTGAGTGTGTCGCCCTGTGAAGGACTGGCGCCCCCTCCAGGGTGTGTTCCCTCCTTGTGTCCAGTGATTCCGGGTGGGCTCCGGACCCACTGCAACCCTGAATTGGATAAGTGGTTTCAGACAATGAATGAATGAATAAGTAACACAAGTCTTTATATTTTCTATTAAGGCTGTAACTATCAAAAACTCATAATAAAATATATATATTCTGTTGAAAATACCACACAGACATTTTATGCAATGTGTGTGTGTGCGTGTGTGTGTGGATATGTGAATGACACAACACTACACATTGGAATGTAGAAAATAATCTCAAGAATCTAATGGATAATGTCTGAGTTAACTCATTTAAAGTGTCATTACGGATTTAAGTAGCAGCATTCCCTAATTATAACAAACAAAAACAAGTTGAGAAAATTGCAGTGAGCCAAAGAAATAGTTTCTATAAAAATTACCGCAGTTAAACATCAGCTAATTAGATCCTGAAATGTGTGAAGGTCTGGTCAGGGTTCTTTCGTGGTGTTTAAGTGTTGATTTAACTACAAATATGTGTGTGTCTTTGTTGGCAGATGTGATGGAGGGGAAGACGGCCATACTGCTGGGGATGAGTCAGTGGAACTCCAATGATCTGGTGGAGCAGATTGAGACACTGGGCCAGTTGGAGCGCTCACGAGGTACAAACACTGCCTCATTTCAAATCATTGTTTCTACTGGGGGTAACAGTCCTTGAAAATACTACTGTGCAGAATAAATGATAAAAAGAGCCAAACCCATAATGGCAAAACATTACATTTTTAATTGTTTTAACAACAAATGAAAAGATAGCAGAGAAGCTTGCTTCCCCCAGCTGAAAGGCTGTTTTCTTATGAGAAGCAACCATACAACATTTTTCAACAAGATCACACTGTCAGTAGTCAGTTTTCACCCAGCAAAGACCAACAAGAGTAGCTTGAGAACAAAGTCTGTTCTTTTTTTATCCTCTCAGTGTCCAGATTTGAAATATATAGAAAATATTTGATCCCAAACACAAGCTAGATTGATCTCTTCAACACTTAGAAGACAACAAAGCATTGACACTCTTATCTGTAGTAAGTTGTCTGCTTTTAAAAAGAAATCAAAAGTGAAACTGAAACAAGTGTAAATTTGCTGTATCTGTTTATTTATTTAATCTATTTTTGCATTGGAGCCTATACTGCACCAGTATGTAGAGTAATTAGCTGCTAGTTTTGCACTCATTTCAGTCTTAAGATTTCTCAGTTTAGGCTGCTGTATTTGAGACAGGATGTTTGCATTTCTGCACTGTGTGAAAGTAATTAGATATGAATGATAACTATAATTACTCTATTTTGAGTTATACCTAGTGGATAAATTAACAGCTGTTTTTTTTTTCAGTGGGAGGAGATGATTGTGGGAGGAGATGAAGTTTTCTGTGTGCTGGTATATTATGTTACTAAGCCATTGGTAACCAAAACAATCATCACGTTTAAAATATAATTGGCATATGTCTCTGTGGAACATGCTAATAGAGATTGAAATTAATGTATATTTTTAGCAGCTGATTTAGATTTAGTTTTAATCATAGCCTTCTGACTAAAATGTGTATGTTTTAGTCACATTTTAGTAATTTATTTGTCTTTAATCTAGTTTTAGTCAACATTATACTAACATTTCAGACAAGATTTAGTACATTAAATAAACAAATCCTGCTTTTATTTAAAGGTTTTTAATATTTTAAAATTATTATTTATTACAATTTGTTTCTTCAAATACATTTTGTGTCTATTTAAAATGAACATTTTAAGTTAAAGGTGTGCTGCAAAACAAGATTAAACTCCAAGAGTTTCAAACCTATGAATCTTTGGCCAACAGCTGATACAAGTGGCTCCCAATTGCTCAAGAAATTATTCCTAGGGAGTCGAATCCTCTTCACTATGGCTGTTATATGTCCTTGTGAATTTCTGTTCCAAATCAGGAATAACAGGTCATCAGTCTTATTTGTTGACAAAAAGTGCATAACATATTCATAGCTCTCATCTTTGCATTATTATTTTTATTTAGTTCTAATATAGTTTTCATTGTAAAAAATAGGTCACCTGCGAAAAAAGTTTTCCATAGTTTTCTTCAATAAAATGAACTCTGAATGGCATGAGGAACTCATATTTTGTGTGTCTAATTTGAAATATTAATATGCTGTTTAATGTCACACACTGATTCTTGTTGGTGGTGAGTGTTATTATGCTGGTTGTGAGTAGAACACTGGCATCTGATTCTAAAGGATTAACTGGTGGCACTACAGGCCAGCATCGTAACTATCATTCCAGTTACATTCATTTGAAGGAAAGTGACTTGTGGCAGGAACATGATGTGGAGTGGAATGATGTTGCCTCTGGCAAGAGCCGGCCTGGGTGACACATGTCAGTAAAGTGGAATTTACTGCTGATTTCTGTGACCTACTAGAGAGTCAGTGAGGGCCCGGGGGATAGTCCAGCAGAAGTTTCTAGTAGAATATGCTTTCAGTACATTCAGTTTTGGTAGTTTATAGATGGGTGGACAAAGCTGGTTAGGTTTGATCATAACACAAAGCAGTCAAATGAAGCCAGTTCAACTAAATTATCATTCAGATTTGTTTTTAAATGTTTCACAAACTAACCACCTAGGAGTTTGGATTGCAAAGAGGATCACCCTACAGTATCACACATCTAGGCATGTCTGTGGCATGAATGCAATGATAAAAGTGCCCTCTGAAAGATGGCCAGCGAAATGCTGTGGATGTAATTGTCTGGGAATGTCATAATGGACATGCTAGGACCAAAACTTTGAACACAATTTGGTTTTTAACTCATAAACAGAACAGAGAATTTTGAGGTGGTTAATTACACAGCTGAATGAAGTTAAGGAGAGATGAGGGAGATCACACAATGACTAATTCTGCCTGTGTGAGATAATCACTGTATTGATTCCTCACCCTCTAAAATCTTTCTAGCTCCATGGGATGAACTGCGGCTCAGTCTAGCGAAGCGGCATGTCCTAAATAACTTTTCACACACATTTAACCATGCCACAGTCTCCCTGCTGATGCAGGACTTCAGTAATAGGCTGCAGCACCTTGTTTTAAATGAAGAGAATTAACTCAGGATATGGAATTCATGCCATAATTTCGTGTGTTAGCTATCAGACTGTCGGTTTAACAGAGCCTCATTGAGCTAAGGCTGACGCCACTGTGTCAAAATCAGTTGTAGATAAATGTGCGAATGAGATTGAATGGATTATCATGGTGCCCATCTGTAATTATCAAGTTTAGGCAAGGGGATATTATACAATTCTAGTGAGAACATGTTCAATGAGATGTAGTGTTCCATACGGCTGGAGGACTGAAGGAACATGTCCGTGAGGATTTGATGACGTTCAACTAAGGATGATTAGTCCTGAGTAACAGTTCCCCTGCTCCATAGCCCAATGCCTGTGGGCTGTATACTGTAGGTGATGCTCAGTATTTGGTTGCAGTCATGTTAAACTCAGCTGTAACTAGGGCGAGGCAATTCAGACATTCAGAACTTCCAATTGACATAATCTTCCCTATATTGGTTATATTGATTTTTTTTAAATTTTGTTCATCATTTTTTTTTGTAATTATGTAAATATATCCTTCACTGTGTTCATGTATTGTCCCTTTAAACCATGCCACCATGCATTTAGTCGTGTGATTCTGCCCCATCTACTCTGCCACTTGGAAGCAACATGGCGGAGAACCTAAACACAGAGGCCAACTGAGCAACTCAAGCAATTTGTACCAAAGAAAAACGCTGTGTCTTTGTTTTGGGGGCAGACGATTCTGTACATAAGGAAGCTGAATGTAAACAATAACCAAATATAAAGGGTAACAACGACCAAAGTTAATGCCACCAATATTAATCACAACACCAAATATGAACAGTGCATGGCTAAAAAAAGAGACTGACAAGCTCCCTGCAACATTAGAAAAACATCCCAGCTTTAATAGTTAAGCATCTTTACAGGACAAGCCTTTGCAGTGAACTATGACAGTAAAAAAAACCCTAAATAATTGTTCATTAATTGCAACTGTAATTGCACTAACTGTAAAATCTCCAGAGCATGTCATTTATGCTTATTTCATGCTCATTTTCCACAGAATTTCCACTTTAAATCAGCTGAATTCACTGAACTCACAGATATAAAGGTGTCTCTACAGTACTATTTTTTGAGTATTTTTAAAAAGCCCTCTGTGTTTGAGTTCAGCATTTGTGCTGAGATTTACAGAGAGCTTAGGGCTCAGAAACGTAATATGTGGTTGTAGTATTTCAGAATAGCAAGCTAGGAAGGTCACTGAGGAGAGATAAAGAGAGAGGGAGAGAGAGCGAGAGCAATGTGGGAGAGTGAAGAAGGATTATCTTCTTCAATTATTTTTCCACATTTGGCAGTTAATATCAAATAAACTGTATTATTTTTAGATGGTTGTATGGAGACATCTCAAAGCTTAGAATCTCTACAGTCTCCTACAGTGGAGAAAATGCAGTCTGCTTTTGACAATACATATCTTCACACAGTCTATATGTGGAGAAAATAATGTCACACTGCAGCGGCTAGAGCCTTTAAAAAGCTTCAGTATCCGTATTCACGGTTTTTCAACTCAAATGAGCTGAGGATATTTATATCAAGCAATCAGAGCAGGGATGATACTATACAATCTGATACTAATGCAGTTTTGAAACCTTGAGTATTTACCAGCTTTACCAGTGTTTTCCAGCAACACATGTGGCTTTGTTGTTTCTCTTTAAAAGCAACTATAGTTAATCAATGAAGTCTCTTTAATTAAGGCACTTGACTTAAGCTCTAGCAGCAAGCTGTCATACTCAGTTACATTTTACAAAGATTGTTACAAAGAAATACTTCTAGTGTCACATCACAAAATGTGTGTGTGCTATCATTCAAGAAGTGAATCTGTCATATCCATTCCATATGCCTGGCCTTTCAATGACTCTACAGATACTTAGTTTATTTTATTTTTAGATTTTTTTATTTTTATTTTATTTTATTTTATTTTATTTTATTTTATTTTAGTTTAGTTTTATTTTATTGACTGTGAGCATTGTATATGTGTGGCTGATTTGTATATACTCTGTTCTCATTAGATACAACATTTATTTATCCATCCGGCTGAATTTAGCTACTGTTGATGTTAACTTTAAGCCCTTTTCCACCAAATACACTGTTTCCTTTTAAGATTTTTCCAACACGCATTTCCATATGTTTTCTGAGAACCAAGGATACTTTCTCAGTGGAGGGATTTGCTTGGTTGCCGTGGCTGAATTCAGCACCAGAGCTGTAGATAAATGGATAGAGTCAGGACAGAGTCATGGTTTATCCTTTGCTTAGAGTGGGTTCAGGTCTTAATGATATACTATATGATACAATGATGCAGAGTTCTGAGCCACTCTACCGAGCTTGTGAAATGAGGGAACAGTGGAGAAAAATAGCCAGCGCCCCTTGAGTCGCACTGACAACAACCCAGAAATCCTGTTTTTCTTTCCAGCTTAGAAATCAGATAACGGGTTATTTCCTGTTTACCATTTTCCCTTTTCTAAACAATAACATGAAGCTCTCTGGTTCAATGGTCATTTGCCCAGCACGGCACAAGGACAATATAACATACTGCAAACTACCCCCATCCAGCTCCAGCTGCACAATAAGGCTTTATTTGAGGCTCTGAGTTCTTTCTGGAGCTTCTTTAGCTGGACACGCCCACATCATAGCTCGCATTATTCTTTGGTTTCACCTGGGAACACACTTTTCTAATCTGGGAATCATCACAGTTCCAAATTAGGTTCACAAACCAGAACCAAACTGTTTACATGCTTGGAGGAGAACACTAACTTCCTAGTTCTGCTGCGTTTGCTAACAAACAGCCTTATTGGTGAGTGATGAGGTGGGAACGAGGGCCTCTCACATGCTCAGCCTCAGTGGCAGAGACATTATTAAGCGTAGAACTTGCAATCTCCAGAAGATGGGGTAGTGTTGTCAGTAGGAGCTCAAACTTAGAAGCCTCCAATAGAAGAATCTTCAGGGATGTTCCCCACTAATTACTACTGATAGCTGAGAAGGTACATTTCAGTCACATGTTTCTCCATGTTTTTACTTGTTAATCATGACAATATTAACTGAGATGATGACAAAATATTACAGTTGTTTGTTTGAGCCTCAGGCTCCTTAGAGAATCAACACTCTCTGTTTGTCTTCTCTGTTTGTCTGGGCTTTGAATGTGAAATGCTGCTGAGCACCATTGACTTAAGGGAATGCTACTGTGATTTTCTTTTGATGAATGAGTATCTGAATTGAATTGGAACTGTGATGAGGGGGAGAAAGAAGGAGAGAGAAAGTGAGAAATATAAGTCTGTCTAGATTTTAGCCTGGAGAGGAAGAAGCCAGAAGATGAAAAACAAACAGAAATCTGAGAGGAGATATGATTGGTATTTTATGGATCAAGGGATTGATAATTTTCGAGAGTTCCCTCATGCTCCCAGGAATATTATCACTACCCATTCTAACAGTCTCTACAGCTGTATGAGAAGCTGCTCTGTATGAACAGAGTAGATAAACACTTGTGTATTTGAACTTCTCTACATGGCCTTTATAAGTTTGTGTATGTGTCTGCATGTGTGTTTGTGTTAAATTCTTTGCATCTATAAAAATAGGATATAATTAAGATTGATTAGAATAAGCATTTGTAGGCACTGTAATAAATGAATGGAAATGGAAATGGAACTCATGCTGTCTGCTGTAATCCACTGTGGATTTTGGTTTAAAATTCTGCATATTCAAATAAGGCTTTTTGTCAAAAATGTCACATAGTTGGCTCTTATTTGCAGAGAGACGCCACATTAGAATGAATTCATTGTCAGTATTAAATAATAACATAACAATATGTATGTTGTATAAATGGTAACTACAATAAAATTAAATGTAGTTCTGTAGTTATGAGAATGAGGAACTGAAGTGTGCACCTAGGATTTAAGGGTTTAATCGTTTATGCCTTTTTGTTTTTATAATAAAACATTCTAATACTGAGCTCTTCTTTAGCTTAGTGAAAATAAAACATTTAATTTTGTTAATTTGTCTGTGTGGTGTTTTATATGCTAGAATACATGTAATGAGTGAAATAAGCCACCACCAGAACTGAGCATGTCTGCATATCTAAGTCACATTTATGGGATTAGGGGATCTTATTTTTCTTGAATTTTTACTTTTTAATTAATTTAATTTAATTTTTAGGGTTTAATCAATGACCAGAGAGCGGAATTAAAACGTAATTGTAAGAGGATGGCTCACGCTGCCACTCACCAGGAGGGGGACTGGGCGGCTCAGTAGCTGGCAGCAGCACTCAAAACTCAGTATCCCAGAAGCCCAGGCACTAATTAGTGCTGATTGAGGCTAATCAGACACACCTGCTGGGCACTGTATAAAAGCCTAACTCAAACCACAGTTCAGTGCGGTATGGTACTTAGCAAAAGATGTAAATAATAGTAAAGAAAAAGAGAAAGTAGTAAAGTATAATCAAGGGAAAATATTGTAGCTTAATAATTATAGTTAAGTTTAGAAAGTTTGGAAGGCAAGGGTGAGCTGAACTGGCTTTAAGTTTGTTTCTGTAAAGTAAAGCAGAGTGTTTCAGTGTCATGGCTGATTTTAGTTTGGTGTTATTATGGTACTCCTTTGTTTGTAGATGCCATTGTCAACATTTCCTTTGTTTGCCATTCCTGCCTTTTTTCAAACCTCCATTTTGAGTCCATCTGTTTTCCCACTCCTAATGTAGAGCTGTGATAAAGCCTTGCTCCTTGGTGCAAGGGGCTGCTGGTTCAAATCCAGCCTAAGGCAGTCACAGGTAATACACAAAGCACTCCAGAAGCCTTAACACTCTGCGCCTTTTAATAATCATTTATTAAAAGAATGAATAAAAAAAAAAAAAAATTATATATATATATATATATATATATATATATATATATATATATATATATATATATATATATATATATATATATATATATAAATAACAGGAGCTCTTCTCTTGAGTCCACCACCCATTCATTCTGTAACAGTAATGGAGCTGATTATTGAAGTTAATGTTATATATAAACAGTTCTGTGTACATGTAGTATTTTAGATACCTTTGAAAAACATACAAAAATCTAAAATATGCATTTGAACAAGCCATATGGCCAGGCACAGGAACAGTCTCTGTAGGGGGTCCAACCAGTCCATCATAGGGCATCACACAATCACACATTAACTCATACACTCACACCTGTAGCCAGTCCACCTACCAGCATTTGTTTTTGGACTGTGGAAGGAAAGACCAGTATGTATCTGTGTGAATCAATATGCGGTAGATGAACATTGATTCTAGCTTGGGGTAATGTGTAATATTCATTGCTGTATGAGAGTATTCAGTCTAGCTCTGGGTTCAACATGCTGTAAATGTCCCCGTGTCCTCATCAGTGATAAACCAAAGACGTCACTGATAATGATCGCTCTGACCTCTTAAAGTGAGCCTGTTGGTTTCCTGCATGCTTTGCACCAGCAGAGTGTGTGAAAAGCATCAGCGTTCAGTAATTACGTTGTTTGTGAGTCTAATGTGTTTGGCTTAAGTGGTTGTGTTTTAATGTCGTTTCTGAGGTTTCACAGTAGGAAAAAGCCCCGGAGGGCAAGTCGTGGGAGGTCCCCATTGGACGATGACTGCGTGGAGATCTCAGTAAACATTACGCTTCCATATTTCAATATGATTTTTTTTTTTTTTTTCAGATAATTAGTCATCAGACATATTCACAGCAATTATCGGCAGTGAAAGCAAGCTGTTTGCCCAATGAGATGTTTACAATCTGCTATGAATTCAGTAACAGCTTGTGATTGATGTGTGCTTAATAATTGGCGTTTTGTTGTGCTACTCTGCCATTGAGCGCCCTATCAAACATTTATAAGGCGAGAAAAGAAAAACAGACAGGAGACAAATTGTTGTTAGCCCTGTGGATACAGCCTGCAATTTGAATAATAGCTTGTGTGGAGAAGGCTAATTTGCAGTGCAGTAATTCGAAGGAGGATGTTGATGTAAAAACATTGTTACTTCAATTTCTCTTTCTCTTTCTCTCACTCCCCTCCACTCTCTCTGTATTGCTTTCTCTCTCACAGCCCTCTTTTGAAATTCAGTGGCTGTAAGGGCACAGTTTCCCTCAGTCTACAAGTGATCCAGGGTTAACCTTTTATTGATTGACTGAGGGCTGTTAGCATGCAGTAGAAAACATTTAGGCAGCATAATTAAATTACCTTTGATGAAGCTTGTAAAAACACAGAGAGTTTCAAAAGGGACTGTGCACTATAATCTTGGGTGATAAGGTGGTGCAGGGTTTCCCACAGAAAATTGTGAGAGGGGAGTATGGTGGTGGGCAACAGGCCAACAACCCTGTAACGTTATTTTAATTTTTATTTATAAATTAACAAAGCAGTTAAAGTGCAATAACAGTTACAATAACATACGTGCTAGTAAGCAACATCATGAGCAATAACACCATCATTAGCCCCTCCCTCATGTGTGCTCCTGTTGAGAATCAAAGCTCAAGATACGAACCGAGCCATCGCTGAAATTCACTGATATTTTTATGAATTATATGCTCTGTGTGGTGTTTGAACACTTTGAGGAACTTATACGATGGGCTGAGTGTAGAGTCGACACATTGAATGAATTGGTTCATGAATCGAGTGCAAATTCAATCAATGTTTCAGAACATTGTTTACAAACATGGGCTGCACATGCTGTGACGTCGTATACACACAGCCTCGGGGAAACTCTGAGACAACACACAGCTCGCCTTAAACACTGGATTATACTTCAGAACACGTGTTTGTGACTGAAAACTGAGGAATAACGCATTAAACACAGAAAGTACTTTGGAACTTTGAAGGATCTCTTATTATTGAGTGTTTACGATGGGGGTGGACCACGTTGTCAAGGCAGCCGCCCTAACTATAAAACCCTGCGATGCAATTGAATATCGTTAATGAGACAATGCTTTAACAACAAACAGCATTGAGCAGGGAAATAACCCTGATAGAGGATTAGAGATGACTAATGTACACACAGAGACTTCTTCAGTTTTTCTTAAAACTGAAATAGTGTGAAATACCATTGTACTTTGTTCACTGATGCATTTTTTGGCAGAGGCACATTTCTTCACATTTTTGCTCATAAAATACTGCAGCTTCTTTAGATGCTGCTTTGGTTATACATTGAACGATCACTGGATTAGGAACACCTACCTTGTATCTACACTCACTCTTCATTTTGTCAGCTCCAGTCTGTAGGTCACATATTGCATGAAAACACGTTCTTATCCCCATTTCACCCTGCTCTTCAACAGGACCCCCGGAGGACCACCAGAGAGCAGGCTGATGGATCATCCTCAGTGCTGCAGTGACACTGACTTGGTGGTGGTGTGTTAGTGTGTGCTGTGCTGGTTAGAGTGGATCAGACACAGCAGTGCTACTCGAGTTTTAAAACCCAGTTTCCACTCCCTGTCCACTCTGTTACACACCATCCTCATTAGTCCACCTTGTAGATGTAAAGTCAGTAGCTTTATAGAGACAGTAGCCCAGTTTGTGTTGGTCATTCTGTAGTCCTACATCAGTGGACACAGGATGCTGTTAGAGGACATTTTTTGATTAATGGCTTGATTGATTCTGTCCAGCAGTGACACTGAGGGCTTTAAAATCTCTAGTAGCACTGCTGTGTCTGATCCACTCTAGGCCAACCCTCTGTTCGTTTAGTGTGTGTATCATCCCTGTCCAATTAAAAACAAGTATCTCCCAAAATAGTAGCTTTTAACAGGAGAAGCAAAAATACTTCTTAACTTTCAGTGGAAGTAAAATGTAAAAGATTTTGATTTTGGAGCATTTCTATTGATTCATTCATCATGAAACGATCACACAATATTAAGGACAGCTGCTGTATTCAAATGATGGAATGGAAACACCAAAAATGATTATTAATTGGACAGTGATGGTATTCCTTTGGGGCTGATAAAATCTTATTTTAAATTCTGAGTTTATTAATGTTTTTATGAAAGTTTTTGTGCAAATACAGTCCAAACATATCCTGAATCTGTAGAGTGTGTTTTTCAATTCCATTTTATTGCTCACTTTTGGAGTTATGAGGCTGAGAATGTGATAAGAGCCAAAGATACACATCATCTGTATTACATCTCCCCATGTGTAATTGGTTGATTTGTGGGTCCATCTACATTTTGTGTGACTGATCAAAGGATGCTGATGAATTCACTAAGGATATTAGAAATGAAATATGTTTAAATATTCAACAACTCAGTTTATGGCCAAATGATCTTTCCACAGTGCTCTAAGTCAAATGGGGCCTCATTGCAGAGAGAGTTGAGATTGTTCTTAATATTTTTATATGACACTTATAGGGATTGAGCGCATTAAATGGTGAATTTAATAAGACATGCCAAAATCAAGAAAATGCCGCTAGACCCCAGAGGTATATCCAGGCGGTGCTTTGTTGTTATGAGATAATAAATATTGTTTGAATCATCTGTGTCTTGGTGCATCAGTTCCTAAGTAATAACATTTTAAGAGAGTAGAGGAGCTGTAAAACGTTAAAGTTAACACGGAGTCTGAATTTAATAAAACACCATGGGCTTTCACAAAATAAGAAAAAGTAGGATGCTGATTTAACACTGTTAATATGATATGGATTTTGCGATCTACCAACAAGCTACTTCCCTGAGGAAAAGAGAAAGCAGTGGAATTGAACAAAGGAAAAAAATGCCAACCACTGCACCATTAATTATGCATGAATTGATAAGGCAGCATTGGCCTTTGCAATTAGCAGATTAGGGAGGGCTACATTTAATCCAATCTTAATAATAATAATAATAATAATAATACACCTATAGAATCTAAACAAAGTTTTCCAATTATAAAGCGTGTGACTCTATGATTATATGACTGTGTGTCTGCTGTGAACTCAGTGACCAGTTTCAGATGTTCCTGTGCAGTGTTCCGTAAGAGAAAGCCTGAAAAAATGAAGAGTAAATGGTTCTCTGGTTTGGCCTGTGTTTATTCAAGTTGTGACTGCTACAGCCAATACAACTTTACTATTAACACCAAATCAGGTCACACTCTGGCCAATCAGAGCCATTCATATGGTAAAATCATAATTGAATTGCAATTAACAGCCTAATCAGAGGCTAACTAATCACTCTTATTAGTTCCGTCATAATCCTGCAGCCATAGGATCTACAGCCTCATAACAAACATTCATACGCAGAGACAGTCCCGGGGTACAGTATGTCAGGGAAAAGCAATAACGCTGAAGACTGACCTGCAGATGGGTAAAGCTCTCTAATTTTACAGAGCTATTGATTAAAGAGGAATGGAAAAGGTCACTGTGATTTTTTTTTCTCGACCAAAAAAGAATTTCTGTACAAATAACTGCGGAAATCACTGCTGGGACTCATTAAGGCGTGTCCCAAAGGCTTCATTGTCATTTGGCTTCATGTTAAACCATAATGATGAAAAGCTGAGAGATCATAGTTGTGTAGCACTTAAAATGCCTATATTCCCCCTTTTTTCTTTTCTTACTTTCTTTTTTTAATAAAAGAAATATATTTCTCTCCTTGAGGCATTTATGCTTGTTTTCTCCTCTAGAAAATGCAGAATTATGTGTTTTCCACTAGCATTTTTATCTGGCTACAGCACTTTTAATCAACACACACAAACTTATTAAACTCACTCACACCTACTACTTTATAGAAAAAAAAAATCAGATTTCTTATTTGTTTTACATTATTTTTTTTGTGTTTACTGTGATTATATATAACTTAATACAAGCACCACGCTCACTGACAAGGCATTAATTTAAATATATATAATCATCTTGGGTGCCTAAGACTTCTGCACAGTACTATATATACTATTTTGTGCAGCTCACATAAGATGTAATCGTAGTCTGTGAATGATTCAGTTTGTGTTCTTTAGGTGCTCCACATAAGCATGGCTATGTTTTTAAAATAGGTTTTATCAAGACTTATCAATAAAAGGTATCAATATTAAGGCTGTTTTATAACATGAAGAAGAATAACTGAAGTAAATCACATATTGTTGAAAGGGGCTGAAATTCTGACCCCTCATCACTCCTTTCCTCACTTCTTTGGGGTTCTGAAGGAAGAGCTGACAGCATGACCTTAATTAACTATCACGGATCAGGATCCTGTACGATGACTGACCAAGTTTAAATGACTTTTCTGAACCTGAACGTCTATTCAGAAATCAGCCATTCATTGTTTGAGCCAATGAGCAAAGTATGCAAATAAGCATTGAATGGACCAGCAAGGTCCTTGTAATTGGTAAGTAATTTAACTTCTTACGATTGGCTGAGAGACATTACTTACACACGCAGACATATACAACCGAAAAAACAAGTTTACCTTCCAGATCATGATTTTTTTTTAAATTTTATTTTAGTTTGTATTTATTTATTTATTTATTTACACTTTTACACTTTTATTACATCTCACTGGTGTTGCCCTTTAAAGGAACAGTAGCTGAAACCTGTCATTCTGAACAGAGCAGTTTAAAGATGGAGAGAACACTGCTGTGGTGTTTGATCCTTTTGTTATTTTAAACAATGCATGTCTCAAATTTATCTAATGTTCAGATTTACTGAAGAATCCTAGAAATCTGTCTTAACTAATGGAAAAGTCAAATAAAAATTTTAAAATGGCAAACAATTTGTTGTCCTTATCTGAACATGTAAATGTTAAATGTGAGTAACCTAGCAAAAAATAATTAATTAAAAAAATATAATAATAAAATAAACAGATGTGGTGCATTATTTCTTTGCCTGTATTTGAATGTGGTGCTGAAATGTGGAGCCTCTCATTTCTCCTCAGTGAACCGCCGGTAATCGGTTACATCTACTTCTTCCTGTCGCAGAACTGCCGCAGAGAATAACATTTGTTTTCAGCTGAAAGATTTCAAAATATCTGTGCTCTCTCTCTCTCTGTCTTTCCCACAGAGAGTTTGTACAGGCTGAGGCATCCTCGTTGTGCTCCACAGAGCAGTGTGGATGGCCTTGAGGATATGGAGGTTAGTCTGCTGTTATTTTTCTCCTCTGAAGGTGACACTGAAATAAGCTGTCCAGCCACAGGCACAGGGTGTGTTTTGGGATGATTTGGCAAGAAGCGTCTGACTGCTGTGGGGAGACTGTCCAAACTAGAGACGTTGATTACAAGAGGGTGGGTTAGGTTTTATAAAGGATTATAATTAATAAATACTAATAAAAACATAGGAAATCATTAATAACACTCAGAAATACACAAAAGTCAATGACTAAGCAATGCTTATTGTGTTTGCATTTTTCGCACACAAACAAAAAGACACACACACACTATGTGCACCACAGAGCAAAATATATAAATAAATTGTGGTGATGGATGTGATAAAAGTGAGTTTATTTGTTGTTTATTTTGAGACTGTAGGCATTTGAACATTAGAAACATTGATAAGAGCTTTATTTTTGCTCCCAAGCTGGACTGTGTTAGAGTATAGTAAGAAATCAATAACAGAAACTGATTAAAAACTGAGTAATTGTTTTTCCATCTTCCAATCTTGCAGGATAAAAGGATTTATAGAGTGTCTTTGTCTTAAAAAGTGCCTCTGCCAAAGGATTTAACACCGTGGTTTCAGTGCCTTTGAATGACTGGTTCTTTAAAGAAACATTAAGTAAAATTTATATCTTAAAATGGTTTACTCCTCTGTTCGTTTGTTTACTGCCCTCCCTCCACCCTCAGAGGAAATGCAGGACTCAGCTGTTGATCCTGGTGGTCCATGGAGGTCATATCCTGGACTCTGGAGGTGGTGATCCGGGTGGAAAGGCAGGAGATGCAGCGACACTGGCCTCTGTGCTGGAGCGAGTGGCGAGGGCTCACTTCCAGGAAGCAGCAGACGGGATTTTGATCCGGCTGGTCCCCTGCCCACCCGTCTGTGCTGATGCTTTCTCCCTGGTCTCTCAGTGAGTTCTCAGTGTTCTGGAAAGGCCTGCTTTCACTGATGTCATCATTTTGACTAGTGATGCAGTGAAACAAGATCAAAACCAAAATCTGAATTGAGGACAGTGTTCAGCAGTAAAGAAACTAACAAACAAACAAACAAAAAACTCTAAATAATATTTAGAGTATTAATTAAATAATATTTAGGGTAAATAATATTTTATTGACAATAAATAAACTCTTAAAATACATTTCAGCACATTAGTTTTTCTACTCCACCTTAAATGGGTTAGCAGTTACATTCTGTGGCTTAGTCTTCATAATAATAATTTCAACACCACATTAAAAAGTGCAGCAGTTACATTCTGTGGCTCAAGCTTCTTAAAAATATTTTTACTTCACCTTAAATGGTGCAGCAGCAACATTCTTGCACATATTAATGAGAATGTTACAGTTACACCAATATAATTGGAGTTAAAAAGTGTTGTGTATACTTGTGTAAGTGCTGAGTATTAAACCTACGAATTGAGCCCTGGAGGCCGGACGGAGGTGAGTGAAGAAGTCATGAGACAGTAGCCCTGCCTCACTCCTTGTGTGGTGATTAACTCTGGATTACAAACCCCATTTCAACTCATAATAAAAGTACTGAATGGTGCTCCAACACTCCAGAGAACTTTCCTGTTACTCTGCAGTTCAATGCTAGGGGGCTTTTTACCCCATTTGCCAACGCTTGGCTATGAGCATGGAGAACATAAGCTCATGCATGCCTGCTGCAGAATGTTTCATTTTGTTTCATCAGCAAAATGAATGTGAACCATCCAGTGGTGTATGTTACACCAGTTGTAAAATCATGAAATGTTTAGTAGATAAGCCATTAAATCCCATCTATGGCACAAAATGTTGGTAGACTTTACACTTGTGTGCCTGCTTTAGTTAATGTGCTCATGAATCTTTAAAACCATGCAGTGCACTCGTGTGCAAAATCACTACTCAAAATGGTTCTGGAGGCAGAACAAATATAATTGGTTACCAGTCAAAAGGCGGGGATAAACCTGATTGGTTAGCACACAATGGGCTGTAAACCCTCCCTTTTAGCCGGTAACCAATTAGATATGTTCTGTTTCGGCAGTGCTGCTTCCAGAACCATTTTGAGATTACTAATAATTAGACATATAACACTTTGAAAATAAGAGTACATTTAATTAACAGTATTTAAGACATTTTTAAGTAATAAGTTTAAGTAATAAGCTTTAATAAATGTCTTAAATTTCATGAATTACATACTGTAAGGTTTTGATTGGAGCATGTTAGATTTGAAATGAAACCACAGCAACAGAGGTTACTGTATAAATCATCCAGAAACAACAAAACAGCAAACGATGGCAGCATTGTCTGATTACTTACTCTAGATGCATATTAATTATGCACTTTACATCAACTTTCTTAAAATTTATTATCAAGAAACACAAAAGAAAGAAAGGTTCTAGATGTTATAGACATATTTTAGCTTGAAATACAGAGCTACTTCTGCATCACAGCCAACTCCAATAAAGATTAGCATATCTGTCAGCAATAAACTGAATATGTTGGACAATGGATTTTTCTCTGAGACACAAGAGCATCATAAGGAGTTTCAACACAATAAATATTTCACACACGCTTGTGCTTTTCTCTTTTTTCTAGCTGGACTGCAGCTGTTAGAAAGAAGATAACCTTGAAGCAGCATTAAATAATCAAAAAAATCTATACTTCATAGTCTTTCATGTTTCACATCTGTACAGAGGAGCTCTGCTTTCTTCAGTGGTACACACAGAGACCCAGTGGATCTTTCAAAACTAAACCTTAGTCTCATTGTGTTTTGGGAATGGTGCTTCGTTTGGACTTGCAGCCGTTATAACCTCATAGTTTTATAGTTGGGAGATTGAAAGTTGACGCCTTAGGGCTTAGAAATCCAGAAGAGCCTCCCTCCTCTGCTTCACACCATTTGCTTCTATTCAATGTGCAATGTTTGTCAGGTGACATAACAATACTGAGCAGTTAGTTTCTCTGCCAGGCATGTCGAGATGCTGTGCAGTGACTCTGCATTAGCGCCAGTGACTGATAAAGGAGTGGCTGGCTTTATATTTTTCAGAGCAAGAACGTGCTAGTCACTGCCAGCTTAGTAGCTTTGTAATTTAGTAATTGAATGGAACTGGTAGGATAAAAGAATTGGGACAAAATTGGATTAACCCCCAGAAAAAAAAGAAAGTTCTTCACTGATGTAAAATAGAGGTGTAGCAATTCATTTCTTTTCAATATAATTCCTCATGATCTAAATTAATCTGTCATTAAAGGGCAATACTTAATGATGATTGGTTGGCATTGGCCAAAAATAGAGTTTTAGATGAATCAAGTTATGAGTCATTAACAACACAAAATGGCTTAAACAAAATGTGATGTAATTTAAACCCATTCAACTAATGTTCTCTGAACTGAATTCTTCTGGATTCAGAAATATTGATTTAGAATTGAATCTAAAACTAGTGAGACATGAATCAAATCGACAAGCTTTTCAAAGTCCCTTCAAATATTCACAAACTTAGATTACAGACTTACATTATCTAGAAAGGCTTAAGAAGTTCTTCAGATCCCATTTGCAGGAATTATTTTAACAATGTTTTTTAGGGAACCAAAATAAAATTCTTTTGTCACATTAGGATAATTTTGTATGTCAAGTACCATAGTTTTAACAGGCTTGTAACTAACATACATACTCACTCAGGTTTGAACATTGCAGTCCAAGAAGCGATATTTGCCACATACTCCTACTTAGGGGATGCTATTGTGTTTCTCATTAATGATGCTTTTGTGTCTATGTTAAGACTGGGCTATGTTAAGGGCTGATGTGACCTGCAACACTTTTTCTTAGTAGTATTTTACCCTTTAATTTTTTCTACATCCAGCCTATAAAATCTCCTATAGCAAAATCAATGCTCATTTTCCAAAGGTGAATTACCTCCAACACAACACATAAAGGATTTTCTTTGTCGGTACACACATGCCTAAGGAGAGATAAGAAAGGCTTAACAATCTCTCTGCAGGCCTCCGCGATTGATTATTAATGAAACTGCCACTCTGTCCCATGCACAACACAAGCGTGATCAAATGAAATACTAGAATCAGAGAGGAGCCTTTACTGCTTTAATTAGACATGGATGTCTCCAGGAGACAGGGAGTTTGCCCCTGTTACTGAGGACTCTCTTCTTCCACTTCACCCTCTCCTCTGTCTTCTCCCAGTGGGTTCCACCAAACAGCTTCAGATTAGCTCCATTGATCTTCGCTTGGAGTTTTGTCACTGAGCTGAGACACTGTTATAGTCGTTGGCCTCCTTCATCCACTGAGAAAACTTCACATTTTCAAGACCTTTCCACCCCGTATTGTGTTGTTAGGGATGCACAATGACATTGGGTTTCACTGGATGAATTTGTAGATTTGATTGATGGTACAATGTAATGTTTATGGTAATTCTGAAAATGGCACTTATTTATGAATATATAAGTATCTGTATTTTAAAAAAACGAGCTATGAAGCAATATTCATTTTATTCTTCTCATATTTTTGCGGAACTGTTTGCTGATTGCTCTTAACAGCAAACTGAAATGGACATTGCAGCATATCGTCACTGTCCAATTAAAAACACACATTTCCATAATAGCAAAGGAAAAAGCTTTCTTGACTTTCAGTTGAAGTCAAGGTGAAAAGATTTTAATCCAAGTGTTCTAGAGCATTTCTGTTGGGTTATTAATTAATTTTGCACACGAGGTGAAGGATGGCTGCTGTGTTCAAATCCATAAAAATGGAGACACATGCGACAGTATTTTCTTGATGTATATTCAAGTGAAACAGAACTCTTGCGTTGGAGATAAAATATGTAGAACATGATTTGGAGATTTGATTAGATGAGGAAAACTTGTGTTTTAAAAGGCCTTGCCTTTGACTATGTGCATGACAGATGCAACCAAAATAGCTCTGGTTTTAGTGGCTTTATCTGTTAGAATCAGTAGTCAGGTGAATCCCATTTCATGTTCAACAAAATGCTTGAATCAGTCCAGGCCTAAATATCTCCAACACAACCTTCGGAATTAAAAAGGAATAAATAAATATTGAGGAATTTTAGTGAAGGGGGCATGATTTACTGATAGTGAACAATCAGATTTGCATTACCTTCCCCATGGTTCTGTCTTTGTAGTTATGACTCTGGAGGTCTTCGCCCTGATCTCCAGCTGGTTAATTTTTCTCACTGATTAGTCCGGAATGTAATTGAGGCAGGAAATTATGAATCGATTTAATTGGTTAACATGACGTTTCCATGGCCACAGACATGCGTGTTTGTCATTGCACATCAGAGGGTGTTTAACAAGAAAAAAATATCAATACACTTTGTATGAAGATGAAGGTGCAAGAATTGTGTATTTTAAATAGGTACCACTTTAGAATAAGACTACACTGAATGTTAATAGTTTAAAATCTGTCCATTTAATATTTATAAATACATTTTAACTCATTAAAAGTCATTAATAATCATTTATAACATACAGTTAGACCATGTAACAGTGACCTGGTGTTTGCTGTAGTGTGAACCCACATCTCGCCAAATACTGACCTCACTGGGTCTCCTCCATCGTTCGACATTAAACTCATTAACAAATATGTGCTGGAGCTGACGGGGTAAATGTCGACTGATGGAGGAGACACAGTGAGGTCAGTATTCAACGAGATCCGAGGTTTAACTGTAGATTGATGTGTGTTCACTATTTGGCAAACACCAGGTCACAGTTACGATTTCTATCTGTCTGTTATAACAGATTATTTATGACTATTAAAGTGTTAGCAACATAAATAATTAATTAACCATTTACAAACCTTTAAAAGTGTAGTCTTATTCTAAAGTGGTACCTTTAAATAATATAGAACAATAAATTCTGATCAGTATGATGTAGGACATGAACCAGGAAGGTAAACTATTTATTTTATATTTATTCTTGACAAAAATGTCTATAGTTAAATTGTTTTACTTGATTAATGAACATCATACATTTTATTATTAGTAGTAGGTTAGTTGTTGCAGAAGAATGATTGTGTAAGTATTGACATAGATGAAGCAGCCGATTTCAATACGATCAGCTTTCTAGTAATGTTCAGTCTTTCTAGTAATGTTCTGCCAAACATGACAGTTCTGAGTTTATTTGCAATACTCCTATGTGCTTGGATTTTCACCCACGTTAACAATGGCCTCTGCAGTAGATTACGTTTCAGCCTACAGTTGAATGTTTGAAACGTAACAAGTGCCTCGTGATGTTTTGCTCTGGCCAAGGTCACTGCTGTGCATAAAATCCTGGCTATGGACAAAAACATATGTAAAGCCATGAATTTCTAATCTTATTTCCTCTTTTTTTTACTCTCCATAGTTTGAATCCTTACAGCTACGATGAGAGCTGTGTTTCCAGTAGCGTGGATCATCTGCCGTTAGCCGCTCTCCCTATTCTTGCCATCGCTGCACCACGATACCAGGATGCTGTAGCGTCGGTAATCACTCAGGCCAATCAGGTCTACCACAACTTCCTCCAGTCTCCAGAGGGTCTGGGCTTCACTGGACAGGTAAGCATCCCTACAGAGTTAGGCCGAACCATTTGGGGGAAATATCCCACATCACAATTTTCAAATAGTTTGGAGCATACTGCTGGGTATATGCATAATTTTGCCGCTTTGTTTTACAAAGAACCTACACTCTAAAAAATAAAACCTTGGGTCAACAAAAAAAATCAATTCAACGTTTTGCGACCGTCTTTTTGAATTGTGTCAACTTCTAGTAAAATTACAGTGCTCCAACATAGTGTTTTGAGTACTGTGAGATACTTTGACAGACACAGTAAAAAGCATTTTTATATAACATGAACTTGATAAATGTCACCATCAAAAGATATTCAACAGTATGATTACTTTTATTCCGTACTGTGATCATATCTCACATCTTTCACATTCTTGAAACAGTAAAATTATGTAATATGTTTACTGTATAAGTGTCACAGTTATAAGGCTTGATTTCAGTCAATTGAGTGTGAAACAATTTAAACAATGATACAAGAACATGAGAACATTCATAAAAACAGTAATAGAAACTTAACTTCTCTCCTCCATTTCCCTCTCCCTCTGTTTAACTTGTTGAGCCTTAAGTCTCAAAGTAAGTAAATAATTAAAAAAAAAAAAACCTGAGGGTCATAAAAGTGTTCTTAGCAGTTATAACACTGTCTCTTACAGAGTTAAGGAAAGCTAGCCGGCCAGCTGGCTAATTCAGCCTCTATCCACCAAACACAGACCATCAAACTGGCAAACCTAAACACACCAATAAAGTAAACCACTTTGGGTCATGAAAATGGTTATAACCCTCACCCTGGTAGCTTTTTTTTGTGCCTTATCCACAATAAGGTGTGTGGGGAGCAAACTGAAGCAACCGCCTCCGGTAAAATTCATCCTGTCCGAGTGGGCGGGAGAAAGCGAATGAGAAAATGGCGTTGTCCAACACAAATAACTGAGTCGCCAGAAAATGATTTTTGCTTTTTAGTATTTAACGTAATATAGTGATTTCAGGTTAGTCTGGAAATTGTGTTGAAACAACACGTATATTATTTATGTTACCAAAACTCAATAAAGCACCTCATGAATACAAAAACTCTACAAAAATCCTTCAACTACATTTTTTTTTATCTTAAAGCAGTGCATATATTTAAGTATTGGCTAAAGGCCACCAGAATGACTTTTTAGAGTGTACTGTTCATTTAAATTTCTGAACAAATCAACATGTTTGTGATAAATATCTGTGATGTTCAACTATTCTGCCATTGAGGAAAAAAAAAATCAGTGGCATAAATCATTCAAAGCTATTCACAGATACAGAACCTGCAAAAATTAGCAGTTAAAATGCAGTCCCTTTAAATCATGTTCATCTATAGTGATCTTGGAGTGTTGCTATCGATTATAATGTGTTGTTATGTAATTACAAGCTCATGTATTCCAGCTAATGGTATATAGAGGCATCAGTGCTAATATGTCACAGTATAGTGTGACCTTTAGTGTCAGTATACCACTTTTCTAATTGTTATTTATTATTAGCTTTTGAGTCAATCATGGTTTAACAGGATTTATATTGACATTTCATGAAGAAATATGGTCCCAGTAAAATATCTGTCTAGTGCAAGCCGTTATGCGATTTAGGTTCATGGATAATTAAAGGTCCCATTTTCATGTACTAAAGCACAACCATGAGCGAGTGTAATGTTTTTCGCAGGCAAGGACACCAATGTAAGATGGTTTTATTTATAAAATCCACGATGAGTAGGAACAAAAGAGTAATTACGTTGACTTCAGACTGAACTAAGAAATGAAGACTAGGAAACTACTAGGAATAGATGTAAACATCAGGAACAGCTCAGAAACGCAAACTACACACATCAAATAAACAATGCACCAAAGCATTAAAATGACAAAAAATGTAGGACCTATGGGTTCTTATGCAATGTATCTTGAGAGAGGTGCATAAAAAAATCAGAGCCAAGTGCAGTTTAATATTTCATAAAGTATGCACTTATATTTCGATCCTGGCTACTGTTATATAGGAGAATATAAAAGTACTTGGTGTTTTGTTTTCTAATTATCTTTACTTGTCCACTGTGCAAATCAGTTCATAGTGAAAGCTTCAGTCTCATGATGCATCAAACTGCATTAAGAAAAACTGAGTTGCTGTGAGGTCAGGGATTTAAACTGTAGTGGGCTAGAGAACTTGGGCATGGTTCAGATCAGGCATTTGTCATCCGTGGCTGATTTTAAAAAGCACAGGACCACATCTTCCCATGCCTTGTATGCTGGTTTATGATAACCCTGGTAATTAATAAAATGAACCACAGTGAGCCATGTGTTCACACTGCCAAACGTTCCAGTACACATCAGTGGTAGTGCTTTCTAGAGTGTTTAATAAATCAGCGCTGAACAGATATAGACATGTTAATGAGGCAGAAACAAGGCCAGTGAATCAGATGAAGTAAAGGCATCATTAGAGATATTAGCATTCCTCACACTGTGATTACACTTTTGACAATGACTTTGCAAACACAGAGTGTGTGATAACCGTATCTTTTCCCACATTCTGTGTGATTTCTCTCAGGTGTGTCTGGTGGCAGACTGTGTCGGTGGAGTGCTGTGTTTTGATGCATTGTGTTTCAGCGGTGACAAACAACACGGAAGTCCTGAAGATAACAGCAAGAACAACAGCACAGAGAGCCTCAAGGTATACACACACACACACACACACACACACACACACACTTTCACTCCCTCTCTCTCTCCATTTCTATCTCCCTCACTTTCTCACCCTTTCTCAGTCTGTCCATCTCTCTCTCTCTCTCTCTCTCTCTCTCTCTCTCTCATATACACACACACACACACACACACAATCTATTCTCATCCTCAAATCTCATTCTCTCTTTCTCACACACACACACCTATTCTCATTCTCAAATCTCTCTCTCTCTCTTTCACACACACATACACACACCCCTATTCTCATCCTCACCCTGTCCATCCATTCCTCCCTCTCTCTCTCATTTTTACACACACACACACTTACACATATTCTCATCCTCACTCTGTCCATCTTTCTCTCTCTTTCTCTTTCTCCTCTATCTTAAACTTAAGTTGGTGTTGCACCTGTATGACATTATCATACATAAATCCCTGTTGACATATTTTTCATCTTCTCTCTCATTTTCTGTCCTTCAGAACACTTGCATCCTCCCTCTTGTGTTGAAAGGTGACAAAGCTCCCATTTCACTCCTTCATCTCTCTGCCCTTCTGTCCTCTCTTCAGTCTGGTCATGTCCCTGGTGGAACAGCCTTAGTGGTGAAATTTGAAGAGGGCTCTTAAGAACTGTAGCCTGAATTCAGCTGAAAAAGTGCATTCAAATCATTTTAACGTTGACACACTCTTCTATCTCTGTAAGAGGCTTTACGGATCAGAAAATGAAAGCTTCATCCACTTAGTGTGATGCATTTTCTAAAAGAATGTGTTTTTTATTTATTATTATTTTGAATAATGGAATCATATTGATATTCATTGATTCATTGTCTGTAACTGCTTATCCAGTTCAGGGTCGCGGTGGGTCTGGAACCTACCCGGAATCACTGGGCACAAGGCAGGAACACACTATGTCACACATTCACTCACACCTACTGACACTTTTGAGTCGCCAATCCACCTACGAACATGTGTTTTTGGACCGTGGGAGGAAACCAGAGCACCCGGAGGAAACCCACAATCCTCACAGACAGTCACCTCGAGCGGGACTTGAACCCACAACCTCCAGGTCCATGACAGATGAAAATAACTAACCTTTTAACTATGTCAGTAAACATAACCGGAGTGATGCATGGTACTAAAGCACAGTGGCAGAAGAAATTATAGATGATGTCTACACATAGAAATGGTTATACATCTCTACATAACAGAATGAAGTCACATCAATCTGCTGACTGTGTATCAGAGATGGATATGTGTTGAATCAAGACCCAACTCTGGACTGAAGGCCTATGAAAAGCCTGAGAAAAACAATCTGGTAACCACTGGAAACCTCCCACAGCTTCAAATAGCCAGCCTTCTGTTTTCATAAGCTTCTGGGGTTCTAGCTAATGAGTAGAATTGACAATGACTCAGATGGGGCGAAAACCCATTTTGCCTTCCTCTATAATTTGCCGATTTGGAGATTAGAGGCTTTGTAACACCCGCCATGACGTATTTACACCATCATGTGCTTCCTGGACGTCTACCTACAGCACATGGACTTTTCCTTACCCCCGTCCCAGAGCAGCTGGGCTGTCATCAGCTTAATGCAGCAGCTGCTGTCTCTGTTGGCCTCTTGGCACTGCACAGGTGACTGAGTGCTCATTAAAGCATCAGCACAATGTGGTCAGGCAGACGGAGCCAGAGCTGCTGGGGATCAGAGCTGGGAAAACGGTCTCCAGCCAGGCAGCAGCAACCCAGCCCAGAGTGACTGCATCAGACTCCTGCTCAACAGGGGAAAGAAAAGAAAAAAACTAATTTCAGCACTCATTATCGCTCTAAATTGAGGTGGTAAATTGAAGGTTTTGTCTAGTAATCAACCAGCGCTCTTCTTGAAATAATCTTGAAAATCAATTATGCTGATGTATTTTTCGCAATTTCAGCTCAATTGTCAAAACAGGCTTCACGTCAGGTTTTCCTTCCAAAATCTCATGTGCTGCAGCCCTGCCACGGTCTTCTGAAACAGCATGACATACGGAGTTCACTTGAACTTTGTTTTATAAGTCAAATTTCAAGTCTTTGAGACCTGAAGCCAGAGTCAGGTTTTGAGTATTTGAGTTACTGTAACTCAGCATGATCCGAAGATCAGAAGAATCTTCAGGCTGAGTTCAAATGAACTGAAAAGCTACCTGCAGTTAATGCATTTTTAAGTAGAAGGCATAATAGGAAGGATGGTCAACCATAACATTATGACTGCCTCTTTGTTTCTACACTCACTGTCCTCTCTCTCGGCTCCATTGTCTACTGGAGCACTTTGTAGATCTATAATTACAGACTGGAGTTCATCTGAAGCACTGTATACATTGTTCGCCTCCTTTCACCTGGCTCTTCAATGGTCAGGACCACTACAGAGAGAAATTTGGGTGTTGGATCATTCTCTGTGGTTTGTTAGTGGGTGTTGCGCTGGTACGAGTGGATCAGACACAGCAGTGCTGCTGGAGTTTTTAAAGCCATAAGTGTCACTGCTGGACTGAGAACAGTCCACCAGTCAACAGCGCTCTGTGTCCACTGATGAAGGACTAGAGGACGACCAACACAAACTGCAACGACAGTCTCTGACTTTACATCTACAAGGTGGACCAATGAAGTAGGTGTGCCTAACAGAGTGGACAGTGAGTGCACACAGGGTTTGTACCCAGTATGTTTAGTTTAAAACAATTTGAGAAGTAATGTCTGAACTTCACTGAAGAAGAGTTAGGCTCAGATAGATATTATAAGCTCTAGTGAAGGTAAACTGATCCTGTTTCCTGATTATTTTAGGAGAAGCCCGTTGTGATGAGCAGTTTGAGTCCCACTCTGAGGAGCAGTAAACGCCTCAGCAAGAGCAACATCGACGTGTCCACTCCCTGCGAGTCAGGTCCGGGTATCCGTCATCCACTCATCCGCAAACAGAGCGACTCGTGTGATGCAGACGTTGCAGGAGGACAGAGAGCGTTCTTCTTCAGCAGGTTGGACTTGGTTTATTGGTTCCTATCCCTCAGTTTCAGTTAAAGGAGATGGTAAGCTAACTTGTGTCATTTTAGAGCATGATTAATTTGTTAGGAAATGTAATGACAAACTTGCATTCAGTTCTGTAATTATTGTTCATTTCAAGCTACATTATATGGTCAAACGTTTGTGGAAACCTGCTGTTCCAACAATGAATGCTAATGAGAGAGCTAAAGATTTTCTAAAAAATAATATTTTAAAAGTGAGCAGGTCTAATGCTTTGACAATCATCATGTAAACACTTACAAATCTAAGCAAACAAATCAAACCTGCCTGTTCAAATTGTGCTGGAATGTGAAGCAACAAATTAAGAAGCCCCTATGTCTTTTTATTTGAATTTTGCCACCTTTGCTGTGGCTGGAAAAAATGTTGGTGATTGCTGGTCCAACAGTCAATTTTATTCTGGATTTATGAATAAAACTACAGGACACCCCATGCAAATTCACATAACGTTATCTTAATATGCCATGAAAAACAAGCAGATCCAAATGTGACAGATCTATATTGACTAATTTGCAGCTCTGTCCTACTGGTTAGAGAAGAGGGCTTAGGATTAGGACTTAGGAAGGTCACTGATTTGATTCCCAAAGCCGCTATGAAAAATAGGGGCAGTGGGAGTGAAGGAACAACACTGTCCTCCCCCCTCGTTCCACGGCTGAGATGCTCTGAACCCACAACTGCTGATGGCTTCCTGCCGCTCTGGGTGTGTATGTGTTCACAGCCACAGATGGGTTCAATGCGGAAGAGACATTTTGTGGTACGTCGTACAATGACAAATGTTACTGTCTTGAGACCATCTGTTACCAAATCGTGTTTGCCCCCTGGCTGCGCAAAAACACCCTGTAATGTTTGTAGCCAGGGAACATCTCGGTTGACAAGGCAGATTTGATGAATTTAAAAGGAAAAGATCAGTTGCATGACCCTGCCATCAACCACTCCATCCAAAACGACAGAAGGAAGTACTTCGCTTTCAAGTAAAGCCACCGTGCCTGTTGAAGGGTTATTTGGGAAAATGGGCATTATGGAAAATTACTGGTCATTTTTCTGATGCTAATGTGTCTGTCTATGACTCAATGATGTGTGGCTGTGTCCGCACTGCTGTAATGTGAAGGTTTGATTGGTTGAATTTGTGTGGTAAGAAGCCTGCCATGTTCTCTCAATATTCCAGTTGATTGTTTGTGTTTTTTAATTATTTACCGGATCAGATGGCTGAGGTTTACAAGTTACGGTTTGCTAATGCCTCTAGGCGTCACACGCCATTAAACGTGGTGACCTTAAGCTCATACGGGGAGTTGTTAACACAGGTTCAGATGACCTGGTCAATGATGATTCTGAAATGCTCTCTACAAATATGCCAACAACAAAGTGTGCACCCATAGACTGCCCAGCAAACCTGAATAGAGACACCTGCAACACCAGTCCAGCAGTCCAGTTTCTTTATGTTGTGAAACAGCGGTAACTGACTCCTAATGGCGTTATTAGAGAGAACCTGTTTAAAACATGGCCACCCCGTGTGGGGGACCCACTCTATGAAACATACATTGATTAACTCTGGGCCTATAAAACAGTTTGATTCTTATTTCATAGAAAACACGTAAGAATAATCAATAATGCTCTTGCATTCACATTGTATCTTCAGTTCCCTGTATGTGTCCTTGTAAAAGTAAAATGTAAATACCACCCAACACTAATCCTGTTACAGTATTTAGACATTTAAACACAGATTATTCATAATATTAAAACCTATTGCTGACCCATTGAGGCATGGACTCCACAAGATCTCTGAAGCTGTCCTGTGGTGTCTGGCCTATAAGATGCAAGGAGAGGCCACTGATTCTCAATAAGATTTAGATCTGAGGAGTCTGGAGGCCAAGTCAACAACTTAAGCTATTTGTCATGTTCCCCACTGCTATCAGGGGATCCTAAGCAATGAAGCAACACACACACACATCCATCCACATGATGTAAAAGAAAATGTGATGCATCAGACTAGGCCAACAGCTATTATTGCTTTATTGGTCTAGTTCTGATTCTCACATGCCCAATGTAGGTGCTTTTTGGTGTGGGCATGCTGGCTGTTCTGCGTCTGTGCAGACTGTGTATACAGCCGACACCTTTCTATCACAGCTAGTGTTAGTTTGTGCTACAGTAACTACTCTGTGGGATTGGACCAGTGTGACTAGCCCTCACTTTCCATGAACATCAGTAAGCCTTGGGTGCTCATGACAATGTCACCGCTGATGGTCTTTCCTTGGACAGCTTTATTAGGTACTAACCACTGCGTGCCAGGAGCACCATTTAAGACCTGCTGTTTTGAAGATGCTCTGATCCAGTCGTCTGACCATCAAGGTTTGGCCCTTGTCAGAGTTAGTCACTTGCCCATTTTTCTCCACTTTTTATTGCAGTCTAATATTTTTCCCTCCCATTGGCAGGCACTATGGTAACAAGACCTTCCCTTTAGTACATTTTCAACATGACGGGGTAACAGATGTGTACCTGATATGTACAATGTGTAAGAAGGCAGCTCTAAGACATGTCAAAATGTGAAGAAATAACATACCCAGAATATGTTTAGTAGGAGGAAATAAGCATTAGTGTTCTCCCTGTGTCCGTGTGGGTTTCCTCCGGGTGCTCCGGTTTCCTCCCACAGTCCAAAAACACACATTGGTAGGTGGATTGGCGGCTCAAAAGTGTCCGTATGTGTGAGTGTGTGTGTGTTGCCCTGTGAAGGACTGGCGCCCCCTCCAGGGTGTATTCCTGCCTTGCACCCAATGATTCCAGGTAGGCTCTGGACCCACTGCGACCCTGAACTGGATAAGCGGTTACAGATAATGAATGAATGAATGATAATGAAATAAGCATTAGTAAATTTGTATGTCCATTAATGTAAGATTTTATTACAGTTACATGAGGATCATGTTTTTTTTTTATTTCATTCACAAAGTAGGTTTGAAGGACATGGAAAAGGAGTTTTAAAGTCTATAGGTGGTTAATTAAAGAATGGTACATTGTTGAAAGCATTGAGTTGTGCTTCAGACATGTATGAAAAGTATATGTGATATTTGCAGGACTTGTTGTTGCAGGACATTAGTTATGTTATGCCTTTGTTGTTCTCAGCTTGTCTCAGGATGAACAAAGCAGCTCGAGACACCCTGGGTGCTTCGACTTTGAGGTTTCAGACTGCTTTCTGCTCGGTTGTCCACTGGGGCTGGTGCTTGCCATGAGGAGAACGGTCTTACCTGCTGTTCAGGGTAATTGACACCAAAATACACATGAGCACACTAACCTTGTCTAATTTTACACCACCTGTTGAAATACTGTTTCATTCGCTGATCCAGTCCAGATGCTGCTGTGAAACTTGTTGAAACGGTGAAAACAAAAAGGTTTTGTTAATAATTAAGGAGCTTCATAATTACCTGACAAGACTCATTGATGAAAGAGACACTGATAAAAGACTCATGAAGACCACTAATATAAAAATGCATGTTGAATAAGATGAAAAAAGATAATCTATTTCTCTTATGTTTTACACATAGGTGCCACTGTCTAATAGATTTAAAGCATGCATTACGAGGGTTTTTATTTGTTAACAGCGACAGAAAAGCCAGATGTGTTAATGCAGTTAAAAAAAAGGTTATGGAATGTTTAATGTTGACAAAATTATGTATATCATTCAAATCTTTTATTATTTATTATCAGGCAGGTTAATAACCATGTGCTAAAGATAAAGGAGGTAGGGATGAGTGTAAAAAAGGAATATTTCAAAAGTCTTTCATACCTGTATCTATTCCCTGCTGGCCTCTCTCTCTTTCTCTTTCTCTCCCTGTCACTGCAGTGTCCCAGCTGCATCCGGCCTGTTCTCAGATCTTTAATCTGTTTTACCCATCGGACCCCTCTGCCTCACGTCTGGAGCCCCTGTTGCACCCCTCTCTCACTCAGCTGCCTCCCTTCCCTGTGCCTCGATACCAGCGCTACCCACTGGGGGACGGACGCTCCACCCTCATCTGTAAGAAGAACTCTCTCATACAGTCACTATCAGCTTTTAGAAATCAATTCTTCCTCTTATTTTATTCCATTTATTACATAATAAATGTAAAAATGTACATAGGTTCACCTAATTCTACATCAGATCATAGGATTCTATTCTACTACTATTCTACCAGTGCTAATGTGGTACAACTGTACCAACTTCATTTACATACAACCAAAATCTTATTGTCAACGGTGTATTTACAGATGCACATACATTCAGTGGAGACAGGAAGTTTTATTGGTTCTGAAGCACTTATTGAAACGGAGACTCGCATCACAGGCTCACTTCCCTGTCCAGGCCCCAATGCCACAGTTGAATCAACAAGAGAATGTAGAAAGGACTATGTTTATTCTATGTCCAATAACTGTTATACTGCCCGTTTTATAAAGGCAGTAATGGTCATGTCTGATTTAGCATCATAACACATAGTATATGGATCATAGTGTAGTGTTATTTATTCAGTCATTCATTTCATTCATTTTCTGTGACCATTTTGTCCTAATCAGGGTCACGGTCAGTCCTGAGCCTACACGGAATCACTGGGCGCATGATCACAAGACATTATATGTTTACAGCTATGGAAAGTTTGAATAGCTTAAGCATTTACCAGCATTTTTTTTGTAGCACCCCAAGGAAACCCACACAGACACTGGGAGAAATTCTTCACAGAGCTGTGTGACTATTTCTTATCTGTATCGGCCACAACAAGATGTTGATCATTGATTGAAATAATCCGCACAGACATTCAGTACATCACTAATGTATTGCTGCTGTAGTTCTTCGGTTTTGACATTTCACATTTTTTGACACAGTAAATAGCAAATTTAAAATAAGAGCTGAAACTTGAGGCTGGGAAGTGGATGTAACGTCACTCCCAGGCTCTCTCTCTCTCTTTCTCTCTCTGTCTACAGGATCAGTGTTGCTCTGTATGTGCCAGCAGCTCTCTGAGCCAGAAAATGTTCTCAAATTAGACTCATTTAGATGGCCAAGATGAGGTCACTTCAGCTTCACACAGGGGTTAAAGTCAAACTGTTGCTGCATGCCAGCTTAGTCTCTCTTTCTCTCTCTCTCTCTCTCTCCCTCTCTCTTTCACTCTCTCTCTCTCTCTCTCTTTCTCACACACACACACACACACACACAAACACATTTCACTTGGTTAGTTCTGGTGCCAGGATCAGAAGAGGGAATTACAGCTTTTCCAGTCTAAATCCCTTTGAATCATCACTGGACATTTGAAATGTACATCACAGCCCTTGGCAAGATGCAAAAGGTCATTTTATGAGAAAGCAAGTCTCAAGGGTGCTGTCATTTCTATTTTCATTTATATTGGCTTACTCCAATACATTTAAGGTCAACCAAAAGAACTCTTTTAGTCATATAGATTGGTCAGATGCTCGCACTTTTGCTTTCTCTATTGGATTAGAGCTAGACGGGACAATGTCAGAATTTGGGCAGTTAATAAATTCAACAATTTTAGGATGCACATATGTTCAGTTGTACACACATGGCTTATATTATCTGAAAAAAAAAACCTGAAATGAAATACTGAAATACTGCACTGAAAAACAGCTCCAAATGGTAGAGCTCCTGTGTTGTTCCTGAGAGGCAGAATGCTGTGATAGATAATTACATTTCTGTAGCTGCTAGTGCTAATTGTATTAGACACTCTTGGTTGGTCTTAGTTGAACACAACTTCTTACATTTAGAGGAATGTTAAAAGCTAGGGCCTACTTATAAACAATGCAAGGCTAGTAAGTGTTAAAGGGGTTCCACACATACATGTGTGAGGCAGTTAGTGAACCAGTCAGTCCATATGTCCCTCAGGTCAGTCAGTCAAAGCACATGGTGAGGGACACTTGGGAAGGTTAACAAGGAAACAAAAATACATTTAAATGCTCATTTAAAGGGCATGCCTAGAATTGTGAGTATGTTTACATTCAGTTCCACATTAAAAGTGTCTTTTAATGTGGAACTTAAGGTGGTATGTTTGAGTTGAAACATACTAGTCTGAATTTAACTAGTCTGTTTATATATTTACGGGTTGAATGACCTGAGAAAATGATTTGTAACTTGAGTTGTTTAGGTTAGTAGCACTTTAGGTCTGTGTTTGCTTTTAATGAAGGGAGCACGCTGCATAATTTATAGTCAGTTAAGTCAGTATTAGGGAGTACTAGGGAGCAGGAATAGAGCGGTCTCCTCATCTCGGTTCATGCTTTTCCCCTGTTTGAAGGTCTCTCAGACAGTTGGTGAGTCAGTCACTTATTGAGTTAGTCATTCAGTCAGTAACTCAGTGAGTCAGTCAAACAGTATCTCAGCCAGTCATTCAGTGAGTCAACCAGTCAATGAATTATTCATCCAGTGAGTCGATGAGTCAGTTAGACACAAAGCAGTTCCATAAAGCGTTTCATATCTAAAAATGTTCTTGCCAAGACATTACTACATTTTATGAATTGTTTCCTTTTTTCATTCCATTTCTTTCTTGTCTTAAATGCTTATAGCTGAAACAGTTGTTAAACATCAGTTGGATGGAAGTGGAGCTCCAGATGCTGGTCAGACTGCATGCTGCTCTGGAGGCTGCAGGGCAGGACGGACAATGAATGACCCTCGTAACAGCACATCTGCCCCGGGTCAGGAGGACTGCAGCATCTCACAGCGTGAGTCAACAGAGCACAGCACTTATAAACACTATGTACAATAATCTTCTGATAATCTTCTGATTACAGTAATCTTTCAAATGCTGAACAGAGATTTATGAGATGGATTTCCAATTAATTTTATCCTGACATTTATATAGACAAATGCAGCATTTATTATTTATAGTCACCAGTGCTCTATTATTTATTCATGTGAGTGGCACATTTGAAAAATCTTACGCAATATACTGATCTGTAAGTGCAGATATGTGTACACTAACCTGAAACAACATTCAGGTATTCAGTAGTTTTAAAAATATATTTATTTAAAAATATCCAGGAGAATGATAAAACCTTCGTAACTTTTAATGGAAGTAAATATAAAAAGACTTTTTTCCAATGCATTTTGGAGCATTTCTGTTGGTTCATCCATAATGAAATTTTCACACCAAATGAAGGAACGCTGCTGTGTTCAAATGATGTAGTAAGCTAAAAATCCACAATGACATAGATACATGTTTTTAATTAGAAAATGACATGTGCTCCTCTGATCAATTTACATTTGATTTGATTTTCTAAATAAAAATGATACTAGAACATCCTCAGCAGAGAACCAGTTTCTGCACATTTGAATGTACAATCATTGCTTAATTCCTGAATTTAATCTATTGAAAATCATAAACACAACATTTAAAAAAATGTTATATTTACTCTTTCAGTTTGTGTGCAGTATGTTAAATGCAGCCATTAAGTTAATTCTTTGTAGACAATATGTTTATTTCATTTCCAGATTTTGCATACAAATGTAAGAATTTTGATTTGTGTAAATAATTAAATAATGTAGTTTATAAACTGAAATGTTGAGCCAAGTTTGAAATGCTAAATATGATCACAAATAGGCACATTTTATTTTATTATTAAGCCAATTTATCGAAATGTATTGTGTTGTTCAAAGAATTAATACTTAAAGCAATACAATAAGTGGCTTTTTGTCACCTGCGCACCGCTTACCTGTTGCTGAGTTTATAAATGATAAAATGAAGTTGACTGCATAATAAATGCAACCAACTACAAATCAAAAATATACAAAAATAATAAAAAAATTCCACCAAGTTCCAAAAAGCAAAATTGGAATCAGGCACTAAACCGGATCAACACAAATGATGTGTAAATTTATCCTGTTGTAGTTTTCCACTATTTCACAGATTCCTCCCCTTCTCTCCAGCAATTGTTTGAGCAATGTTTGCATTGCATCTCTTTTTTTTTTTTCTCGACATTTGTGCAACATTTGTATTGTATATAATGGTCATTTACTGAAAGTGTATGTATACAAAACTTAATGAAGTTATGTATAAAATAGAATGTGCATAGGTTATATGCCAATTCATAAAGAGCACTGCAAATGGTCCTGGAACCATCATCCCTGAGGATACTTATTTTTTTAAATTTATTGAACCTTGGTGTATTTATAATGCATTTAAAGTAAAATGTGTAGTGGAGGGTAAAATCACCCTAATGCCCAACCTCTCATGACTCATTTTGTCATTAAACTCTTGATTTAACTTTTTAAGTTGAAGTAAACGTATCAAGTTCAACAAAATCAAATGCTGAGTCTGCTAAAGATCTGTAGTGGAACTTCATATATTCACGAGTTGTCAGTATTAGGAAAGGAAGTTGTGAAGCTCTATGCTTCTCTTTTGGTTTAAAATAAAATGGAATGTTCACAAAAATTTCAGATGCTGTTACTAACAAAACAGAGTGAAAGTATAAGAGAATGCAAATGTGAGTAAATGCATGTACACAAAATGTACTAAGAAATGTACAAGTCAGTTAATATTATGCTTAAGTGCATATAATGAATATAAAATATCACTACATTTGGTGGCACAGTGGCTTGGTGGTTAACACATTCACCTCTCAGCGCTGGGATCTTGGGTTCAAGTCCCATCTACGTGGGTTTCCTCTGGGATCTCTGGTTCTCTCCCAGAGTCCAAAAGTGGAGGTTAGGTGAATTGGACACTCTTAAAATAATCTGTTCTGTATGGATGGTCACTCTTCCCTGGGTGAACCCCTAGGGCCCAATGCAGTAGGTGGATCCTGGTTGAGAATACACTAAGCACGTTTGGCTGCGACTTCTCGCCAACAATTGAGTGTTGAATGGAATGGCACTTTGTGCAGTGTTGATTGTAAAGTGTCCTTGGCTGTCTAAAAAGGCTATATATAAGTGTAACTACAAATAATGATTAAAAAAAACTACACACATCATCACTCTTTACTTCTGTATTTCATTTTTCTGTCTTTCTGATTCACTCTGCCCTGTTTGTGCTCTTATGTGTCAGTGTGCAGTAGGTGGTGGGGCTGTAAGCGGCTGGATTATGTGCTGTACTGTCCAGACGTACTCACTGCTTTCCCCACTGTAGCTCTGCCTCCGCTCTTCCACGCTTCTTATTGGGAGTCCACTGATGCCATGGCCTTCATCCTCAGACAGGTGAGAGACTTCTGATATACACAGCATCTCCACAAAACTCTACTCCAGTCAAGTCTAGTGCTGCATCTTAATATTCTACATTCTGCATGCATACTATGGCATACCATTTTCCTATTTCTTCCTGGCACAAATGTACAGATTTAAGCCTAAGCTTTGGCCAGTTCTCCATTCATTCCAATCCTGAATAGCAGGTGTCTATGCCTGCCGCTATCTCTCCTAACACATCTGGACAGTTAATATTTTCCTTAAAGCATGCTGAGCTGTCCAGTTCAGAAAAATGGTAGTTGCCTTTACATATCGTCCTCATCTCTGTTACATACAGTAAATGACTCTTTCTAAAAGCAACAATGGAATCCAAAACAGCAGTGCTTCACAGCTATATATGTAAATGCTATTTCAGCGGAGAAGAAAAGTGTGTATAAAAAACAAAAAAAAAAAAATAACAGGACCAATAATGTCCCATATCAGAGAGAGATATATCAGCCTCCAAGAATCACAACAGCCATTCAGTTCTTACAAACTCACACAATAATTACAGCAGCCTTACCAACCATTCATCATACATTCGCCCCTATGGCCACATTTACATAGCCAACACGCCTACCAGAATGTGTTTCTGGACTGTGGGGGTGAACCAGTGCACCCGGAGGAAACCCATGCAGACACAGGGAGAAATCCTCACAGACAGTGACTGCTGTGTGCCATCAGCTTTAACTGTCACCATTCCACCTTAAACATAACTACCTTTGGCAATGGTTGGAAATGGTTCAGAAATGTTAGACAGTAAACCCTTTTTGCAATGATCTGGGTTGAAGAGTTAGAACACATTCGGATATTTCTAGTGATGTGTTTTACCACAGGTCAGTTTATTGATAGCCATCAATAATAAAGTGAATAATTCCACTTGGCATGTTAACATTTTTTAATTTCACAGAAAATGCAGTTCTTTACAGGAACAGCATTCCACAAAATGCCATGATTTATTTACGGCTTTATGCACCGGAAAATGGATCAAGGCTCTTTGACAGTGTCCCTTTGTATGGAATTTCATAGCGAATAGTGTGTGTATGTCAAATATAATCTGCCCTGAAGTTTCTTAACTTTTTTAAACTTTTAGTTTAACTATCATGTAGAAGAATGTACCTAATATACTCTGACACTTTTTTGGCATGAATTTTTGTGGCAAGCTCTGTGCCCTCCCTAGAATAAAAGACAGACAGGAAACATAGTACAGAGCAAAAATATTAAAGGGGATGCCTACGATTGTGGGGAATCGAACTGAGCCTAGCATACCGTTGATATGCAAGACAGTTTTTTTAATCATTTACTGACACTGGAGCTTCGTAAACACATTAGACTGGTTTCCAGCACACAAGCAGACTACTGAGCTAGCAAATGGTGAGGAAACATCTTCTGAATTGTATAAAAAGTGTTTTTTTAATTACAATCCTGAACATCACCTTTTAAGGCTCACACATTTTGCAGTGTGCTTTCTATCAAAGTTTGTCAGGCAGACACCTGCTGCCGCATCTCTCTTTATGTCTCTCTCACTCTCTCCCTCTCCATCTCGCCTCTGCTATTTTTGTCTCACCTTATACCTGCCAGTGTATTCCTCACCAGGTACTTTTCAGTGTAAGTGTCGACAAGTAATTAGGAGAGCTAAATTGTGCAGGGGGATATGAAGTTCACAGCCCCAACCCACTGCTTGGAGTTCGTCTCCTCAGTCCTCCTCCCTAATCATGTCTCACTGAGGAGGTGGGATACAAGCACTGATATGACTTCTGTGAGCCCCTGTCGTCCGTTCCTGACACCATCCAGTGGTTGCACTCATCCCTATGTTATAATAATCCAGTTAAAATGATCATAATAACAGTTGAAAATAGCTTCACCTGCATAAGCCATCTTGCAGGCAGACTGCTTTATACATTGAATGCCAATGGAACAGTGGCAGATTTTGACTAGATGTTGTATAGAAGTATGGAATCCAGATGTTTCTTATGTGGTTTACACTGACTTTATTTTTAGCATTTCAGACACATCATTCATTCATTCACTCATTCATTCTCAGTAACCTCTTATCCAGTTCAGGGTCGCGGTGGGTTCGGAGCCTACCCAGAATCACTGGGCGCAAGGCGGTCCTTCACAGGACGACACACACTCCCACATATGGACACTTTTGAGTAGCGAATCCACCTACGAATGTGTTTTTGGATCATGGGAGGAAAAAGGAGCACCCGGAGTAAACCCACACAAACACGGGGAGAACACACCAAACTACTTACAGACAGTCACCCGGAGCAAAACAATATAACTCAAATGTGTTGCCCTGTGGAGGATCAGCTAACACATGGCATATGTTAGAAACCATTAAAAATAAGTTTGCTAGCTTTAAAGAAGTCCTTCCTTTTGGCATGTCTTCTGCTGTATACAGAGAGCCAACTCTCACCCATTTAAAATCCTTTCAGAGCACTGTTTGCTCTTGCAGATTTAAAGCTAACAAACTGTTTGCTTTCTCAACGAGTCTCATGCCAGGAGACCCAGACTTGCTCTCACATTGCTAAAGCTAACAAAATATTTGCTATCTCGGTCCAGAAAAAAATGAGGTTATTGCAGAAAAAAGAGATGTAACTGGGGCTACCCCTGTTTTCTTTATTCAGTGGAAAACTGACATTTGCCATCTCCACAAGAAACATGACAAGATGGAGAAACATAAATATGTACTAAATGTGAAACCACCTAATTTGCCTTTCATTCATTCATTCATTCAGTGTCACAGTGGGTCCAGAGCCTACCTGGACCCAACACATCTTGGACAGGGCACCAGTCCTCTGCAGGGCATCTCTCACACACACACACACACACTCTCACATCTATGGAAATTTGTTTAGCCAAGTGACCCCTGGGAGATGAAAAAACTTAAAAAATGTTGTGCCCTGTAAGTATTACATTTTACATTTTGAAATAACTTTACAGCAGTAACAGGAATTATTTGCTACTTTTTTTTTAAATCAGTGATGTTATCGATTTAACAGTATCATGTTGCAGCTTTGTACTATAAATGTGCAGTTATTTGGCCATCAGCCAATTAATCACATGACTATATTTTTATAGACTTTATTTTTTTAATACAATGTATTTCAATGTATGAATACCACGCTTATACCATCTCACCTACTTTTGTCCGTTACTGCCATGTGTCACGAATGTTGTCCATGCAATTGATATGAAATGAACACAACCTAACAAACCAAGAATGAAAAAATATATTAACATTTTGATCTAGGTTGCTGTTGCTCTAATTAATCACCTTGCTCTTGCCCAGCAACATCCAACAATATAACAGTGCATCAAAAGTTCTCTGGGTGAATTTGCACATGTCATGACTCCTCTATTGGCAGATGTTAACCAGATTAAATATCTGTGCTAGCTGCTTTCACCAATAGCGGCCTTGCAGAAACAGGTTAATATACACCTAGTGTGAACACAGCTGTTTAGTTTTGCAAGCTCCTAATTCCCATAGAAAAGACTGGAATATGTGAGATGCTTTGGAGCTTCGCCATGCTCAATGCAAAATGCTAGCTAGGTGGCTATAAAATGATGTAATCAGTCTGATTTTTCAGTATTAAACCGTAATCCAATAACATACGTGTACTGCAAATTGAGCCAACATTCCCAGTATTGGGAGGTATCCTGTGTGGCCATGATGTAGACATCCAAAGTTATGAAAGGGTATTTTTACTGTATATTACAGACCGAGAAAATACATTATGTATCAAAGTTAACTTTATTTTTAGTCTTTCTCACCACAGACGTGCTGTGAAAAGAACAAAATACATGTCTATCAGGTAGTGGTGTTGCATTTAACAGAAAAAGACAGCAGACAGCAGTGCAAAAGACAAACAAATAGAGACAATAGATTATACAAACACCATATACAATAGTAATGAATGATTTATAACATTAGCTGTGTGAATAATACACATTGGGGTGGCACAGTGGGGCAGCAGGTAGTGTCTCTGTCACAGCTCCAGGGACCTGGAGGTTGTGGGTTCTAGTCCCGCTCCAGGTGACTGTCTGTGAGGAGTTTGGTGTGTTCTCCATGTGTCCGTGTGGGTTTCCTCCAAGTGCTCCGGTTTCCTCCCACGGTCCAAAAACACACGTTGGTAAGTGGATTGGCGACTCAAATGTGTCCGTAGGTGTGACTGTATGTGTGTTGCCCTGTGAAGGACTGGTGCTGGGTGTGTTCCTGCCTTGCGTCCAATGATGAATAATACACTGGAATGTAAAGACTATACTAAAACATCTAGACCAGGTGTAGGTCAGCGGTATTCACTGTTGTCAGTAAACTAATAATCATTTATCATTAAGAGTCTTTATCAGTGTAAATGTGTGCGAATTATGGTTTGTACAAATAAAGTAAATAAGTACAGTGAGGTAGCAGTGGCTGTGCTGTAATATTAGCTACATTAAGAGTATTCAATGCCTGCTTTTGACATGAGAAAAAATGTATCCAAACTCAACAGAGGGAGTGGAGAAGGTCAACACCAGTCTTTACTGTTTGCCTCCTTTTTTATTTTTTCAGTGTGTTCTCTGAGTGGAAGGAAGCCCAGAGGCAGAGTTTTTGTATTCTCAACTCTGTCTTCTCTGCTTCAGCAAGGTCAGAATCTGAACAACAGCACAGCATCAGGATCCAGTGTTCAAAACAGTGCTGGGAGTTTAATGGGGGGGAGGAGGAGAAGCATTTGAATGTCAGGGTCAGTCCCATTGCATGCGTCACATGCAATCGCTTGCTTTCTCAAATGCACGCACACTCACACACACATACATATATTTATATATATACACAAACACACACACACACATGCATGAATTATATTTTGCTTCCATGGTCATCTGTAATCCTCCAAAGTAATTCTGATCTGCATATCATCAGGACAGGAGGGGTGTGTTAGCGCCCAGTGACTCACCCCGGCGTGTCTGCAGGAAATAACAATTCAAACACTTATCTCTTCTCAACACTGCTTCCTGACAAAAAAGATGGATGACAGCAAACAGTGTTACAGTGTGTCATCCCACTGACTATTTCTGGAAATACACATTCAATCCTTCACTGTTCTGGCTAAAAGATACTGACTTTTTTCTCAGACAGAGTAAGGAAAGGGTTGATGTAAGAGACCACTGAGAATTTAAAATCATATAGGAATAAATGTGAGGGAGTGAGAGCACCAAAAAGCAGAGGCCATTTTCATTTTTCAAGATGGTTATGAGATTTGTAGTTCTTCCATTCATTCATTGTCTGTAGCTACTTGACCAGTTCAGGGTTGAGGTGGGTCCGGAGCCTACCCGGAATCACTGGGCACAAGGCGACAGACAGTCACCCAGAGCAGGACTTGAACCCACAATCTCCAGGTCCCTGGAGCTATGTGAGTGCGATACTACCTGCTGCACCACTGTGCTGCGATTTGTTGTTCATCAAATGCTAAAAGGTACTAATAATATAAACTAGCATAACAAGTCCTCCCTATGTCTGCCTGCATTTCTTCTGAGGAGTGACCTGGTCTCCTTCCTCAGTCCAGAAAGTTATATTGGTTGGTGGATTGGCTGTGTGAGTGTCTGTGGGTGACTGGGTAATTATGTGATGCCCATCCCCAGCACCTAGGGAGTGTTTGGGGGTTTGGTGCCTTGCTCAAGGGCACTTCAGCCATGGATGTCCCTGCCGGTCTCGAGGATCGAACCGGCTGCCTTCCAATATCAAGCCCAGTCTTCTAACCATAAGGCAAAGGCTGCGCCCTGTCTTGTCTGTGTTTTTCATTATAAATCGACTAATAGAAATGCTCCACCTTTACTAAAGTATTACTAAAGGATCCTCTTGATTATTCTGACTGTAAGAAAAAAGCAGGGTCTTGTGCCAATCTGAAACGTTGAGCAAAATTAAAGGAACACAAGGTAAAATTTGGAATTTTTGTTCCTGGGCTCCCCCTACAGTTGCAGAGTATACTTCATTTTTACAGCACTGTCCTGAAGTCAAGGGGAAAGGCAGAGGGAGGGTGTGGTTTCCTGCTCTCTTTCACTACAAGAGTTACATAGTGCAGTTTCTGCAGCGCTGAGCCATGAGTAGCAACAACAGAGGTTCTATTCATCTTATTACAGCACAGTGAACCATCGCAATGGTTTTGAAGCTGTCATATATGTATTTGATCAGTGTTGTTGTTTTCTTTGTCTTGTTCTGTTCTCAGGTGTTACGATGTGACTGTTTGAAGGCGGGTGAAGCAGACTGTTCAGATGCTATACCCATCTCTCCCTCAAGCCCGAGAGAGAAGTGGCTCCGCAGACGAACACATGTCAAACTGAGGGTAAACACTCTAGCACTCAAACTAGCACTAATCATCATGCCACACACACACAGACTGGGCCTACTACCTCACAAACTCTCCTCATCCCTAATCCTGACACTGCAGGCAACTCACAGCTCTGTTTATGAGTGTTTATATTTATATCTTGTTTAAAGCAGTATGAATAGAATCAGTTAATTGGCTGAGAAAATCCAAATTAATCTCTACAGAGATTAGTGTCAAACTCTTAGTTACTGGCAGCTACACTGTCATCCAGCAGACACTGCATTCACTAGAATGATGTGACAATGAGGAGGGAGATGAAGGGCAGGATTAGTGTTATTTTCTAGGGGACTTCCCGGCTTATAATTCCTGAAGTATCACAGGAAAACTCCCAATGATAGGGTCACCACTTAATGTATGAACTACTCAGAAATTCAAATATTTTGTCGAAATTTCATTAGGAATGGTATAAAGTTCTTGGAAAATCAATCCCTGTTACCCCCTACCTCAAAGCCCACAGTGATTGTACTTCACATAATAAGTAAAAACAAGCTGTAATTAGCCGTCAGTACTTGCCATTGAAGACTAGCGACAGAACAGAAAAGCTCATGTTGCTACAGCTGTGATGTATGTAAAATTGTGTCATAAAATTAATAATATGTTTAATTTATGGTCCATTTTTCAAACTCAATAACAGCCCATGAGAATGAGTGAATATATATATAAATACATTTTGTATTGGGATTTAGTTTCAGATGAAGACTTAGTCCAAGACAATACTCTTGAGAGGAAGAGACATTATATTAAAGGTGCAATCAGTGTTTTTACAACCAAAACATTTTCAGAGTATTTTTGAACTTGCATGAGACAGTTTATATTCCACTCCGTGTATAAAATAGGCATCAATTCCCCAGTATATCCAGCTCAAATTTCAAAGTGTGGACTACTCAGTCCTTATCCAGGAAACAAATATTAAGGAAAGTTCACTTTCTCATGACAAGGTGTAGAATGACATTGTTAATCCTCTTAAAGACACTGAAATTCACTGTCTTCCTCTCAGGTGGATGTGTTCTTAGTCACTCAACCTGCATCTGGACGCTGGATTCTGTTTGACACTGAAAACAACCATCTGATTTTTTGTTTTATTCAGTAGATTTTAAACAAAGCTACAATGAGTAAATTATTTCGAAGTAAATTCCACATAGCCGTACATTTCATCTCATAATGAAGTTAGTTTCATGATGGGGCCTGCTGTGGCCTAATGATTAGAGAAGTGGACTTGGGGATGAAAGGTCCTCAAAATGACAGGAAAATTACAGATGGAGAGAGAGAAAAAAACAGTTCTGTCCTCCTCTCTCAATCCACGACTGATGTGCCTTTGAGGAAAGCACCCAACCCCCATCTGCTCCCCGGGCAACGGGGATGGCTGCCCACCACCCTGGTTGTGTGTTTCCTGCCAGAGATGGTTTTGTTTTACACTGAACAATGACAAATAATTGTAGATGTACACATAAAGACACTTAGCCATAACTTTTTATTTGCAGGTTTTTCACATCTCAGGAGTTTAGTCTGAGCCAGTTTTGCCTCAATTTCCATCAGCTTCTAGTAGTTGAATTACTTCCACTAAAACGTCTCATGCTTTTTCATGCTCCTTAGTGCATGCCTAAGCCCACTTCTCTAACATTAGGCCACGGCTGCCCTAGTGTGTGTGTGTGTGTGTGTGCGCGCCCTTTAAAATCTTCTTCTCAAGTTCCAGTTGTTGACCAGAGTGTAGCAGGGTGTATTTATGGCTTTAGCGCTACTAGTACATTAGTAGCTAGTTATAAAAAATTCAAATGTTATTACTTGTTCAGCAAGAAAAAACATCCAACTCAGCAGCACTTTTGAATCCTTTCAAATAGTGGAACTTTTATCACCTTTCAAAAACCAAGCCAGTGTTAATCCTTGTTGTACATTGTAAACCTGAATGAGTTAGTAGTACTCAAAAACATTAAGGCAATCTGTTGTCATAAAATATTTAAGTTCATATACTTAAAGGCTAAGCACCACTTAATGGACCTCTATAAATATTTCAAATTATTTTAGTTACTGAAATATATAAGTATGAATTAAAATGAAAATAGCAGCTTAATTTGCTTTAAAACTGACAACTTCATTAAATTGACGGAAAAACCCGAGCTCGCTACGGAAATTCTTGAACGCAACCGTGACGTCACTGGTGGACAACAACTAAACAACGCCGCGGTAAAACACCGTTATGACTGACTGTTATGACTGACTGTTATGACAGTATCTAGCTAAATAACCAACATTATTCATGACAATATCCTAGCAATAAGTTAAACTCAAATTTAGAGGTACCGTTATTATTGTAAATGTGATCGAAGTCGAATTCATCCGACGCTATAAACCTCCGTAATGCAGCTACGTAGCCGAGTATAATCTGAGCCACTGAGTTTAGCAAGTCAAGCTAACGTTAACTAACACCAACTAAAACAGGCGAAGTAAGTGTCCTTACCCTGTTTACCTCCATGTTACAGAGGCTCTTGAACACCTTTCTCTGGTTTCCTTACATGTCCATATTGTTGGAAAAGCGCCAGTGAAATGAGCTACAGATAACGAAGTGAGCGGATGGTCCTTTCCAAAGTGCCCGTTTAAAGTTGACAAATTGAGTTCATTTTCTGGATATTTTGGGACCTTTGGGCCATTTGTGTACATTGAATTATTGCAGCCAAAAACAACACACCTTTTCATCATTTTGCATTAAATTAAGTGCAACTTCTAGAGTTGTTTTCCACCATCTATTTCACAGGCAAGACACCTTTTAGAGTTTCCGAACACCGTTGGGGGGGGGGGACCAACGGTCTTTTAAACCGTATTCCTTCAATTAGCAAGAAATAACATGTTTTCTGACTATCAATAAACACAAGTTAGGAACTCAAATTCCACTGTATTTATTTGTTTGACACTTTCATAGAGCTGCTGCTTTAAATGTCAGAAGTGTCTTTTAAGTGTCTACAACTTAAGGCTTGATACAACTCAAAATATGCATTTCTGGTACTCAATACTATTAAGTACTATTAACTAATCTAACCATAAGTTAATTCATTGTCTGTAACCAAGGTGCTAGTCCATCTCAGGGCACCGTGCACTTACCTATGGACACTCCTGCACAGCCAGTCCAACTTGTGTTTTTGCAATGTGGGGGAACAAATCAAACTCCTCAGGGCAGTGACCCGATGCGAGTCTCAAACCCAGGACCCCAGGACTCTGGAGTTATGTGACAGTGATTCTACCTAAAGCAGTGAACCCCAGACCATCCGCCATCTCAGCTGAAAATTACTGCACTGGTCCTATGTCTGTGATTTCAGACGTCATGCTGCATAAACTGATAACATTCAAGTTTAGGTAAATCTCTCCTATCCAGCTATTTTTACTTAAAAGCACAATCAGGACTCATAATCATAAATCATAATTTTACAGTTTCACAAAGTCAATAAGAAGACATTTTTGAAAATAATTAATTGTTAAATTGAGAGCAACTCTTCAATATATTTTAAGTTAGAATCACACAGTCCAGATTATTACTTTGAACATTACGGTTTACAGTGTAGTGAGGGCTTTGTCACACCCTCTTCAGTCCTAATTATGCATTTCTTTAATTGTAAACAGGTGAAGAAACAGATGAAGGTGAAAGTTTGAATTAAGTTTTTTCATTCTGATATCTCCATGTTGGCCGCAGCTCTCATATCGGAGGCCGTTAGCAATGCAACAGCTGTGCATGTGATGTAAAGACATAAAGACATGATGTGGCTAGAATAAGGCCTGTGAAAAATCTACCAGAGTTTGTCACCACTTATTATATTTTGTCCCCTCCTCACCAAAGAATAACACTGCTGTCAATAAATGGTTGCATAATCATCACAATAATCTAAACATCATCTGTATTTTGCTAAAATAATTGAAAGTAAAAGTCTGCTTTTAACTTTGTAATTCTGATATTTGAGCATGAATATCACAGGCAAATATTCCATTACAGAGTGTAGAAAATCACTTTATACACTTCATTCTGAGCCTGGAGCCTAACAAGAAGTGACAAAAGCAAATTTTCAAATGCACACTTGGCTGCCAAATTGAAAGTGAAATCTCTTGAGAACTGTGAGGTTTTTCTGTTCCTCAGTGGCAGTAAGCAGCCTCTCTACTTGTCTGCCTTCAGAGCACAGCAGGTCACGCAGTAGCATAGCTCATTTAAAAAAATGTCCACTGGGTAGGTGTTGTTTTCATTTATTTATTTATTTTTATTTTTCATTTTCAGGTGAAATTGAATATACTGGGTAATTCCATACCTCACTGTGAATGAAACCGCCGAACTGCAAATGATGAGCAAATAGAGCTCTAATAAAGCAGTGTAGACTGCTCCAGGTGGACAGAGGGTGAGCTGTGCCCACCCAGATGTGTTGTATATCCAGCCACAGAAATATGGGACAAGAGCAAGATGAAATAATTTTCTGTGTTTTTCATGTAATTATGCCAAGACAAATGGCCTGGAACAGGAACAGCATCACAGCAGTTGTGTGCCTTGCAGGAACACCAGCAGCTTCTTTGTTTGATTTGCAAACTTGATTCCCTTTTCATTTTCATAATAACGGCCTCTTGACAACCACACCTCCTTTCAGAGTTGTCTTCTCACTGTGAACTGTGGGTTTATTTTTTAGGTTGATTTTTAGGTTGATGTGCAAAATTGAGTGTGGAAATTACTTGCTGAATTTATTGTGTCCCCCTGGACTGACTGGCTATCCAGGATGTGTTTCTGTCTTCTGAGAGTCTAGGCCTAACACTTCCCCTGACCCTGTTCCAGGATTTGCAGTAAATGTTGACTTCTTTACTAGGGAGTAATGTAATGGCAATATCACTGTTTCTTTTGGGTCCACAGAATGTGACGGCTAACCACAGAGTGCACGATGTGATAGCGACTGAAGATGGTCCACAGACGCTGGTGGGCAGGTTCATGTACGGCCCTCTGGACATGGTCACCCTTGCAGGCGAGAAGGTTCTGAGATTAACTCTCTTTTTTATGTTAAGGAATTAATGAGTGTCTCCAAAATGTAATCTTCACAGAAGAAGGTAGTTACAAAACTCATCCCAGAAGAGTTTGGATGCTGTGCAAAATGTAAATAAAAACAGAATGCAATGATATGCAAATTATCTGAACCCCATATATAATTGAAAATAATACAAAGTATATATTTCAGTATTGTTTTTAAAAAATATATATGACCATGTTAAATGTGATGCCAGCGACATGTAACAAGAAATTTGGGACAGGGACACTGAGGTTCATCCACTTTTAACAACACAGTGTAAATGTTGAATGTGAAATGTTTTACCATTCCTGCGTGATATACCATTGCTCAAGAGTTCTGGTCTCCTTTAACAATATTTTTCATTGCGTAGCAAATGTTTTCAGTGGGACTGAACTGATGGGTGCCTCTCTTTTACTAAGGAGCCATGCTGTTGTAATACATGCAGAGTGTGGATTGGCATATTTGCTGAAATAAGCATGGCCTTTTCTGAAAAGGCAAGGTTTGAATAGCAGCATGTTGCTCCAAAACCTGTATATATTGTTCAGCATTAACAGTGCCTTCACTGATGTGCGTCACCCTTGCTTTGTGCAGTAATGTCCCACCATACCATCACAGTATGAAAAGAAAATGTTGCTACAGCTGTGATGTATGTAAAATTGTGTCATAAAATTATTATATGTTTAATTTATGGTCCATTTTTCAAATTCAATAACAGCCCATGAGAATAAGTGTCTATTAATGATATCTATATTAATTAAAAATCTCCAGTATATCCAGCTCAAATTTCAAAGTGTGGAATACTCAGTCCTTATCCAGGAAACAAATATTAAGGAAAGTTCACTTTCTCAAGACATAGTGTAGCATGACTTTGTTAATCCTCTTAAAGACACTGTGAAATTCACTGTCTTCCTCTCAGGTGGATGTGTTCTTAGTAACTCAACCTGCATCAGGACGCTGGGTTCTGTTTGACACTGAGGTAACCAGCAGCAGTGGCCGTGTCACATACACTATTCCTGAGAACAAGAGGCTGCCTGTTGGTGTTTACCCCATCAAAATGGTGGTTAAGTAAGTGATATAATACTTTTCAAAATACTATTGGTCACCTCAGCGCCAAGAGAGCAGTTTCTAACCCCTTACTGCTCCCTGGACACCAAGATGGGTGCCTTGATTGAGGGCATTTTAGCTGTGGAAATTGTGTGTTATATATTTTTAAAACCAAGATTTAAGTATCTTCCTTTTGCCCATGATTGTCTATAAAGTTTTGTAAAGCCTTATTCCAACAAGTATCAGTTGTCTATTTAGATTTTTTCACTTCATCAAGGGTCAGGGTAATAGTGACATAAGCATTGCCCACTTTTAGAATCCACATTCTACATCGAGAGGAGAGCTGTACTGGTTATGTTTGAGGAGAGATTTATCATATTTCTGTTTTGTGTTTTTTTATTTAAACTTTCCTGAACGTTTCACATAACACCCAAGTTTTGAATGATAAAAAACCCACAAAATTTCAAAATGGGTTCCCAGGGGCTTTAAAAGGTACATTTACACTTTGTACCTTTAGTGACAATAATGTATCTCTACTGTACTTTTTTTTCTAAGAGTGTACACATAAAGATTTTGTATTTTTAATGCTGTTTGAAGAGGTGACCAAACAAGTGCAGAGGCGTTCCTCACTGTGCTGCCGAGGGGGATGGAGTGTGTGGTTTTCAGTATCGATGGCTCCTTTGCTGCTAGCGTCTCGCTGATGGGCAGTGATCCTAAAGTCCGCCCCGGAGCTGTCGATGTTGTTAGGTGAGTGTGTGCATGGGTCTATTATTCAGCCATTTTCCATATTACATATTAAACAATGTTATATTGGCAAATTTCAATTGAAAATTGTAACACAGTTTTTACAGCCTCTTGACAACAAAGACCAATCACAATCATCTAAATATCCATGTACAGGGAATGACATCACAACCTCATCTCAAATCTAAAACTGCGTTTGTGAAGATAATAGCATTCACAATATTGGTCTGAAAATTAGATTTTTACCCTAATGTTCAGAAAAAGCCAGTTTTGATCCTGTGTTTTACAGACACTGGCAGGATCTTGGTTTTCTAATCATCTACATCACTGGTCGGCCAGACATGCAGAAACAGAGGGTGGTCTCCTGGCTCTCCCAGCACAATTTTCCCCAGGGCATGGTGTTTTTCTCCGAGGGACTTGTCCATGACCCTCTGCGGCAGAAAACTATATTCCTTAAAGGCCTGGTTAAAGAGGTACTTTACATATTTACATTTATTCATTCATCCATCTTCCTTTACTGCTCAATCTTGATCAGGGTCTCTGTGCTGTACCCATTTAGCAACCACATTAATGATCGAGTTTAGCAAATTCATCACAGACACAGCTTGCCTTTGGTCCCTAGGCTCTAGTCTCTATTTGCCAAACCTTTGGTACCTACCAACTGTGTGGCACTCTGATATTTCCAGTGCTGACTGATATTGACGATTGCCATATGTTTAGCAATCTTGGGTGTACTTGAATACCTGAATTACTTGAAACTGGTTATTTGGAGTAAAGTTTAGAAATCTGATATTTATATGGATGTTCTCCCTTTCATGTGTGATATGAAATGTAAAAATATTGATCATGGTCCTGCCACTCCTCTCACTGCTCACACCTGTGGCTCATTATTCGCCTTCTTAAACCTTAACTTTCCTGCTCACTTTGCAAAGTCTCCTGTGTGTTTACTTGAGTTTTACTTGAGCCTTTTATATTGATTGGAAAGTATCTCTCCTGTTTTTGACACTAAGCCTACCTGTTAGCTTTTTTGGCTGGTTCACTTGTCCTTGTAATATTTATTGGCCTATTTTTCCGCTGAAAGGCACTGTTTGCATCTGCATCCTCACATTCGTGACACAAGTATTGATCTTGCACTGAATGTTTTCAGTTGTTCCTCTATTGTATTCTTTGCTCCAGCATTCTTAAAAACCCTCACATTTCATGAATTACTTGCCACAGATAATGCCTTACAAATAGCCAAAGCACAGACTTTCAGCCTGGAAAGTTAAAAAAAGAATCTGAAAATGTCTTTTTAAGGTATGAGATTTCAGTTCTACATCAGTGGCTCGGATACAGATTCTGAGCGGGTTAAATGAAGTGTGTATTGTAAGCAGCAGGCAGAAAGGGCCTGGTCTATAGCCTCATATCTGTTTCTTCACGAGAAAGATTTAATGACTTGGAATCTGGGGAAAGAAAAACTGTGAAAGAATAACCTGTTCGGCGGTGCACAACATTTGCCTGGAAATGATAAACAACGTGGCAATAAACAACAAAGGATTCAAATACACCTACTTATGTATTTATAGTTACACTTACACTTGAATGGTGCCTTTCTAGACACCCAAGGATGCTTCACAATCAACACTGGAATGAACACCAATTCATTTAACACTTAGTCAGCACACATACAGCAGCCATTCACACACACACACACACACACACATATTTATATGGAATATTTATAGGAATTTGCCATTTGTAAAGTATGAGAGGCTGTGGCTGTAAGGAGCCAAATTGCTGTAAACATGGAGGCTGAGTGAGAAACTCTGGATTAGGGACAGTGCATTTTATTTTCACTTGAGGATTCCTTTGGCTTTTAGGGATTATGTTATATGGAACTGGTGGCAATCTTAAGTGTGTGTGTGTGTGTGTGTGTGTGTGTGCGCGTGCGTGCGTGCGTGCGTGTGTTTGTGCTCAGTCAGGATGGCATCCAAAAAAAAGAATGGTGGATAATAAAATACTGTGTTGCTCCAATCCCAAATCTCTCCGCAGACACACATACACTGTTCAAGCCCAAGCCTGAAGCTGCATGGTCTTAAAAACACAGTGCAGAGTAGAGAAGTGTTTTGTGTCCCTAACAGTGCTGACACATCTAGGCACTTGGTTCTGGATCACAAACTCTATTGCAACATATTCCAAAGTTATTGGCTAGTGCTCCACCATGCATTATTTCACTGCTACAAAACTAATTGCCGTGGGGCTTAATATCCTTCTAGCCCACACTTTAGGCATTGGGCATGAACATGAGCAAATAAGCAATTGCTTCAGGTTAATTTATTGCTTTTCTACTGAAGTAAACTTAAATATTAGGTATGCCAACAAATATACAGCTTCCAAATTTTCAGTAATAATGACAACAAGCTTTAAAACTTCATCAACAGTGTTAATTAAAAAAAACCATCCAGTGTAAAAACACATTTTGTGTTTTCTTCCCTGTAGTGTCATATTAAGATCAGTGCAGCTTATGGCTCTATGAAGGACATGTCTGTGTACAGTGCTCTGGGTCTAGAGGCCGCTCAGATCTACATCGTCGGAAGACCATCAAAGAAGCACCAGCACCAATGTCAGGTACAGATCATGCCATTTCATTACCCACATATAAAGCTCAATATAATTATTAACTCAGCATGACAGCGGTGAAATTAATAGGCAATTACAACTGACACTAAATCTCTTCTCACACTGGGATGTAAATCACTGGCCTTACAATTATTCAATTCAATTACAGTATTTTAGGAGAAACCCTTCAGGAGCACTTTGCAGTTCTACAGTTACACACTGTGGTTCATCTGTTGCTCTGCATACTATTGTTTGCTCCATTCAACCATGTTCTTCAATGGTCAAGACCACCAGCAAGCAGGTATGATTTGGATGGTGGTGTGCTGGTACGAGTGGATCAGACACAGCAGTGCTTCTGGAGTGGTTAAACCCTGCAGTGTCACTGCTGGCCTGAGAATAGTCCACCAGCCAAATATATCCAGACAAGAGTGTGCTGTGTCCACTGATGAAGTACTAGAGGACAACCAACACAAACTGTGCAGCAACAGATGGGCTACTCTCCCTTAATTTACATTTACAAGGTGGACCAATGAGGTAGGTGTTTGTAACAGAGTGGACAGTGAGTGGACACAGGGTTTAAAAACTTCAACAGCACTACTGTGTCTGATCCACTCATACTAGCACAACACACACTCACACATCACCTCCATGTCAGTGTCACTGCAGTGCTGAGAATGATCCACCACCCAAATCATACCTACTCTCTGATGGTCCTGTCAAGAGCAGGGTGAAATAGGATTAAGAAAGTGTGCAGAGAAATAGATGGACTACAGGGAATGGACAGTGAGTGTAGAAACTAAGAGGTGGTCATAATATTCTGAGGTGATTGTGCATGTACCACACTTGTTGAGGTGAAATGACTTTCTCTTTGTTCTCCTCAGTTCTTGAGTGAGGGCTATGCAGCTCATCTCTCCATGCTGGAGTTCGAGCATGGCTCACGCTCTAAAAAGAACCGAATGATCTTCCGGCAGGGCTCTTTCGGCCTCTCCTCTAAGCCTGAGTTTTTGTCCCCATCGCCAGACTTCTTGTCCTGTAAGCGTACCCCTCTCCTACGCCGGGCCATGTCTGTCCAGCAGCCGTCACCTCCCTCCTCCACAACCTCCACTCCCAAACCTGAGCGTGCTCAGAGCCAGCCTGAGTCCCACAAGGATGGGCCAGAGATCCGCATTGAGCTGGACGATCAGGATGAGGAGAAAGGGGGCTTTTCAGCCGTGTTATAAGTAGTCAGTGGTGGGAAGGAAAAAAATATCTAAGCCTCAAATTTTCTCTACATTTACCCAGAACATGTTGTCTGCATGTTGTATGCTAAGATGACCTTAGCTATTCAAATCCTGTCATTTACACTCTCATTGGCTATGCACTACCATGCATATGTTCTTTTGTCCACCATTTTTAGTCTGAGGGGTCAAGGTTCATTAATACCTGGCTCAAATTACACACGCGCACACACACACACACACACAAATATATATATATATATATATATATATATATACACACACACAGGGTGGGCCATTTATATGGATACACCTCCAACTTTTGTTTTTTCAATGGGAATAGGGTCATGTGACACATCAAACTTATTGGGCATTTCACAAGAAAAACAATGGTTTTAACTGTATTCTTTCATGAGTTATTTACAAGTTTCTGACCACTTATAAAATGTGTTCAGAGTGCTGCCCTTTGTGTTGGATTGTCCAACACTGAACCAGTTTCATGAAACCTGGCAAGCAGTTTGCTAACTGTAGCATGAGAGATGGGTGGTCTCGTAGGCTGTCTTGAATTGAAATCTGCTGCAATGACCCAGTTACTGCATTCACCAAACATCAACACAATTTCTATCCGCTCCTCACATGTTAACCTCTGCCCTGTAAACAAAGAGAAACTTCTAAATAACTTATGAAAGAATAAAGTTATGTTAAAACCAAGCCCACCATTGTTTTTCTTGTGAAATTCCCAATACGTTTGCTGTGTCACATGACCCTCTTCCCTATGAAAAAACTTTTTGGAGTGTGTTGGATCCAAAATGGCCGCCTTAAAAATGGTCACCAACCATCTTGAAAAGTTTCCCCCCCTCCAATATACTAATGTGCCACAAACAGGTAGTTAATATCACCAACCATTCCCATTTTATTAAGGTGTATCCATATAAATGGCCCACATTGTGTGTGTGTGTATGTATATATATATATATATATATATATATATATATATATATATATATATATATATATATATATATATTTATGTATATGTATGTGTGTGTGTGTGTGTGTGTGATGAAATGTCCTACAAATTATTAATTTTTTATTTATTTATTTTACTAATTTTACTGTCAGATATGATCATTGTTATCCTGACACTACACAATCTTCCCTTAATGAAGGAAATGCTGCATTGCAAGAATAGGCAGGATTTTCTAGATGGCTGACAAACATGGCTGAGGACAGCTAAACTGAAACCCTAGCTTGTCTTGTTAGCGTTTACTATCACATGTTGGTGCACCCCACCTTTAGATTGTGACATTAACACATCCTGATTTTGAAACTTATTCAATATCTTTATTATTCCCCAGTGATTGCTAAACCATTAAGTCCCAGCCCCCTCTTGCTGTGACAAGCTCTTGCACAAAGAAGAACAAACAACAAATCTGTAATTGTTTTGTTTGCTTTTCAGTCAGATGCAGTCCTCTCAAAAAAGATTGGCACCCCGGGTAAAGATAAGTAACATTTGTCACATTTTTAAATAAAAAAAAAAACAAACAAAAATATATAAAAATATTTAAAAATATATATAAATATATATAAAACATTTTATATATAAATATATATAAACATTTTTTAATATAAAATAAAAATAGTTCTCACAATTCAAATAAGGGCAAACATTTGTTGACCTTCATTTTTCTGGGAACTACTATAAAATATAACTACTCTCATGAAAATGCACATTTTTGCAGTTAAGGCGATAATTAAAATGTTCCAAATCACTGGAACTATGACAAAGTTGCCATAACAAGGACCAAAATACAGTGTTCGGAGGATAATAAGAGTTGTAAAAAATAATAATAATAACATTCCCAAGAGTCACTACTGGAGAACTACTGAAAGAAAGTAGCATCTTGTGGTCTCAAAAAGACCGTCAGACACCACCAAAAGTTATAAGGGATGCTTGTCGGAAAAAGCCTTTCCATTTATCTAACCACAAACAATGCCTGGAGTTTGATAAACAATATTTGGACTGGAAGCTGGGGTCAGATGAAACAAAAATTCTCAAGAAAAGAACTTGATGCCCACTGTTAATGTGGCCTGAGCTAAAGGGGAGAGTGCACAGGAAAGGACTAGGACCTGGATGAAATGAAGTGATTTTGTAAAGAGGAGTAGTTTCACGTTCCCCGCTCTGTAATCTCCAAGCTTATAGGATGTTCCCTGAGAAGACCTAGTACTGTTTAATTGGCACAAAGAATTAAATACAGAGTGTAAATAACTGGCAACTTTGGTCATTTTATTCATTGTAGTCTGTAACTGCTATTCCAGTAAAGGTTTGAGGTAGGTCCCGAATCTAGTCGGAATCACTGGCTGCATTAAATTTCATTAAAATGATCAAAAAACAAGTAAAAACAAAATGTATAACCCTTTTAACTCATCTTTAACAGGGGGGCCAATGATTCTGACGCTGATTGTAGTATCTTCTTTAAAGTAGATTTTTACAATAAATAATATGATGCCTAAGGTAACGTTTTGTTTGAGATATTAGCACCACATCCCAGGTATTATTCGCCTTTCTAGAAGTGAAAAATATATGAATTGTTCTATATAACACATTTATCATCTGTTTGACATTTGGGCCAAGTATGTCAAGCAGAAGTTAAGTGGCATACAGAATGGAAATGGCAGTGGCAGGATGTTATTAGCCAAGCTGTCCTTGTGGGTCATAGCACTCTTTCTTTCACTGCTGGCTTCCCTCTGCCCCTAGAACAAAATTCATAATTTAACCTGAGCTGTTTCATGGTTACCATAGAAACCCTGTCATTCAGTAACCCCTTCATTCGGTGATGTTTGATGAAGTGCACTGACAAAAACACCAATGCAGCACTCAGTGGAGGCTATCATTTGTGCTGGGGCTTTCATTTGCACCGGACTGCTGAGAAGTCGAGAGGGCCATTGGCTTGTGGAGCTCCCATTAGGCTTACACTGACGCACTCAAGCTGCTCTGCGTCAGCGAGGCCTCGGTGAAGTGTCAGGAGCTGAATGAGCACAGTCTGCATGAGACCAGCCCGGAGTCCTGGGGAAAATAGCCCTCACTACGTTGGGAGCTCTGCTTGGGCAGAGAGTGGAGAAGGGCTTCTTTTGTGTCCATTGACTTTGGCAGGATTTGATTGGGTCCCTGTGGCATTGTTGGCCACACAGTGGGCCGATGGTGCATTCACATGGAGCCGTTGGGGTTGTTTTTCTCCCGCTGAAGCGTATTGGAGCTTATCTTCTGTTCCCTGTTGTAGCAAAACCCTTCTGTCTCCAATTTTTTTGGAGTTATGATTTCTGTCATTATTACCATTCCACTGAGATTGTTGTTTGGAAGTGTGTCTCTAACATTTCTGTGGGTCCCTTTGTGACATGTTCACAAACATGGGGTTTGTGAACCAGAGAGTGATGATATGGTTAATTTGTTTTCTGTTACACTGGGGTGCAGGAACACAAGTTAGATCACTTTGTAAATGAAATTTTAATTGTGACATTCCACTGCATATAATGAGAAAATTAAGAGTAATTTATTGACTGTGCCATATTACACTGAACAGTCTTTTGAGAGTGGTGACAGGATTATAAAAGTATACATAGGTAGCTGGTGATTAACTAATGACTGATGATGACAGTAACTCCATTTGCACTTCATTGTAACTGTACCTACTTGTGTGTGTAACATGGTAAACTTGTTCCTAAAATCTCTCCTATATTACACTGCCTACAGAAATGTATCTTAGCAAATGAAATGCTCTATAGTCAATATACCGAGTAATTCTGATAATGAGATGTTAGAATATTATTCAATATAAGTATATTCAACCTGGATCTAGGGGGCTATTTATAAGGTAAAAACACTGGCCTTTTTTTCAAGAATACAACTTTAAAAGAAAAGCAAAAACACATTCTCTAGAATAATTCCCCTAAAAACAGAGAATATTATCTAGAAATGGGTTGAATAATTATTAGAACATTCTAACTCAATTGTATAAAGAGATATATTGACTAAAGTTGACATTTCCACTTTAAACATTCTTTTGGCAGTGTAAAGAAGACTCCTAACTGTGTGGTGAAACTGTGAGTGAAACTGAGACTAGGTTGAAGAACACAAACACTGTGGAGGAAAAAAATAAGTCGTTGTTGACCTTCAAACATGCACGTCCTGTGAAAACCTGTGTGAGCCTCAAGGGTTCACAGGTGACAAAGCTTAGTAGTGCTCACTCTTCTGTACCTTACTCTGTCTCCCCACAGTATTTTCATGCATGTGCATTGACATGCCTGTTAATAAGCTCTACAATATATAATTATATTATATATTATATTATATTATAATTAGTGAGGTCGGGTTACTGCTGTTGGACTGCAGACTTTTGGAGCGTGAAAAAAACGTGCTTCATTACTTCAGAGAATGCAGTTCCACTTCACCACTGACAAATTTTTTGGTAATTTCATGTCTTTTTGCCTACTGCTGGCACTGAGCACGGTGACCTTACGCCCTGTGAAAACACTGTGTTTGTGTCTTATTTAATGTCTGTGTCCTTAAAGTAGCTAAATTCACATCTTTTCACAGATGTTTTCTATTGGGCTGCAACTAATGATTATGTTGGTAGTTTCCTAATTTTTTTTAATTATGAAATTAAAAATGTTACCCCTCCCTCCCCTATTAGTTGACTTATCAACGAATAAAGATTAAACAAATATATTTAAGGTGGAACAAAAGGTGAGCTGCTGAACCTATTAAGGTGGGATGGGGGGGGTGTATTTTTAAAGTAAGGCTAAAATAATTATTATTTTTTTTGTATTTAACGAGACCTGTTAACCAACACATTTCTGCAGCAATCTACACTTATAACGCCTTGCCTAAAGGTAGGCAATTTGTGCCCAAAAAGTTTAAAAAACAAAAGGATTTTCCAGAAAATGTTTGAGTGTGGACGACTGAAGATAGATTAGTTCTGAGAAATGGGAGTTGTTGTGGACTGTGTGATAAAAATATTTGACACTATCAAGTAATTAATATTGATCAGAGGGCACTTCTACACATCAACACTGAAATTCCCGTTTGATACATTTTTATAGATATTTTCAATGATTGTTTTGGCTAATCATTGCAGCACTAGTTTTCAACTGTTTAGACATCGTGTTTATGATGATAATGCACCTGAAATTCCCAAAGAATGTAGGCTGAAAATAGGTAGCATATGTATTGTGTTGTTTTTTGACCATCTAGTGATTCTGCTCTGAATTATGGAAGATAGCTTTGTACTTTTGCAGATATTATATTCCTAGTTCCTGGAAACGAGAGGTAAAACAGTGGAAGTTAAAGGCTGTTAGCTCACAGCTCAATGAAGTGTGAGACAGATGAAGACGTATGACGTGCTGAATCATAGGAGCAGTGCAGTAGGATAATGATGCTGCAGAGAGAGAGAGAGAGATCTCCCCAATTGCCCAGCAACAAAGAGGTGATGCTGCTGAAGAATGAAAGCAAGGATGCATCGTGATGTATTAGAGAGAAAGCAGCTTAGAAGTCTCTAACAGGGCTTTCTTTTAATGAAGCTGCAGCTTCTCCACTGTGGAGCTTTCCTTTGTGTCCTTGGTGTTCCTGTTGTCTGCAGAATGCTGTAGTGCTCTTTTGTGAAGGTAACTAAGTGCGTAAGCATTCGAAAACCACACTATTTATAGCAGCACAGCAGGCACAGGCTTGTATTTTCTGGAATACTCTGTGGTCTTCCCATGCATTCTTCATGTGTGACTACTGTTTTGTTGAGTTTTCACCGCGGAAAAGGATAACAAGTGTAAGCAGAAGCTGAGAAGGAATATGGAAGTCATTGGCTCTAGATCAACACTGTTCTGCATTCACACCGGTGCTTACTCTCTGGAATGCATGCCCACCTCCCTCACAATTCTCTTGAAGCACAAAACAACGTGAGAGTTTGTGTAACGTTTTCGTTTCAGAATTCACTGTGTGCACCCTGCTGCAGCATGCAATGCCAAACAGAGCTTTAGTCGTGTCTCACAGTTGCTGTACCTGTACTCAGTGACAAGTCGTAGTAGATTGTATTTCACTGGCCAAGAAGCCAAAGCTGTATAGATGTCTTGTAAATTCATGTAAATAACTGTATATACTGTTAGTGTTGTTGGGAGATATCTTTTTAAAGAAAAATAAACAAGTTTGAAAAATACCAAAAGAAGTTGTGGTTTAATGTCTAAAAAAGTAAATCTCGCATCTGTAAAGGAGAACGTGTCTGTGAATCTATCCCAGCTTGGAAGCAGCTCACGGCATCTCTCCCTGATGGGAAATCAGAGAAGGAGCGATTCACTCAAAGGAAGGAAGTGACTCGGATGTCCTGTGGACCACAGGATCCCAGCTCCGGCTACAGACAGCGTAGAGCGGCCAAGTTGCAGCCAGCGAGGAGCATCATGAGCCCTGTTTACTTACTCTGTGTGGTTTACTCAGTCTGTAATGCCTGAGCTACAAGGCAAACATAAAATCAGTAATATACACTAAACTGCCAAAAGTATTCACTCACTTGCCCAAGTAATTGAATTCAGGTTTTCCAATCACTTCCATGGCCACAGGTGTATAAACCCAAGCACCAAGGCATGCAGACTGCTTCTACAAACATTTGTGGAAAAATTGGTCTCTCTCAGGATTTCAATAAATTCCAGCATGGTATCGTGATAGGATGCCAGTTGTGAACTTCCATTCATTCTTTGTAAGCGCTTATCCAGTTCAGGGTGGGGTCCGCAGCCTACCTGGAATCATTGGCTGCAAGGTGGGATCACACCCTGGAGGGGGCGCCAGTCCTTCACAGGGTGACATTCACTCACACCAACGGACTTTTGAGTCACCAATCCACCTACCAACGTGTGTTTTTGGACCGTGGAAGGAAACGAGCACCAGGAGGAAACCCACGCAGACACAGGGAGAACACACCACACTCCTCACAGACAGTCATTCAGACCCTGGAGCTGTGTGACTACGACACTACCTGCTGCGCCATCGTGCCTCATTGTGAAATTTCTTTCCTAAATATTCCTCCAATAGGGTCTAGCTGCAGATCTCCACTGGAAGGCTCACAACAGCCTGGAACTCACCCCCACTGTGGGGACGGACGTGACGTACACACCATGTGTGTATGGGCTGTTAGTCGCGAGTTCAGTCAGATTGCTTCAAGTTATAATAACATGGATTGCTGTAACGCATGGCCTTCTAATACTTGGACGTGAAGGCTTTTTTATGTACGTTACCCGTTGGCTAATGTTACTAAAGTCTTTTATGTGCAAGTGTAGACATTTTAGATCAGGTTGTCTTTGTGACCTACCGTGTCGTGAATCTATGTTGTAGTGTTTAAAACTACAGAAGCATTTGTCATATTACAGTTTCTCAGTCGTTAACATCCTAGGACTAGTCGTGTAAATTGTTCTTGTATACGGTAAAGTGGACCAGCCACAGCCAGTTTAGCTGCCAGGGTGAATGTGTCAGGCCAAGCATTTTATCAAAGGTGCACTTTGAGGGATGATGTCAGACGTGTTGTGGAGACTATACAGAGATTACTGTATGACATTTTTTTGTGTCTTCCCCCTTATTTTTTCTGTATTTATGTATTTTATTTGTACACAAATGGGCTAAGTCCAAGTATGTTGGCATTTTTTATTGATTACTAGCAGCAATTTAATGTCCCTACATTGAGCACTTTTACCACACCTATTATACTTTTTTGTGTCACAGGCTTTATTGTTTACATTCCCTACAGTAATTATCACTAATTTACTTGTAGATATATTGCCAATGAACAAGCGATAGAGATTTGAAACAAACAGAAAAGAATCTGTCACTTTCATTTCAGTATATAGTATAGTATGTATATAACGTGAATATTTGTTTTCATGAGTTCATGTTGCTAGTGGTGGCAGTGGACCTGGAGGTTGTCCTGCTCCGGAGTTTGGTGTGTTCTCCCCGTGTCTGCGTGGGTTTCCTCCGGGTGCTCTGGTTTCCTCCCACAGTCCAAAAACACACGTTGGTAGGTGGATTGGTGACTCAAAGGTGTCCATAGGTGTGAATGGAGGTGTTAGGTCATGGAAACGGACTGGTCAAAGCAATTTCTCTTCTTCTTAATCCATGTTCCTGTCTCCTATTTATGAGAAAATATAAATCATGGGAATTTGTATTATGTATTTTTATTGAAAATAAAAAACATGAGAAGAGCTTCTTTTTAGTTGTTTTATACTATTCATATTGGTATGAATCTCTATAAATGTGTATCATGGAAATTGTAATCTCAGCGCTCCTCTACTTCTCTTTGGAGACCACCCAGCAAATTTGCGCTTAGAATGAAAGAAAAATCCATTTTATTTTCTTTTTAGTCTTTAAATAAAACTCTGTTTTTAACATAGTCCACAATTGGAATAGGAAATAGGGTAATTTTTTTGTGATGTAGTGCTGCAGTAAATCATCAGTTTGGTTTCTTCAATTCAAAAAAGAAACCCATTTTTACCACGATACAACTCTTCTCAGTGGGGAATTCAGACTTTTCCTCATTTAATTCTCAGATGGCCCTGTTCTGTCACCTGCCTAATTAAAAATTAAGGTCACACCTTTTCAGTTGGCCTTTGCACTCTCAACTAATTATCAGTAAAAAATTCAAAAATATTTGTTAAGTATCAGCAAGGACCAATCGGAATATTTTCAGTAAATTATGAACATACTGTATTCATGTCCTGTGGGAGGTTCTCTCAACCACAAAATCAAGACATTGATGGTTTAACATCATCATCACAGATTCTGTGTAGTTTCTGTTGTTTCCTCTGATGCTTTCCCAGCAACAAGCCATGGGTTACAAGCAACTTTAAATCTCTCCTGGACCAGGAGGAAGCAGCTTTCAGGACAGGGGACAAGGGCGAGCTGAAGAGGGCACAAACAAGTACAAGTAGGAGTGTAGGAATAAAGTGGAGACAAATTCGGATCAGAAGTATGAACTTGATGTGGGATGTGTCCTGAAAGAATCTCAGACTTCAACCAACAGAGCCCCACAACAAAAGCAGAGGACAACCATGTTAAGCCATTTTTAAAACAGTTTGGCAGCAGGTCTCCTCATAACCCTGTGTCCTCTGCTATATCTCAGGCACCTTGTCGTTTTAACACCATTTACAGCCCCAACCTTCTCCACTCTGGACAGGACTGGCCCTGAGAGGGGTGAATGTTCAGTGACAATTCTACACCTCAACTTAAAATTCTCAAAATTTTTCTTCCGCAATCAAAAACAAACAAAAAACAAACACCCATGTGGTTAGGTGGATTGGCTACTCAAAATGTTCATCTTGCCTTGTTCAGGGCAGCCTCTGGAGCTACCAAAACCCTCAACTAAATGAGAGAGTTACAGATGAATGAACGAATGTTACATATCAATAAAACATACACTTAATGTAAATAATGTATCACCCTCAGTGAATGTGCCTTCTGTTGGAGTTACCTCTAACAAAACCCAAGGACATCACCACAGCAACCAGATGTGACTAGTCATCTCAAACTCACTCGCTCATTGGACCCATCCTAGGATTCCTACGAGTTAATAGTTTTTCCGTCACAGCAAGCTCCCAACACTTAATTTCAAAAAGATATTTGCACAAACTGCAATCTTTTTTCACACATTTGAAAAATCTACAGATGCAAATTGTGAATTTTGTATTACAAGCACAAAGTATTTAGGCTCTTTTTTCCGAATCCATAAATGTGTTAGGGTTTGATTTCTACACAATGCCAGCTAACTCCATGATATGTTACATTTGAAATTTAAGTACACAAACCAGCAGCAGGACTGCTACCTCCTGCTTTGTACAAGGAAGAACAGGAGCCTGAACCCTGCAAAATGACCTCCAGTAGGCCACTAATATCCATGTTTCTGCACAAACTGTCAGAAACAGGCTCCATGAGGGTGGTATGAGGGCCCAACGTCCACAAGTGGGGCTTGTGCTTACAGCCCAACACTGTGCAGGGAGACTGGCATTTGCCAGAGAACATCAAGGTTGGTAGATTCATCATTGGTGCCCTGTGCTCTTCACAGATGAGAGCAGGTTTACACTGAGCACACGTGAGTTTGTAGACGCCATGGAAAACCTGCAACATCCTCCAGCATGACCGGTTTGGCAGTGGATCAGTAATGGTGTGGGGAGGTATTTCTTTGGAGGTCGGTCCACACAGCCCTCCATGTGCTAGCCAGAGGTACCCTGACTGCCATTAGGTAACGGGATGAGATCCTCAGACCCATTGTGAGACCATATGCTGGTGCAGTGGGCCCTGGGTTCCTTCTGATGCATGACAATCCTAGGCCTCGTGTGGCTGAAATGTGTCAGCAGTTCCTCCACAATGAAGGCATTGATGCTATGGACTGGCCTGCCCTTTCCCTAGACCTGAATCCAGTCGAGCACATCTGGGAGATCATGTCTCATTCCATCAACCAATGCCACGTTGCACCACAGACTGTTTAGTTGTTATATACGATTCATATTGGTATGAATCTGCATAAATGTGTCCAGGAGTTGACTGATGAGTTGACAGGTCTGGGAGGAGATTCCTCAGAACATCTGCTGCCTCATCAGCAGCATTCCCAGGCATTGTAGGGAGGTCATACATGCTGGTGGAGGCCACACACTACTGAACCTCATGTTAACTTGTCTTGAGGAATTTCCACTGAAGTTGGATCAGCCTGTAATTTGATTTTCCACTTTTGAGTATGATTTATAAATCCAGACCTCCATGGGATAATAATTTTGATTTACATTGATAATTTTCATGTTTTGGTCTCAATGCATTCCACTAAGTAATGAATTAAGATATTCAACTAGAATATTTCATTAATTGAGATGTAGGATGTGTTATTTTAGTGTTCCCTTTATTTTTTTGAGCAGAGTACATTTTATCGACCACATTATCTTTGCAGGAATCCTCTCCTAAACCTTGGGTTGCGTTTATAAATAAGTGCCAGAACATTCAGTCACACAGCCTTATTTTTATTTATTTTTTTAATTATAATCATCATCATGATAGTATAAAAAGTAAACATTTCATAGAAGAAAACTAGAAACATACTCACAAAAAGGATAATTCAGTCATTTCTACTGTTTAACAAAATAGAAAATAGTTTGGCAGCTGTTTGGCATCCCAAATAAATTCTCAGACAATCCATTGCACAATGTATTCTTTTCTAGGGCGGACTGCTTAAGTTTCAGTATGCAGCATTTAATATATATATATTTTTTAGCTTACAAACAGGGTTACATGACAGAAAAGTACAAATAGTGTAGCACTAGTCTGACCTTAGAAATAATAAACAATAAAACCTCAATATAGAGGAAGTAGAATAAAGTTATGCCAGAAACGTACAACTAGAAGCCTAGTTAAAACAGTTAGTAAACTTGAAACCACCATAAAGAGCAGTTATATGTCAGTTAGTGTATTAATTATTGGCAAGTTTCATTAGGACTAGCCTTTGGTGAACACCTACAAAAGCATTGACAGTTACTTAGCATTTGGCAAGCTTTTTTTTTTTTTGGATGTTGTTCTGAATTTGGTATTCACATATTTTGCATATTTGACCCAAGTAATCGTAACATCTTGATGGCTTTTTACAACACTCCAGCAGTGGAGGGTTCATAAATGGTAACAGCATAACTGATGGGACAAAAAAAATATATGTATTTTTTAAAAAATTCAGAAATAAAAACAACAGTTCTCATTTGTTGTACCCATACAAAAAGGACTGAAAGAATGAGGAGAGTTGCCCTGAAGAGTTTACCTCCTCCAGAGGCCACAGCTGGAAGACAAAGATAAATCTGGAACAAACACAAATATGAACACAAACACACGTAACAGTGACAAAGCAGTAAAGAAGGAAGCAGTCTCCCTCTAAGTGGCTTTGTGGATGTTTGAGAGAGCACCGTCAGTCCAGCTGCTCACTCTGTGGCAGATACGGCGAGTCTGCTGGCGGATGGAGGCTCTGTGTAAATTCCCAGAAACACTGCTGTGAATGGAGCGGCAACCCTGAGCCATCACGCTGCTGTAGTGCTCCACGGCCTGCTTCCTATAAACAAAACATATCCTAGTATTACTTGGATGGAAATATTCCTGGACTATGTGTACTTTAGGACCCGACTGACAAGTCTCCAAGATTAATTGGCATTTTGGAGCACTCTAAAAATAAAAAGGACTAAGACTATTCTTGTCAAAGGCAAGAGCAGCAGGGACTGATGCCTAACATTTAACCATAAAATATCAATTATTAGTTCTGTGAGAGTTGTCTTATCAGTCAGGTCCTGGTGTACGTCCAGCTTGAGGGGGAACAGGCTGTTTTAGGACATGCATTTCACTGGCTAATACGCTATAATAGCATTATTGTAATAATCAGTGCTTAAAGGGGGAAGACGGTTAACACAGAAGCTTGTACAGCAAAAAGAGCAGACAGTAAAAGCACTCAAGACTTTCTAATTAGTTAGAAAAATAATGTGTTCAGACATGAAATAAAGCCGTGTTCAATCTCCATGCATTTCAAAACCACATTCTCATTGTGTGTCACTGTAAATCAGCCTTTGAAAGGATTTTACCTGAACATTTACTCCGTGATGAGAGTGTATGCAAATTTACTGCTGACAAAAATGGAAAAAAACCATTAGCCAACATCTGAGTCCTTTCACTTAAGACACACCCAGAAAAGAAGAAATGAAGTCAGATGACTAGTTATGGCCAGAGGGAGCAGAATTTCAGTAGGTCACAAGGATAGGTCAGTACACAGCAGCCCCAAAGCCTTCTTCATTTTACCATCAAGATCTTCCTGTTGCTTTAGGGCTAATACTCAAGAAGTGTAATCCCCAGCTCCAAAAGCTACATGTGCACACAAATGTCAGTCATGTGCATTAGAAGATAAGGGCCTGCTAAGAGGGTACAAAAGGTACAGATCTGCCAAGGCCATGGGAGTGAACTAAACTAGAAATATTAATGTTTCTGTTGGTGCTCTCCTCCAATATCACGTATTAACAGTACAAGTAATGGCTGTCAAATTCCACTGAGGTAATTCTAAATAAAATGAAACGCTTTGATCAGTTTGGGTTTTATAATCTTTCATCTAGATAAACTGTTCTTTACAAAAGTCAAACTGAAAATACACTATATATGCCAATGTTAGTAGACACTCTCTAGATGTAGTGAATTTGGCTGCATAAGGTGCACTCAACTTTTAGAATCTGTATAGAAACACATGAAACACACTGAAGCAGCTTTACATGATCCTAAGTTTACCATGCCCAATTCTAAATGTGGGCTAGAGGGGTAAAAAGTCAACCAGCACTGGGATGGAAAGAACTCTGTTGCTCTCCAGAGTGACTGGGGACTTTTGAGATGAGTTGGGAGCGATGTTTGGGACCCAGAACTATCAGTACCTGACCTCACTAATGAAGAGGGGAAGAAAAGAAAAAAAACCCACACAACACACACCAACAATTACAATATGGCTCTTGACAGAGTTGTTTCCTCTCTAATCAAGGAGCATATTTTACACTAGGGAACAATAAATGTTGGTTTAGTAAGCAGTTTCACAACTAATAGTCCAAAAGAAACTGTACAAAACTGTAATAAATCCTTTATATTAAACAATACTGAAATAAGAATTATTTAATTAACTCTAATTTTGATATATAAAGTTTTACTGATTTGGCATACAGATTAATTTTATTATTGTATTTTAATTATTATAATTATTTATAATTATTATTATTATTAATATAATTATTGTATTTTCCTTTTATTGGGATTTTCTGTTGTAGATGATGCACTGATCCAGATTTTAAAAAATAATAATAATAATAAAGAAAAATGTGTGCCATTGAATGAATGTAAAGAAAGAATCTCTGTTGGATACATGTAGAGTGAGGCCATCTCTAAGGGATTAGCACGATTTCCTTGAAGGGGAAGTGACTGCAGTTTTTAAAATCTGGGCGGGAGGAGAGTTATGTGTGGAATTCTGGGGGGTGGGGTACACAGTGATAAGTGGAGAGCACACAGCATTGCAGTACAATGAAATATTCAGATCCAAATGCCAGAAAAACATTAATGCTGTAGTATTAGAGCAATAAATTAACCCATATAATATACACATTAAATTTACACATCATCTAGAACAAATTCTCAAAGTGACATCAGGAATGTAGGGTTTAAAAGAAACATATCCTCCACAAAACCAAAATCTTAAGCCTGTTTAAAAACTAAAATTCACCATATATTTTATAACTAAACCTTATGTCATTCATGCCTAACAGTTATATACATGTGTGAGCTCCTTAAACGTCTCCTTAAACGTGCCTCAAATCGACAGCAGACCCTTCCCTGGTGTTAAACTCTGGGAGAGAATTTAAAGCAGGGAGCTACAGGGACAGAGCCGCTGCTATAAGAGCAGAGAGCCGTTAGAAAAACGACACACCCACTCAATAATAAACAGGAAACAGACCCATTATCATGCTGAAACTGGAAAAATGGGACACTGGATTGAGAAGTGTTTGTGACTACATTCAAAAATACTGTTTATGGAGGCATGTTCAAACAATGATATAAACAAAACGAATGTAACACTAACCATATTTTAAAATGTTCCTGTTTTGTATGAATCTTAAAATCAAGCAGCATCATTTCAGAAAATCCCAAAATCTCACCGATCGTCTCTCTTAATGACATCTTCGAAGGCCTGAGAGATGCTCTTCAGCCTTCTGAGGCCTTTAGAAACACAGTCCAGATCTTGATCAAACTGTCTGCAACACAAAGAAAAAAAAAATAATAATAAAAACAGGTACTTCACCCACTATATTATCTGTCATTTACATTTCTCAGCACCATTTGTTATAATATGAACCATTGACCTGTAAATGGTAGTTAAAAATTGCAATGATACAGTTCCTCCACCCACAATTAAGTATATAGTTTGTTTTTAAATATAATGCAGACTCCTTGCTGCAGATAAATATAGCTAATTATTTTCTTTAATATGGACATCAATTCAAACTAAAATCAGTACAAATTTCTTCCTTGGGTAATTCATAGTCGTGGTCATTAAACATGAGTAAATACAATACATCAATTGTCATTAAGAAATTTCCCCATTTTTTATTACAGCATTGTTCATTACCAGGAAAAGAAATTTAAAGAATAAGAACCTAGTTTACCTTGCACCAATTGCAACTCAGAGCGTGAATCACCTCAAAGTCATGAAATAATGTAAAACCTTGTGTAGGCTAAAACAAACATTTGTTATGTGATGTAGATTTTTGTATTTTATGTCTTTATTTGCAACAACTCACAGGGCTTGAGTTGCAGTATATTACAGTAACAGTACAGTTAAAGTAATTTATCTTCCTAAGTGACACAACAGAACATAAAGAACCTAAAGGTCACTCACCTCCTGTTGGGTGAAGCGAAGGGACTTCTGAGAGCTGCCATGCGCACCAGCTGTCTCCTTGTGCCTCCAGTTCTTACTGCTCTCACAGCAGAGCCGCTGGCCTCAGGGGTGCGTATTGCTCGGGGGGTGTTCTTGCTGGTTGACCTGGGGGTACGCCTCGGGGTAATGGCTGAGCGAGAAGGTCGTTTTGGGGTGCAAGCCGTTGTGCAATCATTTTCTTCTCCTTCTGCAATTTTTCCAGGTGTCCTTACCAGGCACTCTTCACGGGATCCTAACCTCCTCTGAACTTTCTGTGGAGAGACAACAAATACAGAAGATGAAAAACAAAAATAATATGGGCCAGCCCTTTCGAGTGGTGTAACACTGTATTATGACATCTCAATACCTAACCTTTGACAATATGATGGTATATGTGTGGAGATTTTAACCACCTTAGTGCCACTGTTGGACTGAAAATTAACTTCAGAAAAAAATATAATAATTATAAAATTCCATCCAACAGTGTTTGTGACACACACACAAAAGGGCCACGTGAGGACAGACCCACAGTTTTCACATTTCTGGCACCTTGTCAAATCAAATTGTTCTCACAAAGTCAACATCAGAAAAATACGGTCTTAGAGCAAGAACTGGGACAGGGCCATAGCGAGTGGTCACGAGGACTGGTAACCCAACCCCTGAGCTATACATTGGGTGTATTTTGTCTCTGAATTTGGAGTTCATTTGAAAATTACCTGATATGCATTTCCGATGGAGTTCTTTGTACTGCGCTTCATCTGGGTCATGGCACTAGTCTTCTTGTTGATCTCGAGGGACTCCCAGGTGGGGTTATCTGGGATGTTATTGTTGGGCTGGACAGTCTTGAGGGGCAGTCTTTTCCTCAAGGACATCCTGAGAGAGTTGAGAGAGCTGGAAGAGCGCAGCTTACGGAGGGTCTGTTGGGGGGCTTCAGGAGAACCCTCAGGGTCTGAGTCCGGGAGGACAGTGTGCGTACGCCACATCCCACTTACCATTGCTGCCATCTTAGTTTTCAACAACCTGCAAGGATATTAGGTGTGTGTGGTTACGTTTTAAAAAAGTGTATGTGGGTTAAACAATGATTTTATCTGATTTCAGACTTTAATACAATTAGAAAATATTTTTTATTAAATATATATTCACTTTAATTGTGTATATTGATGCCTTCCATTATCTTCATGTTAAAAAAACCCAGTGAACATTAAGTGTTAACATGCGTCTGTGGTATATTTAATGCTAGAAAGTTGTATTGTGTGAAATAAGCCATCAATATTATAGCAGAGCATTTCTGCTATGAAGCTACATTGATCTAAGTGGACATTCTGACAGTTAAGGTTTCTTACATCACAAACCTAGGGGACCAATCCCATCAACTTGCATGGTGGGGCTATTGAGATGCAGGTGAGCAGTGGAAGGATGGGTGAAGCTAGAGGCAGGGATTTATGTTCATGTATGTAGAATTATTATTAAGACTAGCTCAACGCATTAAGAGATTTAAATATAAGCTAACGATAAATTTAGCATTTTAACTATTGAAATGTTTGTTCCACCTTAAACGGTGCAGAATATGCGTGGCTGATATGGCAAATGAAACGGTATTCATATATTTTCAATATTGGTACCCCATTTTTGCTCCACGCTATGAACGAGTTGTCTCACAGTTTAAACCTGACCCTGCTGCCCACCTCCAGTGCAGCAGTCATTACACTGTACTGCAGAATTTAAGGTGGAACAGAAAGTCCGAATATAACAAAACTTATTCAACCTTGACCAAAAATACTGCAGCGATACAATAATCCCGTTTCCACAAATATTTAGAAGGCTTCAGATTTGTTGAAATGCAGTCCCCACCCCCCACCTCCATTTCACTGCCATAGTCGCTTAAGCAAAAAACACACACAAAGACACGAGGCTTGTGGACTCGACTGGGAGCTCTTCAGACGTAAGTTAAGCCTTTTTTCGGATACACCTTCAATATGTTTTTGTATCGAAATAGTACTATTTAAATCAGACAGTAACGTTATTTTTTAAAGCAATTAAATCTACTATAATGTAAATATACTTTCTGAGACCTGCCCATTTGGGTGTAGATACTTCTTGTGAAACATTTCTAATAATACTCTGCGCTCAGTCAGATTAACATTGCACACAAACCGGAGATAAACACAGTAAAGCAGTGATTTAACCCGTTTTCTTACCGTTGTCTTTGTGGCGGTTTCTGCGGAGACCCCTGTGCTGCAGTCTTCTCTTTTTCAATGTTTGAATTTGGCGGACCTCCTTTACACGACTCCCCCAAGTTCCGCCCCTGATTTTGATTGTACAATTTCCGAACTATGGTATCATATGATTGGTGGAGTTTACCAGCTACGTCCCGCCTCTTGTGTCTGATTGGTGAATTATAACGTCATGTCGTGCTTCACTGCCATGTATTGTTCTATTCAACTGCTGAATTGTTGTGATGAATGGACGCTTTTCTTATTATTCATATCCCTAGTAACTTTGTAACTGCTGAACACAATGATGAGAGCTGAAATAAAAGAACCTCTTGTTCTAGTACAGAGGACATCTGGGTCGGCTTGCACAGTTATTTTCATGGAATGAGGGCATTCATGACTAAATTTTGCACAGTGTGTACAGTTTTGTACAGTAGTGCCATGGCCTCTAGTCAAAAATATTTATACTAACAAAACTTTTTAAGACAGCGTTTTAACTTTACAGACATGTCATTCATTTAGAACAAGAGGGAACCAAATCTGTAGAAATGAGCAGAAAGATTTTAATGAAATGTCAACACAATTTTGAACATTCAGTGACGACCAAATACTGTTTTTGAATAAATTCGATGTTCTTTGGTTTTTGGCTTTAATTTATGAAAGAAAAAAAAAAAAAGAATTAACAATACAAACTAGGCCAGTTTACCAATTCAAATCTTGTATACACAGATTTTTCACTAATCAAATTTTATACATTACATTTTTTTTGTAAAGAGTCTTGTTTTCTTTAAAGTAAATAAATGTAATGTTATTAAAAATGTAAACATTTAAAATAAATGATTCAAAGATACAAAAATTATTTGTGTGGGTGGCAAGGTGGTTATTGGGTTCGAACCACATCTCGAGTCACTGCCTGTGAGAAGTTTGTTTTCTCCCTGTGTCTGTTTGGGTTTCCTCCGCAAGCTCTGGTTTCCTCCCACAGCCCAAAAACACACATTGGTAGGTGGTTTGGCCATAGCTGCGTTATGCTATTTTCATCTTATCAACTGGCCTAAAGCTTAGAGGTAAAAACATTGCTTTATACATTTTATATTATTTAAAAAATGATAAATGATGTTCTGCGAATGAATTAGTTAGTCAACTTCGTGGCTGGGAATTTCCATCTTGAAAAGCGATGATGTTCTAAAAACACATGTTCAGATCTGCTAACTGAATGAACACAAAGGTGTAGATTCACATCTAAACCCAAAGGTAGTAAACGTACTAAAGGTAGTAGGATTTTTTTTCCTTGGAAATAAATTTTAAATATATTATCTGATGAGATGAGAAATGAGTTTTCAGGGGTTTAGATGAAGTCCTGAGTGGGACAATAGGGGCACCATTACACCATTCTAGAGTTATGCATTCTAGGTGTGATATTTATTGTGATAATCAGGTTTTGCAGCATAAAATATGTTTGTGACAATAGACTTGTTTAGGCCAGTTGACAGATTTTCCAAACAGTTAGTAAATTAACATGCAAAACAAACCTCACCCCACCAGGATTTATGTCTGTTTATATCTGAATTAAATGTCTAAATTCTGAATTCTGCCTAAATACTTTCACTTATTAAATACTTATTCTCTGCTTTTACTTCAAAACGTTTAATTGATGAATAAAAAAGTTTTATTTGAATACATGTCTGTGCATTAGAAGTTACAAAGAAAAAATGTGACCTTGACCTTGAGAATTTATAATATTTAACTTCATTTTAATGAGTTTATATTGTCGGGATATTAAGATAAAATTCAGAGAACGTGCCAGGTGTGGCAGTGTCAATGCATAACACCTTTTTTAATGAGCTTCATGGAGCAATTTTTATGTGCTCAAGGTTTAGAAGATAAAAGTTATGACTTTTATGGCTTTCCTTCCTCATGATTTCCTTAAGGCAGAAATAAACAGGACTCATTTTACACAGCCATGGTAGAGTTTGTACTGTTGAATTAGTCACACAAGAGTTGAGAAGTGTTATTTAGAGAATGTCCCATTTGTTATGGAGTGTTGTTATACAGTAACGGTTACTTCTATTCCAGTAGAGCTTCTGTAGTATTCTGTGACGTTCAAAGACTGCAGTTTGAATTCCCGAAGTGATGGTTCATTAATGGAGGACTGTTCTTTTAAAGCACTATAAAACATAAAAGAAAAACAAATCCCATTTAGAAAAAGGCCATTAAGTATTTTGAAAGTCGCAGCTATTGAAAACTTCACATTGGATGTTTTAAATTAAGGACTATATAATATATGACAACAGACTTTTTAAAAAATTTCACTGGTATCCTCAGCATTTCAAGGACACCGAACAACTGCATGCATCATAAAACATCAGATAGAGACCAACTATAGAGAGTAATCAGAAAGTACCAAAATATCAGAAAAAGTAGTGAGCAACGGCCATGGAACCTTTGTATACATCCAGGCTTATTCGATTGAATAAAAAGGAATTCCTTTACTCAGCAATACTTGAGTAGATATAATAAGAACAAATGGTGCTTTAGTACATGTACTTCAGCAAATACCATAGATACCATAATTACTACCTCATGTTTGTATAGTAATTTTGTAGTAGGTAATTTTTTTTACAGTTTTTCAAAGGTATGTATATTGTCATAACCTTTATGAAAATATCTTCAAATATTGTGATGTTATCTCAAATGGTTGTAATTTGTTACCTTCATTATTTTCTTCCTTCTGGAAACTAGAGCCAGCAGGATTGTTAGGAACACTACCACCAGGCCAGCAATCATGGGTCCCAGAGGAAATTTCATTACTTTATCTGTTTGTAGGAGAAAGTGTAGAATTTATACTGTGATTACATCCCAATACACAGACAGATATTTAACCTAGTTTAACTTTGTTTGTTTCTGTTTATCCTAGTTTTTGCCAAAATCTCTCCCAAATTACTAGTCATCTCCAGTTCCACTCTTTCAGTGAATCTACCCCAACTGTACACAGTGGCATCAGCCTCGGGACGGTTGAGGTGAATATATGCTTCCTCCAAGACACTGCCTCTTTTTGAACTGCCACTGATGCAATGCCACAGAATCTGTTAGAGCAATGGAGGTAAACATAAACTACCAAAATTCATCATATTGCAAACTGCTGGCAGTCATTGGGAGAAGGACCGACCTTGGATGGCTGAGGAATCACCTGGTTTTGGACCTGCTATATCCAGGTGATAGTACAAAATAACCTAGTTTAACTTTAGCACAGCCTCAGGAAACAGAGAAATGTTATTGAAATTCAAAATTTTTTTTTTTCATTTAATAAACAGCCTCAATCATCTGTAGTCAGAAGGGGTTAGAGAAAATGGCTAAATGTGAAAGTTAATTTCTCACATCCCACTAAAATTCACAGATAGTTTAAACATTTTCAGTTGCTAGTGCATATGGTACTTTTCTTGTGAAATACACTTGACTGACAAGTATTATCCTGCTCAATTTCTTCTTCCATTAAATAATAATTAAATACATAACAATATATTAAGTAATAGGTTTTTATGTAGATATATTGTGTCAGTTTGATTTATAATCATCAAAGAAAAGCTTTCGGCTTCAGATATGTAAAAGTACCCTCAGAGATGTTCCTGATGAAAGAAACTAGATTAAAAACCCAGTGTTGGATATGGCAATGGTTGTGGCATTGGTTAAGCATCATTTTAAAATCAGCTGAGGACAAAGGGTTAATAACTGCCATGATTCCTTGATTATTATAAATCTTAGAGAGTCTGGCGAGAGACTGTGAATTAACTCCAAATGAGGTTTACAGGTTTGACATGTTGTGAAGGAGACAAACCTTCCACAATGATCGAGAAGGTTTTGCTGTTCTTTCCATAGACAGAAGAGGAGGTCTCGCAGGTGTACAGGCCTTCATGTACATAATGTTTAATGTTTGAGATGGAAAGCTGAGCAGTAATTCCATTATTGCTGGTGTGGTAGCTATTGGATGAGAGATCTAGCAGAGCATCTTCCTTCTTCCAGACCACACTGACTGGAGGATAAGCTCGGACATCACAGGAAAGAGCAATATCACTTCCTTCTGCAACCCTCACCTCCTCACTGCCATTTAGATCTGGGGCATCTGAAAGATAATGCACACAAGAATTATTCAGAATTAAAATAAATCCAATAATAAATAAATATTACAGTTTTGTTTGAGTATGGTACTTTTCTTAGAATTTACATGTACAACAATAACTGTAATGGTGTAAATTTAAAAGAAATGGCGATTGAAAAATGCTGGGCTATGAAAGAAACCAGTTTACTTATTCGTGTGCTATAGTTGGCCATGGGGGTGTTATGGATGAAAAACCAACTTTTACCTTACTCCATTTGGTCTTATGAAGAGACCAGGACCACTCAAGCCCCCTCAGAATGAACCCTGCTTATTATAATGTTTCTGATCCTATTCTCCAAGTCACTGCAAGGCCAAGTATGCTCTCTTTGATTATTTAGACCATGGTGAAGAACAATGACATTCTGGATGAATTATTATATTTTGTTTATATCCAAATATCCAGAGTTTTCTTCCCTAAATATTAGTGGTCTCCAATTCTATCCACCAGCTTCAGAAGGGTGGGAGTCAACATGTGCTCCCTCCAAGACACGTGACGCCAAACCACAAATTCTTTTTGAACCGCTGCTACTGCAATGCCTTTTAAGAGTTTAACACACTAAAGAAGAATGTAAACTGTTAACATCAGTCACATCAGTTGACATACTCACACTAACTAGCAGTGTGAGTAGAGAGACTGGGGGAGAGGAGGGGCCAGCCCACCATCCCAGTTAGGCTGTCTCCCAGCTAGGCTGTTCCTGGCCTCAGGTGGTTGATAAGGCCAACATTAGATGGCTTCATCAACTGGAGCCTCCTATAGGGATTTCTCTAGAACTATATTTCCAAGTCAAGAACCATATAAGAAATCTTTATTTGTAAGTGTGTTAGACTTTGAACTGGAATTAGGAGGTTTAGCTAGATAAGAAAAGTCATAATTAGATAATGTACACTCAAAAATTGAATATAATGAATATATTGAATATAATGCTCTTCCAGAAATTCTCAGCTCTCGCCAGATTTTACTGATATCATGGTTTAGTCTGAACTTACAGTAGACTTCCAGCAGGATGGAGGCTTTAGTTGTAGAATTGGTCTTTAGTTGGCAGGTAAAGACAGCTCCGTTATCATTCGTGCTGATTTGCTCCACACACAGATGACTCTGTTGCAGACTGTTTTCTTCTTTCAGACTCACTAATCTGTCATTACGGTACCACTGCAGTTCCTCCTTCTCAGGAGAACCCTCAACCACACAGCTCAGAGTCACAGTCTTCTCCACTTCTGTCTGAATCACACCTTCATTTGCTGATGGACTTGACTTAATGATGACTGCTCAGTTAGGATAAAGCACAAATTGCAACAGAATTAGAATATACAAATCTGTACACTCTAAAAGTTTGGCATTTTTCACTTTGAAAACACAATTATTAGACCGCAATCAGATAACTTACGACAGAGCTAATAACAAATGACAAATTATGAATATTTTCTGTTACAGCATGTCCCGAAGTTACCCATTCCAATTCTACATTTCCTTTATATTCTAGCCAAATTATTAAATTACACAAGTGTAATATTACATTACACTATTACATTATTAGTATTTTTGTAACCATACTTTGTGTCAGCAAGCAAATAATTAAAACTAGGGGAAGCTTTCTTTGCCTTGTTAAAGGGGTTTTTGTCACGGGTTTTGAAACATTCCACATAATTTTAGAGTGGTGATGATTAGTTGCAGAGAAACCTATTCCATTTTATATATGCTTTTTTTTTAGGAACCAATGATTTTTATTGTCCACACATTTATAGCCGTTTCAATTACTTTCCCAATAGATCTATATATGTGCATCTGCATTCTGTGTTTTCATATGCAACATTAATAATGTATGAGAATGTAGGCATCCAAGTATTTAGACCAGGAAGCTCGGTAATTAACTGAACAGAACAGTCTTAATGCTTCTTATGGAAACTTTGCTTACCATATATCTAAAAATAACACAGGCCCTTTGAGCTTCTTCTGCAGAAAAGCTGAAGTTGTCTGCTTGAGATTTCTGTTCCCTGTTTGTAGGGTGATTAATATTAGGAGTTTGAAGCAGACTAATCTTAAAGAAAAATATAACTTTTTACATATCTGTAAAAACATTATGAAAACAGGATAATTCTGAAGTGTAATTCAGTAGTGCCTTAGCTTGTGCATTTTTATTAGTCCTATATTATTTCTGTATTACTATTTTAACTTGGGAAGGCAAGCAAGAGTCTTGAGACCATCTTTTTATACTGATATATAATGAAAGTCTAGATTCTTTTGGAATATAATATTTTCATGAATAATAAACATTGCGTTCACTATGACTGACTGGATGATCTCAGTATGAGATTTTGAGTATGAGTATTTCCTACACTGCAAATAATGTTACATAATCATTAAGAATAATGCCTTTTTGTGATATTTTAAATATGGTACATGGACTCTTATTATTAATTCTACTTTAATTTTATGATCTTAATTTTTTACTTTATCAAAGAGTCATTGATAAAACTGAATGACATATTACTTGCTTAAGTTATATCTCCATCAGCAGTTTTAAGTGTCCCTAGCCCTTTGGAGAGTTAACTGTTCCTATTTTCCAACAGAAATTTTAGCTTTAAAACAATATCTTAATTTACACTAGGGTCAGCCTGAGCTTTCTGAAGATAATGTATTTGCTGGGAGAAGGTCAGTACTTTGGTTACCTAGAGGTCCAGGTTCCAGGCCAGGATTTTAAAGTGACTGGCTGGTAAGACTGGACTGGTAAAGTTAGACCACCTGTCCACTGTAAAATCCTGAACTGGAACAAAGATAAGGATTTGATGACATCTGGTTTATAAAATGAAAATATGATCTAATTATGCAATAGAAATGTCTAACCAATGAGAAGACAAGATTCAACAGGACTGTCTTTAATGTTAATCTACGAGATCTTTAACACTGAATGCGTGAAATTTGAAAGCATGAGCAGATAGAAAACCAGGAGGACAGGGAAGAAAATATAATTAACCAAAAATGTAGCTTTTTCTGCTCTTCTGTTAAATATAACATTGCAAAAACCAACAAATACATGTTTTTAAAAACCAAATTACATTTGAAAACCACACAACAGAAAAATGAGTGTGTTGGCAGTTTGGTGTATCCAGAGTGTTTCCCTGCAGCTAATTATCAAGCTGTTTATGTGCTGTATCAGTGAAAGTGAAAATATGTCCCAAAAAATGTCATTGTATAATATGTGGGGAACAAATGAAAAACAGCAAAGACAGAGATAAAAAAATTAGTCATTGCTGTTTGTCAGGGCTTTTGTTTTAGTTTGTGGTTTAAATACAGGTTTCAGTTTATATTTTATAAAAATGTCATAGTGAAGAGACCAATAGAAATGCTTCAAAATCACTTTTCAAATTACATAAATAATACATTTTACATTAAATTCCTTCTTCTTTTTTCTCCTTTGTCTGTTACGATTTTGAAAACATGAGGTTTGTTAAGACAAGTATTAACATAATATAATATAGAGGCATTTCTCACCATCAGTACAGTAGATACAGGGAAGGAGAAGTAGGAACGGCTGGTTCTTCAGTGAAAGCTTCATTTTCCGCTTCTTTGTCACCCTGAAGAACATGTAAAAATGTAATAAAACCAAAACCTTTCTCAACATATACTTTTTTAAAATCTGTTTTCTATTACAGGAACATTTCATACATCAAGCTGGTGGCTGCTTATATCTGCTCTGTTCTCAGGTTTTTGTAAAATGGGTTAAGGTTACAGTGTCAGCTGTAACTGACCCAGACTGGACAGAGAGATTTTAAAGCAGCTTTAGGGCTAAAGGAGAAATTATTTAGTAAAGATCTGACTGAAACTTACTTAAACACTAAAAAACATTCTGAGCTACTTACAGAGGCTGCTTCCAAAGCCAAATGCTACAGATCCAAAGCTTACTCAGACTAAATGTAAAGACTGTGGCATTCTCAGTGGGGGTTTATATTCTGCAAATGAGCTGCTTTATAGCAGGATGACCACAATTACGTGTACTTTCCTCACGGTCACAGACCTCTTTTAATGTTGTGCAAGCACCGTTCCACTTAAGTCTCCAATAGGGACAACGAGGAGGCAATGATTTCTAAGATTTCTTAACGAGGAGAAAGAAACATCATAAAAACATAACACTAATGTCATGAATGCTAAAATTATTATATGTCATAGAGGTTCGTACATTGCAGGAAATTTCTGAAGCTGAGATTCAACTTTGACCATTATATTTGATTTCTGTCTGTGCATATACACTTTGAACACACCTGAGAGTATAACAAAGCAGGATTGTATTCATTCATTCATTCATTCATTCATTCATTATCTGTAACCGCTTATCCATTTCAGGGTCGCGGTGGGTCCAGAGCCCACCTGGAATCACTGGGCGCAAGGCGGGAATACACCCCAGAGGGGGCGCCAGTCCTTCACAGGGCCTCACAGACACACACACATTCACTCACACACTCACACCTACGGACACTTTTGAGTGGCCAATCCACCTGCAACGTGTGTTTTTGGAATGTGGGAGGAAACCCACGCGGACACGGGGAGAACACAGGATTGTATTCAGTTAACCCGAAAAAACTTAAGCCTGAAATCAGACTTGTCCGTAAAAACAGAGTAGAGGAACATTCTGAACTTTGGATTTAAGTTATGTGGCCAACTGAGAAATCCTGCTTTGTGTAATAGATTCATGGTCAAATGTTTTTTATTTTCTTAATTTCTTCATTTATATTTATATGCTGGGTTTCATATATTAGGACAAAATGGGATATGACAAGACAAACAATAATTAAAGGTGTCAAAATGTACTTTGGTGCAATGCCATAAAAGAACTCTCCATAAGTAGGAGCTTCTTTAAAAAACAAAGTATGAAATATCCAAATGTGAAGAGCCTCCATGCAATTTAAAGCTCAGGTTTGCAGTGGGTGTGTATCCTACCTGTAAAGCGGTATTCCTGGATGGGGTGCCAGACCAACAATGGACATCACACTTTGCCACTTTGCATGGCCAGTTAACTTAGCAACGTGTGTTTTTGGACTGTGGGAGGAGACCAGAACAGACACCTCACAGACAGTCATCTGAAGTTGGGCTTGAACCCACAACCCCAGGACCCTGGAACTGTGTGACATATAAGGGCCAAGGTCCCAACCTATAAATTATTATAGGATTAAAGAGAAAGTTATTTTGGATTAGAGGGAAAAATTAGCAAATCTAATCATTTCTTTGGGTGTCACGGTGGCGCAGCAGGTAGTGTCGCAGTCACACAGCTCCATGGACCTGGAGGTTGTGGGTTCGATTCCTGCTCCAGGTGATTGTTTGTGAGAAGTGCGGTGTGTTCTCCCTGTGTCTGTGTGGGTTTCCTCTGGGTGCTCTGGTTTCCTCCCACAGTCCAAACACACATTGGTATGTGGATTGCCCTGTGAAGGACTGGTGCCCCCTCCATGGTGTGTTCCTGCCTTGCGCCCAATGATTCCAGGTAGGCTCTGGACCCACTGTGACTCTGAACTGGTTAAGTGCTTACAAATAATGAATGAAAAAATCCTAATTCCAGAAAATTTTTGAAACATAAAAGTGACATTTTGTTTTTAAAACTGATACTGATATTGGAACACTTTCTATTGTTTTTATAATTTTCCATTTAATACATTACTTAATTTTACATCATTGCCTATTGACATTTATACTGATAATAACTAGATGCTGGTAGCAGGTCAGACGAGTTCCATATTTATTTCCCGTGGTTTGCCCTTTCTCGTACATTTAAGGCCATGTATGCCATGATTATGCATTTTTATTTGGATTTTCCTCGTAAACTGATATGCGTCACCACCAATAAAAGAACCTTGACAGATTGGCCTCAACCTTCAACATTTATTCCTTTATCATGTATTATGTGCACTCAAAGCTTTTTTATGGTGGACTGTCTTAGGCACTTATATTTAGAGAATATTTTACTTAGATTTTTCAGTGAATTCGTTACCACAATAAGAGTTTTTTTTATTATTCATCCTTATGTCTTGATTTTAGTGTATGCCCAAAACAGTAATCTCAAGAAATGCAGAGTAATAAAAAAAGTAATATGTAACGGAAATGTAAAATGAACACTGTCTTTTTTTTTTTTTACCTCAAAATTACAGCTTCAAAATCAAGGTGTTGATTGCTAAGGTGCTAGACAGACAAGTCATTTTTTGCAAGTGTAAGTCAAGCCTCAAGTCAGAGTACACCTGTACTGTATCTGGATAAATCTCAGCCTATGTAGGGCCAGGCTGGACACCGCTATTGAATACGTGTGATATTTGATGGCACTGCATGAGAAACTGTCATGCTACAGTGATAAGCATAGCCACATGGGCTTGAGAGAATCTTCAACACAATGTAAACATATTTTGGAGTGAATTGAAGGCATTTAATTCTATATTGGGGCAGCACAGTGGTGCAGCAGGTAGTGTCGCAGTCACACAGCTCCAGGGAGGGTTCGATTCCCGCTCCGGGTGACTGTCTGTGAGGAGTTGGTGTGTTCTCCCTGTGTCCGCGTGGGTTTCCTCTGGGTGCTCCGGTTTCCTCCCACAGTCCAAAAACACATGTTGGTAGGTGGATTGGCGACTCAAGAGTGTCCGTAGGTGTGAGTGAATGTGTGTGTGTGTCTGTGTTGCCCTGTGAAAGACTGGCGCCCCCTCCAGGGTGTATTCCCGCCTTGCGCCCAATGATTCCAGGTAGGCTCTGGACCCACTGTGACCCTGAATTGGATAAGCGGTTACAGATAATGAATGAATGAATAATTCTATATTTGCTTACATTTACAAAATAATATCAATATTTGCACTTCTGTCAGGAAATGTTTTAAGAGAATTAGCCAATACCAGATTATTGCCTTTTACTCCGTTAAAAAAATAAAAAAAAAATAAAAAAATAAATAAATAAAATAAAATCCAGCCACAAATCTAACTTTTTTTTAAAGTTGTTTATTTTGTCCTGTGTTGCATTTTTCTCAACAGATAAATGGGCTATGGGTGAAAAATACAAAATATATTCCTACATATCTCTTGTAGATATATTCAGGATTTTCAAATTTTGTTTCTGAAAAGAGCTGTTTGTTTGCTTCAGATCTCCAGCAGATGGCACACTTAAGTCACAGGGTAATGAGTGAAAATAAAAACTCATTTCCCTTTTTATTATAATTAGCATATGGGGGTTCTAATTAAACATTGTCTTCGACTATTGTGAATACTGAATCTCACTTTTAGGCCTAGATTGTGTGTTTCTGTCTGTCGATGCAAGCGTTTATATGATACTGTTGAAGTGTGAGGGGTCTTGTGCCCACAGACCTGACAAGACCATTATACATCTGTTTAGCTATGCTTTACTTACAGACATTATTTATTAAACTTACTTACTTAATAACTGTACAGTATTAACACATAGTAGTCTGTTTATTTCTGTTGCTGCTCAGCTACTGAATAGAATTCTTTAAATATCTTTATTATATTATATATTATATCTTGTGCAAGATACATGGAAAGATCTTGGTGTTGTGAGGGCTCCAGGCACAAGGATGTCTGTATAAAGATGTTATAAAATAAACCTGAAAACTGAAATTCATGAATAATTTTGATGTGCACATATTTGTTTTTCTAATGTTTACATTTCAGTGAGTCATCTCTAGCACGTGTGCCAACACAAGTCTTAGGTTTATGTCCCAAAATGCACCTTGGGAAGAAAATATCCCCTCAGCAGCTCGAAGCTGCTGATAGTTAAAGGAACACTCTGTAATGTTCTTACCTTAACTTTACAGCTTTGAGCGGTTCCAATGACCTGTAATAGGACGCTCAGAGCCCATATTTGCGATGCTCCACAAACTGCACAAATTGTACAGTGTAACTTTTGGAGGAGGGTATGAAACCCTAACCCCTCTGCTTTCCTCTTCTGCAACTTTCCCCTTGATTTCCATGAATTACTCTCCACAACTGTAGGGGGGCCCAGGAACAATAACACCAAATCTTACATAGTATTCCTTTAAAAGAGTGGATTTAAATCCTGGTTTTTGTGGGCCACTGCCCTGCACATTTTAGAGATTTGTCTGCTCCCAACACACATGATGCAAATAATGAGCTAATTAACAGCCCTAATTTGAAGTGGGTGAGATGGTGTAAGGAGAGGACTACATCATGCAGAGGAAAGGCCCACAATAGCCAGGACTTAGAACTTCTGGCAGTTAGATGCTCTAAGCAATCAGGAGCCTAAGGCAGTGAGATGCCCCTGGCGCTCCGAAATCTCTGACATTTTGAGCTCACAACTGGTTAGAGACACCTGGTAGTTAAAAATATCTGGCCACCATGGTCACTGGAATTATAAAGCTGCTTGCAAGCATAAGTCTTGGCTTATTTATTGCTTAAAATGGTTTAATAGTTGGATATTAGTAGAAATTTGAGAGGAAATTATGCACACCTGCAACATATGCCCAGTTGTGCCCCTTTGTTGCTATAGACTACAACCCTAGGTTTAAAAATGTTGACACTGTACAAAATATTAATAAAAACACAATGCAATAAGTAGACGCTGCATAATCCTCTTTTGATTACTCCATACTTGGGAGCTACAGTGCAATACACCCTCTTGTATATATACATACATATTTAAAATATATTCAACTATTGACATAAATATGTTTACATGTGCATCACACTCTATGCTACATTGCACTACATTATTTTATTTTACTTATAATTGTCCCTGTTGTACTATAAGCCTATGCAACCTAATTTCGTTTTAATGTGCACTATACCCTGTAAATTTGAATGAAAATAAAGTCTGTCTAAGTCAAATGTGCAAGTCATTTAAACACCATATTTAGTGAATAATGCACTTAACATTCACTGGATTAGGAACTCATTGTACACTCTCTCAGCTTCACTGACCATACAGAAGCACTTTCTAGTTCTACAGTTAGATTATAGTCCACCTGTTTCTCTGCATATTTTCTTATCCCCATTTCACCCTGCCCTTCAATGCTCAGGATTCCCACTGGATCACCACAGGGCAGGTATGATTTGTGTGGTGGATCATTGACGTAGTGATGATGTATGTTGTGCTTGTAAAGTCAGATACAGTAGCTCAGCTGTTGCTGCACAATATTCAGAAAATGTAGTTCCACTTCTTCACAGCCAACTGCTTTTGGCCTTTATATTTAACAAGCATATATATATATATATAAATATTCACAGTTGATGTGTCTTAAATGTTTGTACATATCATGTACCATCAAGTTCTGGACTGATAGGTCTAATGTGTTTCAGCTTGCCCATTTTGTTTTTGCAAATTCTCTGTAACACTCTTGTCACAGCATGCAAAATGTGTGCAACATTTATGGCAGAAGGTAAGGCTCAAAGAAGTAGAAACAGCAAGTATATAAAATTTATTATAGGGGTTCAGTGAAGATAAATCACAAAATAAACCTTGTGTTAATGTGCAGTGTTTGATCAAATTTATCTGTGAAAGAGAGAAGAGCTCATCATTCATTCTTTCTTTTTACTATACTGTACATTCAGTATTGATTTCCTCTTCCCCTTTCCTGCTTGCACATGATGATCAAAGGTTGCCTCTGATATTTAAACACTTAAAAGACAAATGTGTAAAGTAAAATGTTTCCGTGGCTCTTGGTTACAGTACTACCTCATGCAAAATATCCTAGGTCCCAGTTTAAAAAACCTTCAGAATCTTAACACCATGAATCAGACCAGATATTACTGGAATGCCTTCCCTTTGCAGAAGACAGTATATGCTGATGCTCTAGTAAGAAAAAAGTAATGTTACGTGCACTGTGGGGACTTTGCACAAGATCTGTAGGGTTGATTGGGGTTAAACATGACAATTTAAGTAGTCTAAAATGGACAAAGGTTATGTGTGATATGCAATGTTGTAATCTTGGCATGGGATTTGCTTGACAAACTTTCAGAGGCAGACCAACCTGATAAGTTTAATCAGTGATATTCAGATAATTTGGAAGACAATGCACAGTGAACAAATCTTAAAGGCAACTATCACAACTTTAAGCAAAAGACACTTTTTATAAAATTCAGAGAATGTTAATTCACCATTTGCTAGTTCTCCAGTCCATTTTTATACTCAAAACCATTCTAATGTGTTTACGAAACCACAGTGTCAGTAAATGAGTAAGAAAAACAAAGTGTCTCAGTCCAGCATGCTAGGCTTTCTCTCTCGGGTGATGGCATAGAAAAGACTTCTGGAAGTCTTTAGACAACGAACTGACCTCCAAAATTGGGAAAATGATGAGATGAGATGAGGGTATTGCTCTATTCCTGCTCTGTAGGTGGGTTATATTGACTTATTTTTCTGTAGTTATTACTTAAGGTGGAACTGATTTTAAATTCAAGAGAGTGTAAACTGCATTAAAATGAAAAAGAGACTAAATGTGCTGTAAAACTTTAATTAAAAATGCGTTTCTGTGGTAATTCAAGCAATGAATAAATCACTTTATCACAGAAAAGTTATAATTCAGACAAGTACAATTAACATACTGTTTCATGTTAAAAGATGCAGAGCTCATGAACGTAAATAAATAAGAGAAAAACATTTCCTTGCAATTGTAATCCATGCCTTTAAAAGTGAATGAAGTGTTTATTTTGGTTCAATCTGCAGACACAGAGGACAGGGTGCATGCAGTGTTTCTCCAGGGTGTCCGACCCAAAAAACAGTCACATGCACAAACAGCAGATTTCACAAGTGCTAAACAGGTGAGGGAGTACAGCTTGGCTCACTTAAAGCTCAAAGTTCACGGGGTGCTACAGGGGTCAGTTTGTGGTCCACTGTTACTTCCCCTGCACATTATTTTCTCCACTCTCTCACTGTCCTAATTAATTATTGTTGGGATTTACAAGGCAAAGGCTCCAACATGGGCCCATCAAAGGCACAACAGTCTGTTATTTATATAGACATTCCTGATAAGATTACCGCTGGGTTGAAGAAGTAAGGCTGCGTAGACCGCCCCTTCCAACTCCACCCCCCCCACCCACCCTCCCCAAATCCCTCTCCAAGTTCTGCAGGGCTTCATACAGGGAATTATAAAGAGCTTGATTGTGGTCTGCCTCTCTTGGGCTCTCTGGGTGGTTGCAGGCAGCAGCTTACTCAATCAGTGACCCTCTCTCAACCGCTCTCTCTCTCTTCTTTTTGTTTTTGTAACTTGGCCTCGATGGACTGACAGAACAGTTTCTGGACTTGCTGCAAGAGAGAACCTGTCTCATTCTCGTGTTCTCTCTCTCTCTCTCTCTCTCCCTCTCTCTCTCACTCTCTCTCTCGCCCCCTCTCCCTACGATTGAATGGACAAAGCTGGGATCCAGGAGGTGGAGAGTCCCCTGACGGGCGGTGGGCAGGTCACCGAGGCAACAGCACCCAGTTCTCGAGTGTTTCGCTGTGCCTTTGTCCAGCGCTGGGTGCCCCTGGCCTACAGAGAGGAGCTCTATCAGGTTCTGTGCCTAACTGGGCCTCTGGTGAGTTAGACATTTACACATATACCTCTTGCAACTTGGGGCCCATGATTAAAAAGGCAAATAGAAATAGAAAATCTGAATCTTCAGTCATAATATTTTAATAGTTTTGTGGTGATTGTATTTCCTTTTGTGGGATCTCTTCTTCGTGAGGTATTTTTCAACGTGACATTTTATATTTTGTGAAATATTTTTATAATAATGTCATATATCCCAAAGTGATTAGACTATATCTCACCATTCTCAGACACCTCTATGGGTTAAACATTTCAAATTTAACAGCACATGAAAATTTTCCAAACGTATTGTAATTCTATGGTGATCATCAGAGTGGTAAAACCCATTTTACCTGGAGTGTTTTGGTGATTTGTGAGGCCATACAAGATATATAATAGTAAAAGCCTTTATAAAAGTGTTTTATGTGTAAGAATCCAGTTTGTTTTTCATTATTACATCAACGGTTCCACTGTGATTTAATTATTTCTGTCAATCATAATAATGATTTTCCTCACTGGGTACAGTCTATATAAATCAAAACAAGGGTTGCCAACAAAATACAGACTTTTCCCACATTTGTACACTATATGGGACAGTTTGTTCTGTGTTTTTGAGGTTAGAGAGTTAATGAATGTGTTGTTTGATACAGAAACACACTGCTCTCCCTTAGCTGTAGGGAAGGGCAAATGCTCCATGTCTCCAAACAGAAAGCGCAGCTCATTGGTCATCAGTAATTTTTTATGTTAGTCACTTTTTTTTAGCCAATTAGCAGCAGGAATTATTTGTCCGTCATTATTGCAGTAGCAAGTGAAGTCACAGTCCCTCCTACAGGGATTTGTTTTGCAGCCATACTAAGGGAAAATGGTCAGTGCTGAAACACTGGGAATGGAACCTAATTAGCTCAGCTCTGCAGTTTGCTGTTCCTTTAGACAAATCTGGTACCTGGCCCCTGTAACTGGGTTCTTTTTTTAGTCCCTGCTTGTGCCTGGTATAAAGTGAGCTAAGTAGGTACTAAATGTGAACTGAATGTATAAACCTTGCAAAGCGCTGATTGGCCAGAGAAACTTGTCATTCACCATGAAATGCAGCCCTCCAGCACTCCACTGGTGCTTTTCCACTTCATGGACTCGACTCGGCATGGCTCAGCATGGCTTGATGTGCACTAGCACAGCTCCAACACAAATTTTAACTAGTGATGTCACAAAACGCAGTCTCTAACGGGAACCGTGGGCTTTGACAATCACAACAACCCTAGGGTAATATAGGGTGCTGTTTGCTTGTTGTGTATTCACATGTTTTTTTTTTTGTTTGTTTGTTGTTGTTTTTTTGACTGAACACGGCTCAGCACCCCAGTTCTCAAAGAAATCAATCAATCAATTCATCAATCAAAGATCAGCATTTCCTTGTTACAGCACCTGGCTCTAACAGGAGGTTTTCTCAGCCACCGATGCAACTTTTAAGCCTCTTCAAAACACCACAGTGTTATTTTATTATTCATTTTGGCTAGTGAAATAGCAAAAGAGTGGAGTAGGTTATTTTCCCAGTGTTTCAGCAATGACTTTTGCTCTCAGTGCCACAGTGTTGAGAAAACACTCCATTTAAATTCCATAAAAATGGCCATTTAGTTCAAGTTACTGATTTTTTATATATATATTTTGCTTGTGAAGAGATTTTTTGATGTTTGAAGAAAACATGAAATAATCCACTCATGTAAAGGAGGGGAAATTCAAAGAAAAAAAGTAAAAACTTTTGATTGTTGTTAAAACATACAGAGAATTTGGGACTCCTAAGAGCAAGAGTGCACACTTCCCCTGTGAGAACACCACTCCAAAGGTGTTTTATCTGGTAAAAAGCTGCATTTTACAAAAGACAGAAGAACTGAATAAAATCTTAAAATGAAATTAGATGTTGGTGTTCACAAACAATGGTTCACCACCTCACAGTCTAGACATCAATATCCCTGAGAGACTAGTACTAAGACGTTTCAGTGGCAGCCATAGATGTCATCTCAGAAAACAACCTGATTCTTTCTCTTTCTCTCCCGCCCTCCTTCCCTCTTTTGCATGCTACATGTGAATTCTAGTGGTGAGTCAAATAACCTAAATCCATAGTAAAATAAAAGTATCATTACTTATGTAAAATACTGACTGCAGTATTAAAAATAAAATGATCTTACTTAAACAACAGCTTGCACAGAAATATAAATGTAGCAGCTCATAATTTATGTACGTATTCAATGTACGTATTAGAGTGGCATTTCTGAATACATCCAGCAGTTTTCAGCAGAGAAACAAATTTCTTTTATTTTGGATCCTTTAGTTTGAGATGAAAATAAGTTAAAAGTCAAACCCAATACAAAGCAGCACAGCAAAGAGGCAGAACACACACAGTAAAAGGATTAGAAGTCATGCCATGTAATAATACTTGGGAAAATAGAAATGAATAACTATTTTACTTATTCATGTATACTTGACTGAGATGGACTGTCCAGGGTGTGTTACTGCCTTGTGTTCAGTGATTCAGTGTAGGCCCTGGACACATAGTGACCCTGAACTGTATAAGTGGCTTCAGAAAATGATACAAATAGATGTGTCCTTGAATAAATATAGCTAGTTGCTACCTACCTTTGCATGTTTTTTTGTAATATTTGCTTTGTCCATTTGTTATATTGTTCTTCCAATTCGACCTGTAAGTTGCAGAATAATGCAGTCACTTTGCTGTGTAATTAACCGAGGGATGCTCTGTGTTTGGTCTGTTCTAAAAACACTGTTTGGCATTTAAAACAATTTGGGCTTGTTTGGTCGCTACAGTTTTGGCCACATTTTCAGTGGATCATTTGGTGGCTTTGAGATAACAGGGATTAAATGTTTTTTGAGTTTTTTCACCAGTATCAAAAGGAGCAGTTTTGTGGAACAGCTTTGTTGATGTTTCTGGAAAGTGTTGAATCATTTCTTATCTTTGCCACAGACATTTTTCATTGTGGTTAATATTTAGGTCTGATCTAGGCAGAGTTATTATGGTGTGGGGTGATATTGTTCTTGACTGGTGTTTTAATATGAATGTATACATATTAAATTCCAAGCATGGCCTAGATGCCATGGATCAATGGAACAGCATTCTCTAGAGTAAATCAAGCTCAATCCAATACTTTTGGGACAATTTGGTGTGATCAGGATCTCATCGTCCAACACCAGTATCTGACCTCATGAATACCATCAGGTCCTCACAGGAATGTTTCATCATCTAGTATAAAGCCTTTGCAAAACTTTAGACACCACTAAAGCAAATTAAAAGCTTTTTTTGTAACTCAATGCCCTTAAATTGTTGAGTTAACAAACAGAACTGTAAATGGCTTGTTAAAATTATATACTGCTATGTCATTGGCACCTTAACTGATACATAGATTTGTAATGGGCTTGTTAAACTAACATACTAACTCAAACTTGATTTGGGAAACAAGAAATCAACATTGGTTTAATATACAAAATCAGAATAATCTGTAAGCTAAAATATTGAATTGTCACTGACACATCAAGCTAATATACTCCCCATTAGCTTGTTAAGCTACTAAACTAAATTATAATTGTTTTTAAAGATAATGCGAGTTGCCATTTGTTAATTTAGTATACTCAATCATCATTGACGCTGTGCTAATTTGTAGAATCATGATTGACATTAATTTAACATACTTAATCAATCATCATTTACTCTGAGTTGACATGCTGAATCATTGTTGACTCACTGGGTTAATGTACTGAATCATTTTTTGGCTTGTTAAACTAATACACTGATGGTCACTGGCTTGGAAACATAATATATTTTATAATCATTGGCTTGTTAAGGCAATACAATTGTAACGTCCCGGCAGTGTTGCCAACTCCTCAGTAAGGAAAGTAGCAATCCTAATCATCACCTAATTGGCATAATAGTCAATTAGTAATTGACACTGTAGAAGAGAAGAATAATGTTGTGTGAGAGACAAAAGTGAGTAAAAACACCCTAAATATGTTTAGAACTACAAACAGACTTTCTTCTGTTAATTCTGTTAAAAAGAAACATTGACATCCCGCTCTGTAAGCCAGGGCAGGATCAGCGACGGATTTGGGCATACACAATTCATCTGCAGTTTGGACATGTAGTGGAGAGGTTGTGGGTCTTCTCTCAGCTCTGACTGTAACTACTGGGTGATTGAGTGCTTTGGGATTGGGGAGGGGCTCACCGCAGCACCCACTGTGCAATGAGGACAGTAAATGCAGAGCGATATGTGCTTTTAAGCCTTTGTCTCCAAAAGTATCTAATAATTTGTCGCTACTCACTTTTTTAAATAATAGTCAGTAGAGGGCCACTGAAATGTCTTTGTATTCCTCTCTAAGTCACAAGCACAATAAGTTTTCTTTCTCTCCCAGCTGTTCCAAGTAGGATATTTCAAATGGAACTCCAACACAAGTTGGATTTCCTACTCTGAAAGTCAGGAGAGCCTCACCAACCCTCATTTTCAGAATCCTCAATTCAGAATCCAAGATGGCTGCCAGAACATTAACAGTGTGTAAAAGAAGTAGTATTACACAATTTAGTGCTTCTGTCTGTTTCTATAAATCTGTTTTACACAGTACTATCCAAATGCTGTATGTGAACATGTTTCCATGGGGTTCAAATGCATAAATCATTGCATAATTCACCATCATCAACCAGTATTTCTAACAATGCTAACCAAAAACAAGCTAACAATTTAACTGGAATGCAGTCAATTAGGCTGTGACATTCCCTGCTGCAAACTGTGTCTCACAAGTAAATGGAATGCAGCAAAAAATTGATCTGCGCTTGGGTCCCCCTCACCCTCACCCAATCAGAAGTCATGGATAAATAACAATATCTGGGCTTTGATGTTGAGTCATGATGCAGTGATCCTGTCGGGTATCCAATTGACTTTTTCATAGGCCGAGTGCAGATTCAAGCAGCGCAGTAAGGAACACCCTGAGAACAACAACCTGAACATGTGAAATGGCCTTAACCCCCTGGAGTCTGAGGGGTTTTCAGACACCCTGGTGAGGTCTGACATGCCTTGATTGTTTTACAAATTGTACGCATCTGAGAAAAAATCATTTCAAAGTGTTACACATGCATTTTTCAGAACTATCTCTGCAACAACAGTGTTGAATCAGTAAGAGTGTCATACATCTATATTTTGATTAAATTTACTCTAAACTTAGACTTTCCAAAAACCTATTTTCAGAAGTGCTGATATACTGTGAAAAAACACATTCTAAACATTTCTCGCCGGGACCTTTGAGGTCAAAACTTTGTGAACACGGGTCTTGGCAACACACTGCTGATTCTACTTTTCATAAATTGTATGTAATTTTATACTTAGGACATAACAAATGTGAGGTGACACTCTGTTTTTCTCAGTCACTGGCTCCTACGTTGCATATGTATGAAGATAGGTGCGAAAACCGAGGTGCGAGGTCCCCACCCCACTGCCTAATGAATGGCCCATTAGCTGTCACTGCCACAGCTGTCAAAAGAGAAGAGACCAGAGGCAGAGTTTATCACAGTTTATTTCAAATAAAGAGAACTAAACAAGCAATAAAAACAAAAAAAATAAATAACTGGCATGAATTAAAATAAATGGAAAATGTGTTCACATGTAAACATAGTGATAATATACTAAAGATAGTCATACTGTATATACTTGTGTGTGTATATATGTATGAGTCAGTTCAACAAAAGATGCCAGTCTCTAAAACAGTTTCTGTCTGGCTGCATGCAAAGGTAGACATCACACTGTTCACATTTCCATGGGGTTTTTGCATACCACACAGCTGTTCAACAAGCTCTTCCATGAATGCCTTGTGGGTCAGGCTGTCCTGTTGCATAAGTTGTTGTGGAGAATGTAGGCATTGGTAGCAGCAATGTCCAAGAAGTGAAGAACCAGTTTTCTGTACCACTTCAAAGTTTTGTGCTGAGTTGTGTACTGCAAAATGCTAAACTTGCAGAGCAGATGTGGAAGGACCATGTGTTTACACGTTGGTGGTTGCAGACTTGGTTGACGCCGTCGTCTTTGCTTGGAGGTGGAGTATTTTCCACATTTCTGAAAGAAACATAATAAGAAATGTGAGCTTCTGAGCAGTTACAAAGATTATCTATTCATGCCAACAGTCACTACAACTAATAATTACTTGTATTTCAAATACAGTACTTACATATGACCTATGTATAGCAGTACATAGCATAACAAGCTACATAGGATGACACTATCACATTCACACAGGCCATTTACACATGACATTACCACACTAGGCTAAACATATACAGCCATAAGCCACACTTATGGTACTGGAGCCTCGCATGCTAATGTTAGCACTCTCAGCATGCACTCAGATTAGCAACAGGCTACACTTGAATGTCCCGTTTACACAACAGCAGTTTTTTTTTTACATTAATTTATGCTTTCATATACAAAGTAATACTTATTTAATTTATTCTTTGTTTTAATTTATCCGGAATTCGCGGAGTGTACACAGTAAGCGCGAAGCGTGGGTTTGTTTCATTTGAAAGGAAATATTTCACTTACCCTTCACAAAAATCCTCCTTCGGATCAATCCGCATCTCACAATAAATCTTTCTTCGTCACTGTCCTCCCCGCTTTCGTCAGATTAGCTGAAATTCTCTTCATTTTCCAGAACAAAGCTCTCCTCCGCAGTGCCTCCAGCTCCCGTGAGTGCGACATGACGAAGCTCCACGTAAACAATTCCGCGACATGTGCTCTGTGTTTGGGCGTTTTCATGCAAATTATCAGCCAATGATCCTCCACTAGCAGCTGCCGAATTACCATAGTGTTAACATATGAATGGCAGAAGGCGTCTATGGGCGGAACAAAAAAGCTTGTGCCTCAAAAATGTGCCGGTTGTTATTTACGCTTCTCTCACAAGAATATAAATATATATATCGTTTCATCCTATATATAGTTGGAAAGTAGACCCTTCAAGGTTTCCGAGGTATGTTGTATTTTTTTTTTAGGATAAAATCTCGCAGAGTTATATACGTGTTTATGTGGAATTTCAATTTTATCCCGCCGACCTCAAAGGGTTAAAGCTTGTAGATTATAAGACCAACACCCTGCAGTGTCTCTGGTGTGCTGAACCAGTTTTTCCAACAGGAAAACAGACCCTGTTCTTACATCAGGTGACACTAAAGAGCAATTAAAGCAACCTGTTGTAGTAAATTCCAATTTTTCTGCACAAAAAAACGCACATCAAGTTTTGAAAATAAGCACACGTATGTTGTTCTATTTTCTGCGTTTGACTGACGGATTGAAAAGCAGGCCAAGCAATCAGAGCACCGTTGTCATAGTTACATACCAAATAAATAAGCAGGATGGTGGCGGCTGAACAAGCTTAAAACATAACCTACATGCAGAGAACTAAAAATTGGAAGAGCAACACCAAAGCAGAACCTCAAACTCCCCCAGTGACCTTCAGAGATATGGCTGAACTCACTGTGTTGTTCTGGAGGCTGGGGCAGATTAGGTGTGTGTCGTTAAGTTGCAGTGTTTACAGTAAATTGTCAAATTCATCATTGTTCCTACTCAATAAATTAATTTATTCTTCCTCTAGAACACTAGGGAGCTTGGGCATCAGCAGCCACATTTGCTCCTGGATCATGGACTTGTCTGACAGACCACAAGCAGCGCTTTTCAACCAGATGAGCTATGGTTCTTGAACTGATATAGTTCAGGATATTTAGGATGTACTCACGCTTGACCCTGTTGAAACATATGGAGTATGGTTGTCTCCACCTCCCCAGCTGGCCTGTGCTTATGCTGCTTTTTTATATTGCGAACCTGAGCACATGTATATCATCACTTTGTCGCTATTACTATGCATATAGACAATTTTGACACATGTCTGCATAATTTTGTCATGTAGATAAGACTCTCTTAGCCCCTTTCAACCAAAAAGGAACTGGTTCATGCTTTTCCATGATATGTTCTTTTTCATATGGCGTGCAGGAAAATGGCATGTTTTGTTGGCAGCAAGACAGAGGTGATATGGATAACTTTCTGTGCTGTTCACAAGCTCAGCAGAAAGCCTCAGATCTCGCTATCATTTATACACATGACTTAAGGAACTAAGGCGTATGCATAGCCTTTTGTTGCAACTTTTTTAAACACACAAATTTCATTAAAGCATAATTATGAAAAATATGAAACACTGTCATTTACACACAAACTGAGGTTTGAGAACTGACACATACTGTGCCTGTCCTCATGTGTGCCCAGGCCCAGTTCAACGTACCTTACTGAGGCTCTGTATGGAGCATTCCCACTACTCAAATGAACTGGACTATGGGAGTAAAACATGCCCGGACATGGTACCGATGGCCTAGATTGAGTACACCCTTAGAACCTTGGTGCTATCCAGTGAACCGGCCAATGTGTGCACTGGTTTTTATGGGAACCAGTGATTCATCATCAGGGGTGCATTGTGAGGTTGTTCGATTCCAGCTTTGCTATGGCTGATTTCAGCACCTGAGTCATCCATTTTTGTTTTGGAATTTAACTTCTCTCCACTGCTCTCTCTGTTCAGAGCTGGTGTGTGTGTGTTGTTGTGAGAACAGTGGAAAAAAGTAGCCTAAAATTAAATGCGCCTCAAATCGCATTGAACAAAGCCCCAGAAAACACAAACATTTTCCTGTTTTATTTCCTTGTGATTTTCTTTTCAAATCAGAAACTGGATAACAGGTAATGTCTGTTTGTCCACTTTCCCATTTCAGACCACCTGTGAGCACTCCACAAGGTCAGTATAACAAAATAGGAAATGACCCTGTCCAGCTTAACTGTGGGCTAACACTTTTGAGGCTCTACGCTCTCTCTTGAGCTTCTTTAGCTTCACACACATGGTTTGTGTTGAAGAACATTTCCTTGATTCCTGCCAGTAATGAACTTTTCTGGTTCCATAATTTACATTTTCTTGGTACCAAAAGTTTCAATATTAATGAGTGAGTGGGAATCGAACCAGTTCTGTTTTGGGGAAAGGGCTAACAGTCTCAGGATGGGGGAAACATCTCCTAAACTCTTATCCTGAACACCAGAACCCTGGAAGATTGGATGCAGAGCTCCATGGTCTTCATCCTTTTTACACAAAACTACATCCCTGTTGATGGTACAAAACCAATGACTTGGCACTCACCATCTACATGACAAAGACAGTTTATTTCAGCAGAAGAAGGAAGCCATACGATCTCACCCTCCACATATTTGTGGAAACGGATAAACCAACATCTAACTCGGTCTCCTAATATCTCATACTTAAATGGGGCATAACAAAGGCTGTACCCCTTAAAGGAGCTAAAAAATTGCTCAACTACCACAAAAGCTTTTGGTGAACTTCTACCATACAACCATCAAAAGCAAGGGGGCGATTGTGTGATTCTCAGACTCAGAGAGGAAATATCTACATTACATGGTCAAGGCTGGCTGCATCAGCAACCAAACAACACACCCTTCACTGCATATTTCAGTGTGCTGACATCTTGATCATGGCACAGGGCTATCCGCACGTGGACCAACAGACTGAGAAACGCTTTCTTTCCAATAACAGTGGCTTCCATAACACCTCACTGACTAACCCCCAGACACATACAGTGTCAGGGGAAAAAAGGCACAGTAGAGGTACATTATTGTCACCAAAGGTACAAATGCTGTAAATGTGCCATTCAAAAAGGTATAACATGTTCAGTTGTGCTCACTAAAGGTACATTACATTCTCTTCTCCAGAAGGAGAGGTGAAAATTTGCAATCTTTCATTAGAGGACCATGTAAAATTAAAGGACTTTAATATTAGTCCTGGAGATGAAATGGGGCATATAGAAATCAACAAAATTTTAAAATCAACAATCGTACCTTATTCTATCGTTATGTTCACTAATTATAGGTTCTGAATATGTACACTCAGTGGTACTACTACGATGACAGTCTTTCTGAGAATGTATAATGTCTCCTTACACTTTCAATGCTGTAAAGAGTGCACCTTATTCATACTGTAAATCTACTCTCAACTGTTATAAAATTGTTATATACACTAATTTAGAATCACTGTCCATGCTGTAAATCTTATATTTCAAATATGTACCTTGAACTACAATCTACACTCACTCTTATGCTTACCTTTTTACTCATAAAATAGCAATTTATTAATATGAATACTCGCTCTTCTTTATGACTCAGCAATAAAAGGTAATTTTGCCATTTGCCTTTGTTTCTTAGCATTTCTAAGTGTTCTAAAACACTTAGGTTGTTACTGCTGGACTAGTCTGTAAAATGACAACTTTAATAGGAGAAGGGATAAAAAAGATGTTTTTGTTTCCATAGTGATAATTTGTTTTTTAATATTTATTAATAATTGCTGTTTCTTTTGAAATGATTGGCAAGTCATAAATATATTGCAATTTGATATGACTCACGCTGTGCAGCAGCCTTTAAAGAAAGTAGCAGTCAGATATAAAAGAACCATCGTAATATACCAATATATTAATATACATATAGAAATAGAGGTAGAAACGCAAACAAATTAAACAGTGAAAGCTGAAGGTATTATCATTCGTGTGTGTGTTTACTATACTACTGGCCCCTATTAACACTCAAATGTTACATCATCTAACTGCCTCCTGGCAACAAGAACTGGCTATGAATTTTTCAGATATGGAATGAGATACTGTTGATCTGGTACATTTCATTTTTACCTTGTGCAGGCATGGACTTATATCATAACCTGAATATTGTGAAAAGGAGCTAAGCTGTCTATTTGATCACAGACATGTTGGTAGAAAAGTATAAGTTGTTTCTACAGCAACTGATTCTCCTTTTTCCCTCATTTCTCACTAGTATTTCAATACATCATTGAAAAACCAAATCAGTTCAGTAGGTTAAAAGGGAAACATTTCATTTTATTATATTAGTAAAATACATGCTTTTGCACTGCTGAGAACTACTTCTGAGAAAATCTGATATGTTGTGTTTTATTTTGTTGTTTTTTTATTATTTTATTTTCTTTTTTTAACAGCTTGTCTCCCGGATCCTATATTTTCTTCAGCCATTTGTCACCACCATATTTGCTGGTCACCTGGGGAATGCAGAGTTGGCTGGATATGCACTCGCCTCTGCGGTAACCAACACTTATTATTATGGTTCCATTTGTAGTTTCTATGTAGCTGTTTTATAGTATCACAGTTTCTATCTTATTTAATTTTATTTTACATAATCAACTTCTTTTCATCTTTTCAATAATATTTTAATGGATGGTTCTTAAAAAGAAAACAGGACGTGTGCAACTATTAAAAGGAAAGCTAAGTGTTGCCTCGGTTTCTTGTTTCTCTGAAGCAATGCGCTGTATGTATACATTTAAGTATTGCAACTTTTTCTGGAATTTTTCAAAGTCAAACTTTAAAATGCTAATTAAAGTGTATTTGAAATTGCCTTTCCTATGTGAGAATGCATTTATTCAAATGTAAAATGTCATTTGTTATTGCATTTCTGTGAACCGTGGTGGCCTTCAATGAAAAAGCAATCATTACTGTCTTAACATTACATACACTGTCTTAACAGACTGTGACATTTGTTTTTTAAATGGGATAACAATTTCCCTTTTTAATTGCATTTGCTAACCATTGTGCTAGAGCTCTACCTAATGAAAAGGTTGTTGCGTCATTGTTTGCATTTGTCTTGCCACTGTCAACAAGTCATTCCTGTCAGTGAAGTACTGTGGGTAGGACATCAGTTGGGAATCAAAACATGTTTAGTGATAAAGTGTATCAGTTTCAAAGTACACGTGCTTTTTGGAACATAAATATCACAGGCGATCCAAGAAGAGAATACTGTTAAAACTGATTTCCTCTTGGTAATCATGGAACTGATCCTTGATTTAATAAGAAAGCTTGTAGCAGGTCCTAAGCTTGGCAGTCATTTCATACAAGTTTACAAGCACAGCCTAATATTTGTGCTTTTGACAGTTACAACACAGCTAGCTATGGTTACTACTGTAGATGCCTGTGTATTATTGTGCCGCCCAAATACCAGCAACTTCCCATCCAAAATATCAGACCCTATTCCCAAAACAAAATGTCCCTCCCTGTTGTTTAATCCACAGCATTAGATTGACAGGACACAGTGGAGTAGCAACTACTTTTTCCTTTTGCCACACCTGAAGTGTAACAGTGAGAGAGAGAGAGTGTTCCATTGCAAATGAAAAATGTTAGTGGTGCAGTTTAAGACAAATTCATGTTAAAAGAACTTCAGATCATTTTAACTTCGGCAGACACGGTAAACAGGAATGCAAATACAATACACATTTGGCACACGTATGGTAATGCAATTTATAAATGTGATCACACATGATATCAACTTGAAGAAACAATGGACCAAAATCCTTATAACTTGGCTGTGGGTGCAATCAGATATCCTGATCAGACTGGCTACTTCATGTAGCATAAATAAACATTTAGAAACCCACTGTGTAGTACCATTTGAAAATATGGCCCTTGCATGATACTCAAAAGAGACAAAGCAAGAATTGGGGCCAGTTTAAAAAAAAGTGAAACCAAACCTTTGAATCTTGTAACGATTCTACGTTAAAGTGAGACACATTCATGTCTAATAAGGAGGTTTTCTTTACTCTAATGGGACTCTGTTTGGTAATGATAAAGTTAACACTTGAGCTAGTTAGAGCTAGTTAGCTAGAGTTAAATATTGACTCAGTTATCTAATGTGTTTTAGAGAGAAATCATTTTTATGTCAATTATTTCATATTTGCATGTATATTTAAATGTTTTTATCATTGCAAATATAGAAACTGTAAATGTATTACTTTAAAAAAAAAATTCAACTTCAAGTTTATAACAATGGAGTAAAGGTGTGGATCTCCAGGCTACACAACTACATAATTCCCATTAACATTTAAACTCACATTCACACACCTCTTATTTTAATTTTCTTCTTCCATTGAAATATTTTTTTAATGATAATAATAATTTAAGGATACGAAAAAAAGTAAAACAAAGTGTTTCTTCTGTTGCATTGCTGTGAAGAGCAGTTTTGAAGGGTGAAAATAGTAGTGTGGTAAAATGTAATATAATCAATTAAAACTGATGTGAACGGTGGCCTCTATCTTATCTTTCATGAGATAAGTACAGCTTCTTCATTCCTAGAATAGTGGACTGCTTCAGTCTTTATTTAATCTTTATTTCAGCCTTTAGTGTGCAGCTGATGAATTCAATGCACTCCTTCGAAGAGAGGAAGGAATGTGTGATAAGAGAATTGTTTTTTTTTCTTTTTCCCCATATCTTTCTCCCTCTCAGACCATCAATGTGACCACAACTGCTACAGGATATGGTTTGGCCTTGGCGTGTGACACACTGGTGTCTCAGGTGAGCTCACCTCATTACCCACAGCAGATAAACTCACAAACATCTCCTAGCTTCTCAGCACGTTTTTCTGTCTTGAACTGGATCATAAAATGTACATTGAAAATTATTGTGCTAATGTACAATATATATATAATCTTATATTTGAAAGTGCTTTTTCTGTAAACATTTTAAATTATGTGGACCTTTAACGTTGTAGACCTTGTGGTGGAGCTACCTATAGGGAGATTTGTAAGTATGGTAGGTGTAGCATGGTGTTTAACACCTCTGCCCTCAGCATGACAGACTAGAATTCTGTTCCCACACAACATTAGGAAAATAAGAGTCCTTAGTCAATATTCCTAACACTACATTCGCCTACATTTACAGCATGAATAAAAATGGCAGTTAACTTTGAATAAGTATGACTGCTAAATACATAAAATGTTCTTTGTTTTATTTACAACATTTTTCAGTAATGCTATTTTGTGTGCGTGTGTGTGTGTGTGTGTGTGTGTGTGTATGTGCGTGTGTAATAGCATGCCATTCATATGCAGTATGTTTTAATATATATGTATTTGTTATGCTAATGTAAACTCTGTGCTATTTTTAAATTCACTAGTCTGAATTGTTGTCATAGATATTTTAATTGGTTCTAGTGGAACAATTATAATATTTTTGTCATCTGCATATCAAATGAATGATTTTCAAAATGCTACAACCCCCTCAAAATAATGCTAACAGCAAATTTTCAGCATTATTTTCTCCAATACTAAATGAGGGGACAACAATCAGTCAGTATTATCAGCCTTAACATCTACAGCCATTAATCTCTGTCTAGACTTTTATTTATTGTTACATTACAAAATGAAATCAGTAAAACATAAATTCCACATCAGAATGTCTTTTAGTTTTAATCTTTATCTGTGCCTCTGTCTTGGTAGACATATGGCAGTAAAAACCTGAAACGGGTAGGGGAGATTCTGCAGAGGAGTATTTTGATTCTGCTACTATTCTGTCTGCCATGCTGGGCCATACTCATCAATTCAGAATCCATTCTTCTGGCCATTCAACAGGAAGCAGAAGTGGCCAGGTGAGACCATTCTGGAATATGTGTATCAAACGTTTAATAATTATCACCAAATCTCTTTTACAAGCATGCTTCATAATTCCACCTTTGATTTATTCACCCAAAGACGTTTATAAGGCTTTCAGGTTTCAAGCAAGAATGGCTTGTTTAAGGGCCTGCCACATCTTTTGTTGGGTTCAAGCAATGCTTTACCAAAGCCATTCTAAAACAATGATATAATGTATTCAGCCAGACAGATGTAAAGGGATTTGCTTTTGTTTTTTATATATATATATTTATTATTATTATTTTTTTTAATAAATAAATAAATAAATTATGATTTGGTTTTAGCTTATTGCCACAACACTCCAGAAACCTTAGGATGAGTAATCTGCAGGTATAATATCAAACCATACTTGGTAATAGTTCAACAATTTATTTATGAGGATAAATGAGTCTATGAGAGCATAACTTTCCTTTGTGTGAAGGGAATAAAATGCCAGCTAGGATAATTCTAAAATATGTTTTTAAACAATTCTTCACAATTTTTCCAAGAGGTTAAGAGAACCACTACTCAATATGGTTCTGGAGGCAGTGCTGACTTAGAGGCAGAATGTTCATAGCTGGTTACCAGCCAACAGGCAGTGATGAATTTGATCGGGCAGAGATATTCAAATACTGTTCTGTAAAGTTCTGCCTAGGCCCTTGAGTTTGCATGCTCTGACTGTCAAAATTGACTCTGGAAGTATAAATGTGCAATATACTGTACACTTAGTTCTGTTTCATAAGTTGTTGGAAGTGCTGCAAAAAATCTCAGTATTCTGTTTAGCCTGAATGGAGGATAAGGTAAACTTGCTGCCTCGGAAACTGCAGAATGTGATAATGCTCTGCTGCCTCTGAGGAGGCAGAGCATTGAGTGAGTTTACATGCACCGAATAATCCGATTATAATTGGATTTCTGCCGTTTTCTCATTATTCAAGTGGTTGTGTAAACAGCATACTCATATTTCTAAAATCAGGTTAAGCTCTAGAAATCCAATAAAGCTCAGTAATCTGATTTCTCAGAGCATGTAAACACTTACCCCGATTTCTATTGGATTTCTCTGTCTGCGCACTATTGACTTGTGGATGCCGAATTGATTTGCGATCAGCCTATATTCACCGCATCTGCCAAGTTTGTATAACGCTATTGCCATTCAAATTTGCAATGGTACAATGGGACCCTGAACTGGATAAGCGGTTACAGATAATGAATGAATGAACAATGGGAGGCACAATCTCATCGGGATTCATGACTTCATTCATCAAGTCACAAAGTTTCACAAAAGTTCTTTGAGACATTCTAAAGTTCTCTCCTCATTCTGTGTCTGAAAATTACTTAAATACCTCTCGCTTCCACCAGTCCTTACTACGACCGCACATTCAACAGGCACAGTTCTTTGTCCGTAGTGGAGTGTGCTAAAAGTGATTCACGCTCAAAATGTGCTCTTCTATGTCTTCGCAGCGATACAGAGAAGACTGCAAGAAGGGCAGCGTTGTGTACTTTTGTAAACCACAACATTTTCTGTGATTTTATTGGTTGGTTGCAAACAGGCATCTGATTACTGCCGGACTCATGTAAATTCGGAGTTCTCTCTTTATCGGATTACTGACAAAATCTGATTTTCTGCAGTAGTCAGATTATTCCGTGCTTGTAAATGCACTTAATGTTGTATGTCATTCTGCAGCTTTTTCAAAAAATAAATGAAGTGTGCAAAATGCTAGAATCTGCCTCAGGGGCAGCAGAATTTTTTGGTATAACATTCTGCAGCTTCGTCTGAGGCAGTGGTGATAACACAAATGTGCAGCAATACTACTTCAGAATCTGAGCTTCAGAGCATTATAAAATTCTGCAGCTTCCTCACAGACACAAAATGATCTTATCCTCCATTCAAACAAAACAAAAAACTGAGATTTGTGCAACACTTCCAACAAATTATGAAACAGAACTAAGGGTACAATATATTTCACATTTATTTCTGACAGTCAGAGCAAGCAAAAACTATGGCCTAGACAGAACTTTACTGGGTTATGCCGCTGTATTCGATAATCTCTGCCTGTTGGCTAGTAATCAGTTACATTCCTTCTGCCTCAAAGGGAGCACTGCCTCCATAAGCATTTTGAGCAGTGTTTCTGCAAATGTCTGGTTTTTTCACTCTTAAACATAAAAATTGTTTTTTTTTAAGTGATGCCTTAGAAGATTCACTAGCAGCTCCCTCAGGAAACTTTTTAATAAATGGGTAGGTCAGCTTTAGTTTGTGTATGACTGGTTAGTAAATGGAGGAAAGAATTCAAGGAGCTTTATGTATGTATTTCATTTTTTAAAACCAAATTCAATCCTATTGTAACGCAAACGATTAAGCATTTTACAACAGTGTTTTAATCAAATGAGAAAAGTTATAACACCAGTCTCATATTAGGAATATATTGAAATCTGGAATATCTTGTTATTTATTTGTTTGTTTGTTTGTTTGTTTGTTTGTTTGTTTGTTAATCAAAAAATCATAAAAGCATGAGGATTTCTCTGGTGAATACTGAAATGTGTAAAGATGTATTAGGTGCAACCTACTGGATGTAAACAACTTAAAGGCTTGTTACTTTACTGTTATTTTACTGTATGTGTAATAGCAGCTGGCTCACTATTCTGCAGATTAATTATTACCACATGATTTAAACACTCGCTTGCTGAGACTCACATATTCACCCCAGATTCTATTTAAAGGCTTTATCCAAAGCAGGAATGGCCCTGAATGAGCACAGCTCCAGTCTTTGAGAAAGTGCAGAGCTGAGCGCTGAAAATATTTCAAGACGGGGAAAAAAAGCTTTTAATAAAACATGCTTGAGTTTCAGAATAAATCGAGCAAAATGAATGTTCACTTTCTTCAAAATAAAATATCAGTTCGAATAGCATAATACCAGTGTCCTGGGATCTATTTCCAAGGTCAGAAAGACACATACTATAATATTTATAGTCCTTGGGAAAGACTACCAACACTGCATTAGCCTTCCCCTGTTGCATGGTTGACAGTGTAGTTGGCTCTGGATATTGGCATCTGCCAACAGCGATAAATGTAAACTGTATTCCAGTTGAATGTTCAAGAACCCAGGCTTGTTTTATGCGGATGCCTGAGAGTAATCAAATCCGAGGAGGCTTTATGATTGCAGGTGTCAGAAGACAGATATTAGCTTTAAATCTCAGCTCAATTAGCTCTTAACGACAGTGGGACTTTACTAATGTGATTGTGATTGATGTGTAATTATTCAACATGAGATTTTTAAAATGAAGGCATCTTTCCCCTTTGTTAGAATTGCACAGCTGTATGTGACCTACTTCCTACCAGCTGTTCCTGTAAGTAACTGAACTTTATGCTCATGGAGATATGATCTAAGCTTCATTAGGCTATTTGGGTTGTAGAAATAAATAATATATATATACACAAGTCCAAAGAATTTCACTGTTTAACGTAATTTATGTAATATATTAAATTATGTGAGTAATGAAATATTTTGCTTATTAAAATTTGCAAATGTATGAATATTTTGCAAAGAATTGGATCGTGTGTTCTCTAGTGAAGCTTAATGGGAAACATACATACTCTTTAAGTGACAGTCTTTAATTCCCTGCCTGGGAAATGTATTACATTATAACATTATTAAAGTCCTTGGGCAAGTCTTTCTAGATTCTCCTACATCTGTAAAATGTTAAACTGAGCATCTGCTGAATTTCATAAATGCAAATGTAATTCCCCTGCTTTTTATGTTCCCAGTCCATGTTTGTGCACCAGTTGCAAGTGGCATATCTTCAGAATCAGGTACAATATGTACATTGTTTCATATTTACACTGTGAAAGACAGTGAGAGTGTTCTGAAAAACATGCAGTAACATGCTGGTGTTTTCATGCTCCAGGGTATTATCCTGCCCCAGATGTACACGGCAGCTGTGGCCAACATAATAAATGTAGCAATCAACTACGTCCTCATCTTCTGGATGGGACTGGGAGTAAAGTAGGTGTGCTCACCTATACTACCTACAACTGCATTTATTTTGATATAACAATTGAGCTATATGTTGTAGCTATATAACAGTCCTTTTAGAGTAAGCTCTTTTTTTTTTTTTTTTTTTGTGATATTTGTATACCCTTATTGTAAGTGTCCAACAGTCCACATGTAATGTCTCTCTGCCGTATCTGTAATTCTCTGTCAGTATTAGTAGCAGTTGTAGTAGACTTGCAGTAAGAGTCATAATGCACATCACAGGGGACATTTAGCTTTAGTATAACAGATTTAGACCGGCCAGAGTTAGCCAAACATTGTACTGTGTACATGGCAACCCAGAATATATCACAGTCTGGGACCTTTCAGTCAGTGTACAAATAGAAGCCAGATATTCTTGGCCTTGCTGGTTATAAAAACTGATCTTAACGTATAGAAAATAATTACAATTTAATATGCAGTCACAATATTATTCCGAAAATTCACAATTTATATATTTCCCAAAAGTTTCTGCCTCTTAAATATATTACAAAACTACTTTATAAATCCACAAATGCTGTACGTATCAGTCTGAAATGCAGGTTCCTGAGAAACTCTATTAGTCACCATCCACCTCTGTTTAGAAGAAGTACTTTTTGTTAATGACTTATGCAATTTTGTGTGTGTGTGTGTGTGTGTGTGTGTGTGTGTGTATTCCTTAGGGGCTCTGCTGCAGCAAACACCATCTCTCAGATCTCCATTTGCCTCCTGCTCTTTGGATATATACGGTGGAAAAAACTGCATTCCAGAACATGGGGAGGTGAGCAAGCCACAGAACAGAATAAAACATTTTATAAAGAGACCTGCTCTGACCCCTAGTGGCTGAAATATGGATGGACAGAGTATTCTTAAATGATTCCCTGACTATTTGGTTTGGAAGCCAAATTAGAAAACGTTTGTTAAATGTAAGTGTTGGCCCTATCTTCTAGAGTCAGAGGTAAGAGTGCATACTTGGCCACCCTTTATCTGGATGGCCCTCCCTCTTCCTTATTCACTCAAAAGGCAGTTAGTGTTCTCATCTAAGCCTGCTGAACTGTCCAACTTTTGTTGCCAGCAGTTTAAAAAAAGTGATGGCATAGGCTTGCCTCACAGATTAGTGTCCTCAAGTCACTGAGGTCTCTCTAGATAACGTGTAAAATTGTCGATAACCATGGTTAGGATTAATCTTCCTGAGGTCTTTAAAAATTGGATTTTGAATTAAAAATTCCTTTTACTAATAGATCATCATTGTCACACTGTGTTTTATGAATGTTGGGCAAATCAAATGTGCAACTCTTTCTAAAAATAAAATACCTGAATGGTAAATATAAGTTACATTACTTACTGTTGTTCAGATGGTGGATGTTTTTGCAGAAGTAAACTGTTGTTTCTAGTGTTTAATGAATGTGTTATTTTTTTTAAAAGTAAGTAATTAATTAATTAATAGATTTTTGTTTTTACTATGCAGTGTTTGTTTTGGAATGAGTGAATTGTAGTATAAGTACTTTAAGAAAAAGGTACTTTAGGAATAAGTGATGCGTGTGCGCTTTTATGAATGAGTTTATTTTTATGAACCAGTTTATTGTTGTGTTGCCCTCTGTAGGCTGGTCAATTGCTTCGCTGCAGGAGTGGGGTTCTTTTATGAGGCTTGCCATCCCCAGCACACTCATGCTCTGCTTTGAGTGGTGGATCTATGAAATAGGAGGTTTCCTTGCAGGTGTGTGTGTTAATTTTAAAAATAAAACAAAATATATGTTGTGCCATAATGTTTGCACAGGACACATTTTATTTCTTTCAGTGTGCAGACGTTTGTTCTCAAGAGTTATTATTAAATATGAAAAAAAAATGTAATTATTTTGATATTTTGTGTTGAGAAGCTAAGTCATAAATACAGTGGTTGGACAATGAAACTGAAACACCTGGTTTTAGACCACAATAATTTATTAGTATGGTGTAGGGCCTCCTACAGGGCCAGCCATGAAACCTCCCACACTAAAATGACAGGTGTTTCAGCTTCATTGTCTAACCTCTGTATGTGTTACTTGTAAGAAAACGGCTGGATAGACCTGGTCCTGCCACCAGAGGGAGGGAGAGTTCAGCCTCAGCCACAGTGAGAATAATCCTAAACACTCTGAGTTCTGTTTACAGCTGCCTGTAGTAAGGCGGAGACTAGTCCTGAGTTCTGTAATGGGATTGGCTGGAAATCTGTTTCCAAAAACCTTTGACGTCTAACGTTTAAAACGTTCCCAGTATTACATATGAATTTCCAGAAGTGACAGAGTGTTGTTTATTTGTTTATTTATTGATTTATTTTAGTTGTGGACACAAAATGAATGTATCAAGGCCACACGTTGGTTAATGTGAAATGTGTAAGTTGAGGCCACTACTTAATATTGTGGGAATGTCAAAGGTTATTCACATCCTGTATTTTACAATTTAGTGGAAAACATTTGATTACAAATCAAAAGATTTGCAATGAAATGTTGAAGCCGAATAATGACAACATGTACATGTCCCAGTGCTAAGCATGTGTTTATGATTCATTACAAGATTGATCTTCCTCATGTGGATGAAAGGGTCAAAATGCAGTTAAAACCTTAAAAATCCTCACATCAATAAACGTCTTGTATACTTTTCATTTATGGTTCCAAGGAACTTTGTGACATTTGTCACATTAGCAGCATCGTAAATTTGACTTATAGTTCTGACTACTTTCCACATTTTTAAAAGTATATTATGGACTCCTGACCCCTGACCCTCTTCTTATTGGTAGGTATGCTTGGGGAGGTGGACCTGGCTGCCCAACATGTGCTTCTGGAACTCGGAGCCATAACGTACATGGTGAGGATTGGCTAATTCAAAAGAATTAGTGCAGTAATTGGATGAATTGCAGCTGAAGTCTTCTTAAACACTCCTTGGTTTGCATATATTTATATATATATATATATATATATATATATATATATATATATTTTTTTTTTTTAACCAACTCTGCTTTTTTGTCACTCACTGTTAACAAATTTATCCCTCATGTTTGGAAGCTTCCCAGCCCAAAGAATTTGATTGAACACCATGGGTGCAGCCCCCTCTGAAGCTGGTAGCTGAGAGGTTATTAGATTACCAAACCTGGACAGTTAGGAAATAAGAGAATATTCATTCATTCATTCATTCATTCATTATCTGTAAGCACATATCCAGTTCAGGGTCACGGTGGGTCCAGAGCCTACCTGGAATCATTGGGCGCAAGGCGGGAATACACCCTGGAGGGGGCGCCAGTCCTTCACAGGGCAACACACACACTCACTCACACTTTTGAGTCGCCAATTCACCTACCAAAGTGTGTTTTTGGACTGTGGGAGGAAACTGGAACACCCGGAGTAAACCCACACGGACACGGGACGCGGACTCCTCACAGACAGTCAACTGGAGTGGGACTCGAATCTATAACCTCCAGGTCCCTGGAGCTGTATGACTGCGACACTACCTGCTGCGCCACTGTGCCGCCCCAGAGAATATTTAGCAGCAAAAAAATAAAGCTTTGACGTTTTTTTAGAATAATAATAAAATAAATAAAACATAAAAACTAGATCTATTTAAAATTCACATAGACTTTGGTGCTTATGAGAGTGGTGTTTTGAATGAGTGACACTGTTCTTGTTATAAACCCTTATACACATGAATTCACATTCAAATTTTTGTTTTGACTAAAATTTGTGATTGTGAAATAAATTTTGTGGCAAAAATATTTGCAGCCAGTTTCAATAACAAATCAGCTCAGGTAACTGTGATCAGGCGATTATGTAACTGACAGACTAATTAACCTGATAACTCAAGTGTGAAACATAAAAGCAAACATCATGCCCAATTTCCAGGAGTGGGTAGATAATGTATTTGGTTGAAGCACTGCTTAAATATTCATTGATAGAGTGGTGCTGACAGCAGAGCTTCATTGTCTGACTGTCTGACGCTGCATTTGCTGCAGAACAGAGGTCAGTGAAGAGAGAGGAATGAAAGCTGATGAGAGGAATTAAGTATCGCTTTAGGGCCACGGATAAAGTAACTGTAAAGCACGGTTGCCAGAACTGAGACCTAGTTGTTGAAAGTGTCAATTCCACCAGTGGAGGACAGATGTGTCCACTGAGATGTAGATACAATCATCCAGAGTATTATGATCTATCCTAACTGTCTTTACAGTATTTGTGATAAAAACCAGGCGCTACAGTGCAAACTTCGACATTCAATTCAAAATCAGTAGTGAACATCAGAACATGGTAGTTAATCAAAAAATGTTTACTCTGGGAACTATTGTGTTGCTGTCCAATGAAAATCTGCATTCATGCCATCTGCATTTTTGTTCATTTTTAGTTTATCGCAATATTTGAGCCTGAATGAACCAATAGAAATGTTCCAAAATGACTTTGAATAAAATATTTTTACAATGAATTCCACTGAAAGTTAGTATGGTTTTCTTCTCTTGTAAAATTACTATTTAGAGATACATGACTTTTTTTTGTCTTACAATGTCTTAGAGGTACCTCTAGACCATTGGTGCACTTGTAACCTTATGAATTTAATTGTGCAGACATTTTCAACTATTTTGAGTCCTAAGTGTTATGATTAATAAAATAGCCTAAGCTCCAAGGAATTAATGAGAAGGAACAAACAAGTGAATGCATCTTTCTAATGAATGTGTTTGTTTCCATGTAGTTTCCTCTAGGGGTCCATGCTGCAGCTTGTGTGCGTGTAGGGAATACTCTTGGAGCAGGGGACACCACCAGAGCTCTCATCATCAGCAAAGTGGCCCTCTTCATCTCAGGTAAAATAAAACACACACACACACACACACACACACACACACACACAGAGAGAGAGAGAGGTGGCAAAATTATATAAACGTGAGAACTCGCCTCAGGACTTAATTCCAACTTCCTGTGTTGAAACTGTACTGAGAACAAAATTTTCTTTCTGGACCTGAAATTTTGAAGTCTTTACCTTCTAGAAAGCAATTTTTCCTATTTGTAAAAAATATGAGCTCCTTACAGGTGATGTGTATGATTGTAATCAAACACTTTTTTATATAAAATGCATAAGATGTTTCCTCACCATTTGCTAGCTCTCCAGTCTATTTGCACGATGGGAACCAGTCTAATGTGTTTACAAAGCCCTGGTGTAAGTAAATGAGTGTCTCAGTTAGACATGCTACGCTTCCTCCCTCTCTCTCTGGTCTCTGGTCAAAAAAACCAAAAACAAAAGAAAAACAACAACAGCAAAGAGCCCTCCAAACATTGAAAATCATGAAAAGAGATGAGGATATTGCTTTATTACTGCTCCATAGGTGTGTAATGTTGACTTATTTTAGATGTTTCAGGTTATTTTGGTAGGAACCCACTCTTAATTCTCTAGCGAGCGTTAACTGTATGAAAGTAAATACAGACTGAAAGTGCTACAAAACCAAACCACATAAGTTACAAATGAGTTTCTGTGGTAATTCAAACAGCGAATAAAAACTTTAAGAAAAGTTATGTTTCAGACACATGCAATTGTTTTTCTCCCAAAACATTTTATTCCACATTAAAAGATGCTGAGCTTCTGAATGTAAACAAACCAGAGAGAACTGCATTTTCCCAACAACTGTAAATGTTCCCTTTAAGGGTGCAGTGGTCAAAGTATTGCCGTTGATATTGCTGGATCAGTCCTGAAACTGAGAATCCTAGAGAGCACAATTGACATTGCTGTCTCTGGATGTGTGGGATGGCCTTCCTTCTCCCTCCATGACAAGAAAAATGCTAGCCAGCACAGCACAGGCCTATTTTAGCTGGATTAATGTGATGCTTTCTCTACTGCAGGTGTATTGGCAGTGTTACAGGGGATTGTGATTGGCTCCACAAAATCAGTAATGGGCTGCATCTTCACCAATGATAAGTAAGTCACCAGTGGCATTAACAAACCTATCATAATGTGGAGGTGGAGAATACATGAGTTATTTGTACTTTGTTACTGAATTCAATGATTGTATTATATGTCAATAATAAGGATTATTGACATTTAATATTAGTTTTTCAGGAAAAACGAATATTCTGGAACCTACTGATAGGAGCGCAAAGCAGGAGATGCTGCGTAAACCTCACAACCATGGCCAAGATTAGCATTTGTTTATTTTTTTTAGAAAGAATAATTATGCTCACTCACTTTTTTTACCAGGCCTACCCAAAAGTCCATTTCTGGCTACATCACTGATCACTATATTTTGTCATTTAACTCACATTTCTCCCACTTCAGAACAGCTTCTCTTTATTTTTTTCTGGTCTTTACATTTGTGTGTACCTGTTTGTATTTTAAGTTAATTAAGTAACTAAAAGTTACATTTAACTAAATGTAGTTTTAGGTTTAAGATGTATTTCTTTTTTTTCCACACACAACACTGTGGAAGAACACCTTTGTATGACTAAAGTCTGCAAATTCATTTAAACCAGTTTGATACTTTAACCTACTGAAATGACTTTTAATTAACTTTAAGGGCAACAAAGTCATCATGAGTAACATTTGTAATTCTGTTGTTTTAATTAGTTTTAACACAAAATTCAAGCAATTGATGTAAACGTTGTCTGGGTGAACCAAGAAAACACATTCTACATGGTTAGATGGCTTAAATATAAATATAAGGTGAACTTTTAATTCTTTTGAACTTACAATTTATTGTAAGAATTTAAAATGATTTCTGGTGGAAAAAATATTTTCTTCTTTTGTCTTCCAGGATTATTGTTAACATTGTCTCAGAAAATCTGACCTTCTATGCTTTCTCACAGTTTTTTGATGGCCTTGTGGTGAGTGTTTTCTGTACATATTATTTACTGTATATATTTTATTTTATTTCCTTTATTTATTTTAAACATTCCAAACGGCCTAACTAAGCTTAGATCAAATCTCCATGATCAAATATATATATATTTTTCCCTCCAGTGTGTGAGTTCAGGGATTCTTGTGGGTGCTGGAAAACAGAAGATTGCAGCTGTGTCCAACCTAATCTGCTACTATTGTATTGGTCTACCCATAGGAATATCACTGATGTTTGCTGCAAAATTGAGGATTCTAGGTAATTCCAACTTATGTTTACAACTGGCTTTAAATACCATGCATGGCATTGCTAAAAGTCTTAAAACAATCATATCCCGAAGATAAATGTATTATTTAGTCACTGAGTCATTTACAATGCAAATATAGCCATAAGGCTAAAAAAAGAGTGAAGGCTACAACAAACCAGTCACTGCATATTTTCTGCTCAGCTGTACGTGGTGGGAGGAGAACACTATCTGCCAATTAATGTATTAGACACCTGTTTTAGTTTGCTGTATGCTGAGTATTTGGGAAGGGACATGAGCCATCCCACCCTCCTGGAAAGAAGCCAGTTATCTTCTGTCTAAGACTACAAATCCATTCAATATTTTACAATACCAGCCTTGTCTTTAGTGTCATTATTATTTTCTTGAAATAGTAGAATAAACTGTGATTTAACAGAGATACAGCCGAGTCCAGTAAACTGTGGTCTGATTGTCCACTTGCATACCACACCAGTGTCATAACAACCTTATTAAGAACATGAGCCTGTTTATATGTATACAAGTCTATCACAGAAATGTAAAACAATATTATATTTACATGTTCATCAAGGCCATAACTTGCTGCATCTCTTTAAATTCCTTAGGTCTGACACTAGGCCTCTTGGTGTGTGTTATCCTCCAAGCCTGCTTCTTCATCACACTAATCTTCAAACTCAACTGGAAACAAGTGACAGAGCAGGTATGGGCTGTAACATGGAGCCTATAGCTACAGCTTAATCCTGGACTTAACCTCTCTGTACTTTAACTCCAGGCCCAGAAACGAGCTGGAAAGCATACCAAGGTGGCGTGTGTACCGCAGAAGGGTCCTGTCGGTGGTCCAGTCATTGACACTGTGGTTTCTGAAGGAGCGGACAGTCTGGAGCAAACACCTGATGGAGGAGACTTGGTGAGTGGTCGACAAGCAGTTTGCACACTGGGGAAATCTCTCAATCAAGGGGACAGTGCCCAACATTACCAAACTTTTCAGCCTTTTTACTTATTAGTTGTGCTGCAGAACATCCTGCCTCTGCACAGGAAAAGCTTATCAGGATCTTTGTACCATACTGAAATAAAATATAAAAATATTAAATATAAGTTCTTCGGCTTTAAGAGCGGCCACTCGACGGAAACTGCACTTCTGTCAGTAATGGAAGCTCTTAAAGATGCCAAAGCAACAGGTCAGTCCTCAGTTCTCAGTCTGCTCGAACTATTAGCAGCATTTGATACGGTCAACCACCACATCTTACTAAACAAACTCACTGACATGGGCTTCAAGAACAATGCACTCTCCTGGTTTGAGTCTTATCTCACTGGACGATCCTTTAGTGTGTCATGGCTTGGACAAACATCAGCGCGACACCACCTCACCACAGGTGTGCCCCAAGGCTCAGTGCTGGGACCCCTCCTCTTTGCCTTGTACACCACCTCTCTAGGCCCAATCATACATTCGCATGGCTTCTCCTATCACTGCTATGCAGATGACACACAGCTCTATTTATCCTTTGCTCCAGGAGACACTTCAGTGGCAACTCAAATCTCTGACTGTCTCTCTGACATATCTACATGGATGAAGGAACATCACCTCCAATTGAATTTATCCAAAACTGAACTACTGGTCCTCCCAGCCAAGAAAGCTATTCTCCACAACATCAGCATCAAGCTAGAGTCCCTATCAGTGGCTCCCACCAAGGTTGTAAGAAACCTAGGTGTCATGGTTGATGACCAGCTGACCTTCGCAGATCATGTTACCGCTGTAGCTTGATCGTGCCGCTTCTCCCTATTCAACATAAGGAAGATTAGGCCATATCTAACTCAACATACAACACAGCTCCTTGTTCAGACGTTAGTAATCTCCGGTCTAGACTACTGCAACGCCCTCCTGACAGGTCTTCCGGCCTGTGCTGTGAGACCGCTACAGATGATCCAGAATGCTGCAGCACGCCTGGTCTTCAACCAACCAAAAAGAGCACATATCACGCCCCTATTAGTTGAGCTGCATTGGCTACCCTTAGCTGCTCGCATCAAATTTAAATCACTAATGATGGCCTTCAGAGTATTCACTGGTTCTGCTCCCATCTACCTCAATAGACTCTTAAAACCGTACGTTAGCACCCGCCCTCTCCGTTCCTCAAAGGAGCGCCAACTAACACGACCAACCCCCCGTACAGGTCAGTTGAGGCTATTCTCATCTCTGGTACCACGCTGGTGGAACGAGCTTCCAAGCACTATCAGAGCAACAGGAACCCTCTCCGCATTCAAGAAATCATTGAAAACCCAGCTCTTCCGAGAGTATCTTTTGCACTGAATGTCTTTCTTTAATGCACTTATTACTTCCTGGCATATTGCACTTAATGTAAGGTATTTTGTATAATTTGTGCTGTAGTTCGAATGTTAGATCCTCTTTTGTAAGTCGCTTTGGATAAAAAGCGTCTGCCAAAATGCATAAATGTAAATGTAAATGTAAGTTGCCCAAAGGAAACATATTTTAATAATCTATTGTGTATATATATATACGATTATTATCTCCAAGCCATGTTATTAAATAATGATCTATTTTGGTCTTTTTAAGGTCTACTCAATAACGGACTCCTCTAAAATGAGTGGGTATTCTCTGGTGAACGCTAAGGAACAGGAGAAAGATGAGAGTGGGAAAGCTGAGGTGAAGAATGAGGAAGGCGGAGAAAGCCGACCTAAAAAGCTGCTGTCCATCCCTCAGCTTGTGCTGAGGAGGGGACTCACTCTGCTCACTGCTGTCCTCATCCTGACCATCGGAGTGGTAGTCCACCTGACCTGCCCCCCTCCAGAACCATTTGTCCAAGTTAAGAGCAACCTCACCTTGGTCTGGGGAAACTATACCAGCCCTACTGGCTTCCCCAACTCTACAGCCAGCTAAGCACTCTACCCAGGAGCTTATTCAGGGCTTTTTTGCATCCGTCTTCAAACCTGTGTGAACAAATGCAGACTAGACTGTTCAGACAGTTCTGAGCACATTTACCAAACCAGTGTTAAACCCCTCCTTGCTTTAACCTCCTTCCTCCGCACGGATGCAGGTAAAAGTCTGACTGGATTGTCCTAAAAACGCTGCATGAATGTGCATTACACTCTCCATTCTCTACTGGCACTGGCCGTGGAGTGTTTGTGTGTGTCTGTGTGTGTATGTGTGTGTGTGTTTGGGTGTGTGTATACATGGTGTGCTGTGTAAACCTCAAGATCACCCTTTTCTTTATGTACATTTTAAGTTAAAAATGTTTTGCATTTAAAAAGCAGAAAACACAGATAACAGACATTTACACAAAATACACCACTAATTATTATTTCAGATCTGTCATTTGTCTACACTTTTGATGCTATAACTTGTCCATTCCATTCATCTGTAACCACTTCATCCTGTTCAAGATCATGGTTGGTCCACATCCTTAAACACCCATATGAAGGATGTTGATCCAAAAGAAAGAAAGAAAGAAACTGTGGGGAAAGGGGGAACCACGTTCTAACAGGTTTTGCTCTTCCCTTACATCTTGTGTCTGAAATTGGATCACGATTTTTTAATATAAGTTTTCCCCTTTCTATTCTGCCTCCTTACTTTTGGAACACTCTCTAGAAAAAGAAGAGCATTTGCATTAGTTCTCAAATTGGACACAGGGCAAAGAGTGCTCACACTAAAGACTGAAAACATTAAGTTAGTGTTGGAAGATTTGGTGTGATTTTCTAAAAAGTTACACTAGTCCAGTGCCTAAATTGCTGCTTTTATTAGAAATGGCATCTTGAAAGGGTGGTCTCTGACTTTTTGCACAGGCATGTAGCTGCTCCTCATGGCAAAGCAGCGCTAGCAATATGAGGCTCATTCAAAACTTGTTGAGGTAGAGAGCATCATAACAGCATGCTCATAATACTGCAAAGAGGGACGTTTTCCGTCATCCCTATATTCCATTGTCTAGTAAATATCAGGTATGCAATTAAACTCTTATAAGCTACTTTATTTTTGTTCATAATACACTGTATGATTTTATGGTAGTCATTAATGTTAATGATTAGAAAGGTGAAACTTGAGGTACTCTGTCAGATTGTGTTAGTGATGTTACTCAGAATGCAGGATATAATGTACTGTTATGAAGAATTTGTTTTGTTTTTCAAGGTCCTATATTCAGTGTGATAGGCTATCTCAAGTGTAGTGTTCCTAAAATTATCAATGAAATTCATTGAATTGAAATGGCTTCCCTGTTTCTACACTGTATGGGCCCTAAAGCCACATTTTGATACATGAATGTGTACATTAATAATAATCTGTATAGTCAGAACTGATGTCAGCAAAGATGTTATTTTCTTCAGTGAAATGTTCTTTTAAACACTATTCATGCTTAATTACTTACATCATTGTTTAATATGGGTTTACGTTACGCATAAAAACGTATACAGGAAATTTTTATACCAATTGTGCGTTGTACACGGCAAATCTCTTATTAGTCTACATTAAATATACAAATTAAAATGTTAAATTATTTTTTAAATAACACTTTAAATGTAACAATTGCAATCAATAATAAGTACTTCTGTTTGGCTAATCTTTCTTTGGCAAAGCATTACCATCACACATCCCAGATAGCAATGAAGGTTTTGGCCCAAATGTGGCCCACATCTGCAGTTCTCTAATGGCCCACACTGGGCTGTGAATTACGGTGCTGACTGAAGGTGTGTCTGGCTGTGTCTACTCAGCTACAGGTCCACATTAAATGATCCAGGTGTCAGTGGCTTGTAATACAAGTCAATCCCAGCTCATTACAGTTGACCCACGTCCAGCCCGCACTAGATTGGTAATTGAACTAAGTGCCAAAAGTGTCACAGATTAGGGCCAAACGTGTCTGCTATCTGAGATGTTTTGGGATGTTTTGGCTTTACTTTTCAATAAAATGCATCCCCAGTTTCATCAGATGAATCTGATTTTAAAAATATATTCTGTTTACACGTGTTCAATGTCTTCAAGATCTGTTTCTGATTATCATCAGATATATGTTGAGTGAAGAGTTCATAATCCAGTCACAATGTATCTTGGGTCAGATTTACATGTTGTCACTCTCCAAAGAAAAACATATCTCCGTTTTTGTCCATTTTTAGTTTACTACATTATTTGAACACAGAAGCTGTCCTTTATACTGTGTAAAAATTCCACCATGAATGGACCAACAGTAATGCTCCAAAGTGACCTGGAATAAAAATATTTTATATTGAAATTTGAAGATACATGCTTGTCTTTGGACAGTGATGATCTGGCTTCCCTTGTGATCAAATAAAGCTGAAATAATGATCCAATGGCTGAAATTGCATGTTATATCAAAGTGTAAACTGGCTCCTAGGCAGCAGCACAATTACTAATATTAGTCCCCTGCCATCTTAAATGGGTAGTTCCACATTCCACAGATTCAGTATCCAGGTCATTTTTAGATTGAAGAAATAATAATAAAAAAAAAATCTCTTTTTTTGTGACATCTTAAAGAGATTCTTAAAGGAATGACTCAACGATTAAAGGGGTGATGTCAATGATTATTCAAGACATAGTTGGTGTCCAAATTTTGCTTTTATTTACTTATTTACTTTTTTTTAGTTCTGGAAACTACAGTTAAAAGATTTATCATTGCCACCAGGAACTAGAATGCACCATTGTTTATGTTCAGATTTATGGAACTAATTTACAAGATAATTCCAACTGCTATAAATATAGATAAATAAAAAAATTCATTGTGTTGCTGAAAGTTGCAGGTAAACAATTTACACAAAATAGTCATATGCATTGTTGTGTAAAGCCTGTTTTCGAAAATTACTGACCAAAATATTCACTACTAATGTTTAATTATTAATCAGATTTATTAATATTTATGGCAAGTCACCATAGAAATTACTTCTAAACCACATGATCTTAATGAAGGTCTGGATGCAGTTGGGTATGCATTTACAGTTAGGACACCAATCATGTTTTCACTGATCTGTTGATCTAGAATAAAAATGGATGGACTAGTTGATCAGAAAAAACTGTAAATGAGATTTTTCCCCAACCCAGTGCTTTAATTAAGCTTTAGAAATTGCTGCCAATGAAAGTTTGCTGGTTATAGTCATACTTGGAGAACTGGACTGGAAGTTGTACACAATGTGCTAAATATAATAATTTAACAGGACAAAATTCAGTTATTTCCTGATGATGCTACTTGTTATTTACTTTACTTCATGCCTTGAGGAACCTTAAATAAAGTCTAATCATCATTTTAAAAAACTAAATACAATAAAAAGTTTGTCTAGAAAGTGCTTCTAAAAAAATTAAACCTATACTGGAAATTCTCCTTGGCTCGGTTTGCTTTCTTCATGATAAATTAACCCACTGTCCTGAACTGAGTTGTTTACAACCAATATATAACCAATATTAATTTAATATTTTACAAGTTGTAATATTTTTTCAATATTGTATTAATTTTATTATGAACTACTTTAATTTTACTCTTTAGGTTTGCACCTTTAATGTAATACTACTCTATGTAAAACTGTCAGTCAGGATTTAACAGGTATTGCAAGGCAGTAAAAGCAGTTCAGAAATATTCATATATTTAACACAGGTTTTAAATGGCTCACATTCAAATGTCAACAATTCTCCTAGTCCAAAGGATGGGAACAAAGCTGCTGAATAATACTTTCAATTTTAACAGCTCTTTGGCTTGTTTTTATACAGCTTGTAGTGTCATGCCCACTGATGTAACGTGATACATCATATAAAATGACTAAAACACAAACATCAGTCTTCAGGTTAGCTAAGAGTGTGCTTCTTGTTTTTAAATGCCTAGATAGGGTCGTCACCCTTGGACTTGAAAAACAAGATTGTATTTCCACCCTTCCTGTGTCTTGTTGAGAAAGACAATGTTTGGCAGTGAAATTATTTGCTCTCACACTCATTTGAAGAGTTCCATGAGAAATATGTTTAAGGCAATCCCACCAGTGAGGATGAGCAGCATTAGGAGTACAGCAAGCCCTCGACGAATGACTAGCTGCCTGGTGGTCAGCATCTGTCCCACAGTGACTGCTACTCCACTTTTTGCATTTTCTTCTTCACATTTTTCCTGACCTTCCACATCAGACTTTTCATAAACATAGGCTGCTCCATTGGCTTGAGACTGCTGAGATACATCTGTGAGGAGAGACAAACAAATCTAAGGTTATCTAAAGAAACACACAAAGCACTGAACTTATAAAGGGTGCTTTAGCTTGGACTGATTTTTTTTTTGAGGGTTCGAAGTTTCAAGGGTGAAGCAAGCACATGGTTTCTGAATGAAGCAAATACAACAGGTAGTGCCACTGTCACACAGCTACAGGGTCCTGGGGTTCACCTGATATTAGTCAGGTTTCTACATCCTAATATATGAATCCTGAACCCACAACGACAAAACTCTCTTGGTTTTGTCTGACAGATTATCAAGACTGCTAGAGTCACAGCATACCAACCAGACCCCATGCCAATGCACCTGAATGAAAGCTTGTCCTACTTCAATCTGTACCTTATTACTCAGGTTATCAATGCATGACTGAACCTGGGATTGTTTCCAGCTTGTCTGACGTTGGCTGACATTACCCTGACATTAGAATGGGTTTGACACCAAGGACTTAGCAAATTATTGGCCAGTCTCTAATTTTTCATTTTTTGCCAAAATACTTCAGTGGACCATAACTGTGCAGTTAGTTGACAGACCATTTTTAAATCCAGTCATTAGTTTGAGGTGTTCCATCTGGGCTTCAGAAAAAAAAACAGAACTGAAACTGCACAAGTTAAGGTGGTGAATTATTTTTTTAATAGCAGCTGATCAAGTGTTTGTTGAATTTACTTGTCTTATTGGACCTTACTACAGCTTATGATTCCATATGTCATTGCCTACTACTATCTTGGCAATTTGATTGGTACAAACTCCAATTGTTGGTTCCAGTCCTATCAGATAGGCAGCAATTTGACTCAAATGGGGGTTACAGCTCTGACTCATGCTCTCTATATGGTGTCCCTCTGGGCTAAGTACTCGGCCCATTGCTCTTTATACTGAAAATGCTCTCTCTCAGTGACATATGTATATACACACCAGTGATGAATTACACAAATCATGGACATTATTTAAGGTAGAGATACCTAAGGTAAAAGCCCTCCATTTAGATTTTCACTTAAGTAAATGTACAAATACTTTTCAGGCAGTTAGCTCTCCAGTCTGTTTACGTGCTGGAAACAAGTCTGATGTGTTTTCGAAGCCCCAATGAAATGAGTGTCTCGATCTGATAAGCTAGGCCTTAAGGTTGAAATGTCTTCAAATTCGGAAGAGGGCTAACTTCATTACAGAAAGTGCTACAAAACTGAACAACTTCAGTTACAAATGATTTTCTGTGTTAAGTTAAACAGTGATTAAAAACTTACAGACAAGTTAAACTTCAGCCATGTTGTTTTTTTCCCCTCAAACACACCATTCCATCTTAAAAGACGTTTAGCGTCAAACATATCAAAAGTAAAAGTATCATGATTTATCATATCTTTAAAGTCCTATAATCATTTTGGTAACAAGACTTTTGATAAATCAAATAATTTATGTAAATATACTTCAAAATCATTCTTGCTTCACCACTATTTCAATAAAATTTTATTTATCTGATACTGATATCTGTTAAAAGTATCATGAAGGCAAAGTTTGTCCATTATGTAGAGCTAAATTGCTGTGAACTTACGTTTTCCAAACAACTTGGCAACTTAGTTACAAGTTTAATTTTAATAAAAGGTGAAAAAAAAACAGCATTGTAGGCCTTTGTTCATAAACAAACTAGTCAAAACATGAAACGAGTTTGTATAAATACAATGCCAGGGCTGTTGCATAAAGTTAGGATTTTCATCCATTATTCTGGCATATGCACTCCAGCTGGCACTCGATGCTGCTGCATTGACTTTGAACTGGACAGCTCTGTCTAGGCTAAAACACTTTTAACAAAGTACGAGCTGTAACCTGATTGGTGTGATATGAGCTTCTTTTGTTTTGAAATTAAAATTTTTTTATACATGCATGAGACAAAAGTAATGACAGATTTCTCATAATGTTGTGGAGTAAAAAGCAAGATATTTGACTTTGAAATGTAGTGAAGTTAAAATTAGACTTCTTTTTTTTCCATTTAAAAATTGTTGCCTAAATCTGCAGTTTCTCAGCTTTGCTGCTGCTGAGAATATTATCCTTGAATTTTTGTAACATCTAGAATTGAATACTGCAATGCTGTACTATACAGACCCCCTGCTTGAGATTTGAATAGGCTCTAGTATGTGCAAAATTCAGTTTCAACTGTTCTGACCTATAACAAATCCAGGGAGCACATTAGTCCAACCCTGAAATACTTTCAGTGGCTTCAACTACAGTATTGTGTACATTGAAAATTACTTGTGATGGTGTTGTATATCTCTGCATGGCCCCCACTTAATAAGCTAATCTGCCTCAGTCAAACTCTCCAGCATGTACTTGTTACTCCTTTTACACACATTTGGGGTCCCTCCCTCCAAACTTTGATAAGGAAATATTACAACATTTACTCATTCATTCATTCATTCATTCATTATCTGTAACCGCTTATCCAATTCAGGGTCGCGGTGGGTCCAGAGCCTACCTGGAATCATTGGGCGCAAGGCAGGAACACATCCTGGAGGGGGCGCTAGTCCTTCACAGGGCAACACACACAGTCACACATTCACTCACACACTCACACCTACGGACACTTTTGAGTCGCCAATCCACCTACCAACGTGTGTTTTTGGACTGTGGGAGGAAACCGGAGCACCCGGCGGAAACCCACGCAGACACAGGGAGAACACACCACACTCCTCACAGACAATCACCCGGAGGAAAGCCACGCAGACACAGAGAGAACACACCACACTCCTCGCAGACAGTCACCCGGAGCAGGAATCGAACCCACAACCCCCTGGAGCTGTGTGACTGCGACACTACCTGCTGCACCACTGTGCACATACAATGTATATTCATTTTTGACCATTTGTGTGTGTGTAACATGAAAATCAGTGTTAAGTTATAACTGACATTGTTTTCATTAACTCATCAGTGTTTAATGTGTAGAAGCAAAATATCCTGAGAATATTACCTTCTTTACAGCACTTCATTTCCATGGCATAAGATTTGGTCTCAGCTGGCAGAATACCTGCTCGCACCTGAGCCTAAAAGACAAGCAACAACCAAAATGTGTACTTCAGATTCAAACAAAACATCCTTTATAATAAATCATTACCAGTTAAATAGATTGAGATATAAAAATACCTCCTTTGTTGCATTCACCCAGTCAAGTTTCCAAATGATGATGATGAAAAAAACTGACTGTAGGAAGACACATAAAAACATGCCTGTCCACAAGCCTGAGAGAAGAGGGGAAAAATAAATATAATGGTTACAGACCTCTGAGCTTAATACTTTTATCAGATTAGATTATTTTAAAATGCATTAAATAGCAAACATTTGTGGACACCTCCTCATTCAACGTCTCTTTTAAAATTAAGGACATTAATGCCAGGTTGTACTCTTCTGGGAAGTCTCACAAACACCTCCTTAATCCCACATTTATTGGATGGAGATCCATCACTCCAAAGAACAGTTTCATTGCTTCACAGCATAATGCAGGGGTTTTATAACCTTCTAGCTCACACTTGGCAATAAGCCTGGGGGCAGTTACCTCATGTTCAGCTTCTCCTGAACATTCCATTCATTCACACTTTCCTATGCAGATTCTAAAAGTTATGTAGGCACTTAACTTAAAATTATGTTTGTGTCAGTAATTATAAGGGGTTTTTACAAACCTCTTAACGTTGTAAATGTCCAATTTTCTCAGAGTGTTATGTTCTGCTCATTTGCTACTCACCAATTATTCCCATATTGAGTGCAAACATCAGAGACACTCCAGTGGGGAAGCCCACGAAATAGTAGCCAACAATATTACACATAGCCCCAAGCAGCTGCTTTCCTGCACCTCTGACTATACCACCGGTAATACCCTGCACACAGATAAACAAATGCAACATAAATAGAGAGTGATGTACATAAAAAAATGTATTGCATTTTGAAATTCCATTTCCATATTTTGTGAAATCTGAAACTCAATTTGTATGCTCAATTCCAAAATAATTGGACAGGTGATGTAAAATTAATATGAATTTGTCCCCACTATTTTTGAGTGTTACAGTTTATATTTACAAAATACCATCATGTTAGTTAGTGAAGTCATTAGAAATAAGTTCTTTGCACTTCTGCCACTTAATTAAATGTTCAAGAGAATTAAAAAAGTATAGAATCTTGTTTTTGCTGTATATTACAAAACGTCCCATATTTCCCAGACATGGGCTTTGGTAGTTCACTAATGTGAAAAATCATGTATCTTAATTTTTTTCATTTTTCTTTGATTGAACACATCAGCTCATCACATAGTGTTAAAATTCACACTTTCATTACATGCATTTGCGTTTACTGTAAACGATGAAGCTCATTACCGCAATTGCATCAAAGAGATGGAAGAAGCCGTACATAACCATAATTTCTGAAACTCTGAGAACAATATCCCTGCAAAAGATATATCAATTACAATGAAAATAATCTGAAGTATTTCTCCAGTATTTCTTCTTTTTGTTGTTTAATAATTTACTCACTGTTCAGTGGTGAACACATAAGCAATGAAGTCCTTGGATCCACTTATAAATGCAGCCACTACACATGACACCAGAACTAGAAGGAAAAAATGGATAATATTTGAGTACACAAATACAAATAACACATTAATGGCTATGTCTTACCATTATTTGCACTACAGCAAAAGTCCTCTTTACATTTCTTTAAATAAATGTTACATTAATTGCCTTCACAGGATTCCTATAATATAATCAGGAGAATATTTCAGGCTATACAACTATATATGATTCGAATTCATCAAAGCCAAATATCTGTAGATTGATGTGCCGTGTGTATCCCACAATCAGAAAAATTCATATTCTTACTGATATGAAATGTCTTTATAAATGTGTTTGCAGTACGGTCAACAATATATTCATTGTATAGGCATTTGTACATATAAATGGAATGCATGGTAGCAGAAACAGGTAACAGAAAGCCATAATTTAATATGCTGATCACTTTACCATGTCCATTATGGAAAAGGTAAGCGAAAATCATCTCCAGCAGAGTTAAAATAACCAAAGCCAAAGTCTCTGAAACAGTGGCGGAAGCTCATTGTCGGCTTACATCATAAAATTTGTCAATTTATTTATACATAAAATCTGCCCTCCGTTACTTTTCAGTAAAATGGCCTGTGATCCTGTTGATTGAATGAAATAACAAACCGATATTAAACTCGAACAAGGAAATGTTGAAATTATGTTAAATTCTACCAAGGAAATACTATGAGTGTGTTTTATTTACACAATGAAGAATGGATATGGTCAAGTAATTTCACCAAGCAAATACCAAGAATTGGGTTGCAGTTTGTCATTCGACTCGCAAAATCCGCGATATGAAGCTCCCAGTGTAGATTTTTAAATAGCTGTCAATCAAAATAGGATCATCATCCAATCATCTTGCCGAATCTCCGCGTCCAGACCCGCCCACAGCTCCATTCACCTCCAAAGACGCTCAGCGTCCGGGGGCGGGACAAAATCGTGGCATTTATCCAATGACCGGCGAGTTTCGAAGCAATGAAAAATAAAACGTTCCATGCAGTCACCGTTGAAGTGAATAGACGCTCAGCTTCTACGGGCAAATGCATTGACGCCACGGGAGTTATCTAATTAAATCGAGTCCGTCGAATTGTGATAAGTAGCTGATTCTGAACGAACTCTTCGAAATGAACGTGTTCTAACGCATTTGTAGTCAATGAAATGTTAACACAACTGTACATATTTGACCATTTAATTTTTGACATTTTAGGGAAACTGAGCTTCTCTTGCAGTCTTAGAGAAATCGCTTCTGCTCTGAATGTAATGCTTATGAGTTTTACATTCAGTTAGTTACATAAATGGAAGATTCTTTTCATGTCTACTTACGTCCACACAGCAGAGCCACTTTGCTGGAGAGTTTGGCCTGTTCTGTGTTTCCAGCTCCAAGAGCATTTCCCACTCTCACACTAGCAGCCACTGCAAATCCTAGAGGAAACTGTTGGAGAAAAGACCAAATGCACTGTGAATCTAAGCCACTGGGACATTTCAATTCATCTCAGTGTAAGAAAGTGCTACTGTGTGACTCTTGTTTAAATGTATGTTAATTGCTAACTTTTTTTATTTGTTGTCCTGATTACAGCAGCAAAAATATCCAAATGTTTGTAGTCACCCCTTAAATACAGTGAATCCCATGCAGGCATTCATTATTATTATTAATTATTCATTATACAAGTTTTATAATCACAAAAAAACAACAACAAAAAAAACATGAAATCTGGCATTATGGCTCAAACAGTTGAATAACAAGTTCTCACACAATTAATCAAATATCTAGAGGCCTAAATCCATCCCAGAAAAATATGGTCATTACAGCAGCAGCAGCAACATACCTAATACCCTTGGTTTCAGGAGAAATGTTATTGGCCATATATTTATTTTAGGCTTCAAGTTTTTAATCCTTCTATAAATTTATCTCAGAGATCACCTCCAGATTTAAGTATTCTCTCTGTCAATTACCTAACAACTCACTCAGGCATGAATAGTTTACAGTGTACACTAGACTATGAAACATTATTTTGCTTGAGTAATAGGATAATATTATTGGTTATAAAATGTCTTATGTAAACAGAGAGATGATTTCTTGGGTGGTGTAAGAAAAACAGAAATGTAGCATATTAACTGGAATAAAAAAAGGATCCAGTTTCTGTTTTCTTGTTCTTACAAAACAACACCTCTGGCTTTGGACTTTTGGCACAACATCCACATTTGTTACACTTCTCCAAGCTAGCAACTTAAAGGAGGAAAGTGACATAAAAATAATGGTAATTATTTACAACAAATATCTTTTAATTTTACAACATCTAGCAATGATATTTGGCTTTATTAAATTAAAATAAAAGTTATTAAAACCCACAGCTGGAGACTGTAATTGTGTCACAATTAGCTCTGTTAAACTCTCAGAACTCCAAACCTATATTCCTCAAGCTTATACATTTTTACATTACATTTTACTTCCAAACAGTTGCATTTATTTCCAGAATAGACTTTTTGAATAGCCAGTCTGCTGGACTAGTGTCTGAGCCACAAAACATCCAAGCCACTGTGCAGTTTTTCTGTTTCTTCTTTGTCACAGTGTAAAGATGATGACTAGAAAAGAGGCAGCTGCATTTGCTGTCTGACAGGGTATAGAACAGTAACTGATGGATATCTATAAAAAAAATGTCTTAAATATTTTACTGTTTACTACTGAATCAAAGAAGTACACAAATATTTCATTTTTGGCCATTTTTGACTTGTGTTTTTTGAAGAAGAACAAAGATTAAAAAGGGTTACTTTTAAGAAATTGAGCACTTATGCATCACATGATTTCACAGATCTTACAGCATAGAACATATAGTATTATATAAGTTTTTAAATGTTAGTTGTCAATGCTTTATAACATCCTCTGAGAAGAAGCTGAGAAAAGCCAGAGTGATAGAAGCACTAACTGAATATGCATTGAACAATCACTGGATTACACCTTTTTCTACTCACTATTTCTACTATATATTTAATAAGCAGAAAGTCATGTTGTCTGTCCCTATAACGAAGCAAATACATGGACACATCTCACCGTTACTGACTTACTGACAAGTAAATTATATCTGCACAGCTTTTTGTTTAACTTTACGTGAAAGCAGACGAAATCTCCGGATTATTAAAGTTAGAACACCAGAGCGAGGTGTTACTCAAAATGAACAAGGCTGTGAATTAGTTACAGCACCGTTTTATGAGTCGGACCCTTGTAGAAATGTAAGTCAGTAATACATTTCTAGTTCCTGCAATGCCCTGTTCCTTTATCAAGTATAGATTCCTTGGCTGATAAAATGATATGGTGCTTCAGAAAAAAGTAATGAACTAATTTTATAGTTTATTATCTGTTATTATTGTAAACAAAGACATTGATATGAAGCACCAAAGCTTCTCCAGACCTTCCAATGTCAAGGGTATGTATTTTGGGATTTCCTGTTTTTGAAATGCCAGAAACACCTCAGTGACCATGGCTATATGGCTAATGGCGGTCCGGCTAAACTAGGCTTGCCTAGTTTCTCTTTGCTCTTGTTTATCCCTATTTCACCCTACTTTTCATTGGTCAGGACCACCACAGAGCAGGGATGCTTTGGATGGTGGATCATTCTCAGCTCTGCAGTAACACTGACACAATGGTGGTGTGTTAGTGTGATTTATGCTGGTACAGTGTGGATCAGACACAGCAGTGCTGCTTGAGCATAATCTACTGATGAAGCACTAGAGGAAGACTAACTGTGCAGCAACAGATGAGCTACTGTCTATGATTTTACATCTACAAGATGGACCAATGAGGTTGGAGTGTCTAGCACAGTGGACAGTGAGTGTGCATAGTGTTAAAAACTTCAGCAGCACTGCTGTGTCTGATCCACTCGATCCAGTGCAACACACGTTAACACCCCACCACCACGTCACTGTCACTGCAGAGCTGGGAAAGTAGGTGTTCATATATCCAGTGATCATTCAGTGTATAATATAGTTTGACATGCTACAAAATGTTGAGAGTATAATTTTAGAACACACCTTGCATTAATACAAGTATTATTAAATTGTTAAAAAAACATGTTCTAATTCTAAGGCTTTATTTTTGATGTATAAATTATTAATAAATATTTAAACTCAAATACAAAAAGTTATTTTGAGGTTAGTGTCTTACCATGTATGCAATGCATGCAAGCTCATAGACCACTGACTGAGAGCCCAGCTCAGTTTCACTGATGAGCCCTATAATGAACAAAGAACAATGAACAACGACGAAGAATCAAACAATTAGAAACGATGAGACTATGGAGATGAGATAAACCTGAAAAAATAAAAAAGAGAGAAGGTTACAGACCTGCTAGGAATCCTCCAATCTCATAAGTCCACCACTCCACACAGAGCATGAGCATGCTGGGAAAAGCCAGGCGGATGAATGCACCCCACTCTTGTAGAGAGTCTCGAGACCAACCTATGGATGTAAAAAGAGAAATAGAGCCTCCAATGTTTCCTTAAAGAGGGTTACATTTGATAAATTGAGCACTTATGCATCACATGAAAGTAGGGTGAACCTATAGCATTATATATTTTCTTAAATGTTTGTTGTCAATGCTTTATGCCATCCTCTGGGAAGAAGCTGAGGAAAGCCAAACCACTTACTGAATATGCACTGAACAATCACTGTATTACTGTATTATAGCACTTCCCTGCATACTTTTTTATCCCTATTTCACCCTGCTTTCCATTGGTCAGGAGCACCACAGAACAGGTATGATTTGGGTGGTGGATCATTCTCAGCTCTGCAGTGACACTGAAACGATGGTGGTGTGTTAGTGTGGGTTGTGAAGGTACGAGGTACGAGCCATCTGCTTCTCTACACAGGTTTTACACTTGCTGTGAGGATTTAATTGCATTCATATTCATATACATTCCTGAGGTGAAATAGTGATGTTGGATGATTAGTTTTTGATCACAACAATCACTCTAACTCATCCTAAAGGTATTGGATGGAGCTTAATCACTCCAGAGTGCCACTGCCTCAAAGCCCACTGCTGGGTATTTCTCTAAATGATGAGCATGACCAAAGGCTTAAGTGTAGCTATCCAGATTGGCCCATTTTATTGGCCATTGCTTTTCTATGGAGAACATTATTAAAATATGAAAGAGAGATTCTAAAATATATATTTCAGTGATTTTATTGCTATTTAAAATCTCTGTGTACTCCACTGCAGCATATAGTTTATTAGTATGGACAATAATATACATTAATGTCTTTGCATTAAAAAAGAACAGAAAACTTTGTGACTCAGAACTCACTTATGTATTTCTGTATGATATTTCATTCTTAAATCAAATGAAATTTGAACATTAGGCTAGGGTTCCTTGTATATATGTTATTTTAGTGTTAAGATTCATTGTCCCTAAGAATTCCACATTTGTACATGGATATTATTAAAAGTTACAAAAATGTACTTTTTGACATGGGGCTTTTCTGATCACTGTTATGATACAGTGATGCAGCAGATAGAGACCAGGTTGAAAACGAGTAAATAAATAAGTAAGTAAATAAGTAAAAATACACCTTAAGAACAACTGTCAAATAGAAGTGGGTTCCACATGGGCTTATGTCATGCGTAATTAAAACTGTCTGGAATTTTGTAAGAAGTCACAAAGTACACAGATCTTGAGTAAAATATTAAAAAGTTGTGATGTTACCCAGTGCTCTTACTCAAGACCTGTGTGCGTCTCAGCTTGACGTCTCAGCTTGACTAAACGACATAAATCTGGTGAAATAATAAAAGTTGCTCAGTGAAGTCTAATCTAACTGATGGACGATTTCTGTATGAACTGGGCTCTAAACATGTCATCGTGACATCACTTATCAATTATTTACATTCTCTATGACAAGATTTTCAGACGTTAAGGACAGAGGAGCGGTAATCTGTGAGTGAGCCAAGATTTGCCACTCACCATCCCAGGTGGCTTTGTGCAGACCCTTCCAGCGGATGTACACATAAAGAAACACTGCCAGGGAACACTGAGAAATTGAATTTGCTGCAGCAGAACCGCTGTGGAAAAACAATGCGATGGCAATTTCACACAAAGCAACAAATTAAATATTAAAAAATGATTTATTCTGCTTCTTAAAGAGCAGCTCAAGTGAAATATATAGAGAACATATTTAACAAGGACATTATCTGGTCATAAATCTTGAGTTATTTTCACTAAAATACATCTTAGTTTAGTGTGTGGTTATGTGCAGTGAGAAAAGCAGGTATTTGGGGCAAGGCTTCAAAAACACAAAATTAGACTTTTTCTCCTTTTTGGGGTTCCTTTGTTGTCTGTAATACATGGAAATGCCTGCTATCAAGAAGCCACATAGGTGTACTGTTGTAAGGTAAAAGGCACTAATACATGCCTGTATTATTTTCCAAAGCACCTTTATGTCCATTGCTGCTGGCAGAATTATTTGTCACAATAACTGGCAGAATTTAAATGCAAAATCTTGAAAAAATATGAAAATATGGAGGTGGGGGAGTGCAGGGATTTGGTATAATAATATACTGGTATTGCTGTTCAAATTATTCACACTAATCTTACATATTGATAAATTAGGGGACCATGGATACATCATTTTGAGAAATAGCCTCGAAACAAAATCACTCACGCTACACCCAGATAAAGCAAATGAAGAAATATGTAGTTTATCACAGCATTCAGGACGTTTGCAGCAGCTCCGGTGATGACCTGAGGCCATATGATGCCCTACAGCAGAGCATAAAATGTCTTTATTACTACATTAAGAGTAATGTAAAATGTGTAAAATATGGACGCCCGTTTCCACCAAATAAAAGGGTCCCTTTTTTAATCATTAGTATGTAAGTTGCTATCTCATTATTTCGAGACACTATCTCGTTATTTTGTGATTATAAATCAATATAATGAGTTATTATCTCATTATATTCAGATACTAATTCAACATAATTAGATAATACCACATTATTTATTGACTTAGTATCTCAGTATCTCTCCTTATTTTGAAATAGTGTCTCAGTATATTGACTTTATATTTAACAAATAATGAGACAGTATCTCAGTATTTTGACTTCATATCTTACTAAATAATGAGATTATAATGTAGTTATGGTGTCTTTCATGGCTGTGAATATACACATTATATCTAAACAATAAAATGAGTTGTACTGAATGGAAAGATTTTACCTGATTCTGCAAGTATCGAGCTTGCAGCTGGTACATAAAGGCAGCCTGAAAGAAAAAGAGATCATTAAAATGGTGTAATCATCAAACTGTCTATAACTTTATAGTGTGTTTATAAAGTTCTGGAGCATAAAAAGAAGAAGAAAGAATAAAACAGTAACTTTACACAACTAATCTGTTGAGATATCTATTGAAAAAATACATATATGCAGATGGTTAAACTCACAGGCAGAGATGGCATGTATATTTTCACATACAGCTGTGAAAGACTGTGGAGGGTAAACAACAGCTTATGAATATTCAGAACTCTGGTAAGAATGTCATTAAAGAGATACTTAGCATTTCTACCTCAAGGAACTGGCATGCAACTCACTCACTTGCAAACATACTCACTCACATTTAGGGACTGCTACTTAGTGCTTTATATCAGTGACAGTATGTTCCCATTTTTACACATATTTCTGTAGGATACTTTTATGAATAACTACAGAATTCTGCTTCTTTATGGTGCAACCATTACAGACAGGGATCTTTAATGGCAAATCAACAGTTTGTATAAACTCAAAAAAAAAAAAAAAAAAAACCAGTGACTTCATATAATGGAACACTGTGGGCAGCTGCAAATAAGCCTAATTGTCACTGTGCTCAATGGCAAGCACTACTTAAAGGAACACTAAGCTTTGGAGAAATGGAAGTAGTATTCTAGTGATTAGTACCACATTTAACACTTGATCAGATGGAGTGGTGTTTGTATTTCAGAACTAAACATCAAATCAGTACCTGTCCTCGCTGCCTCTAAAGCTGACTGCCATAAAACCTGAGGTTTAAATAGCAACAAGGTCAATTCAGCTGTAAAGCTATGGAATCTGTTTAGTTTTTCACAAACTGCATCACTGCATGCCTGATTGCATTTCGCTATCAGAAAAAGCAACGGACATTTCTGAAGATAAAGCCGAAGGCTTTGTTAAATTAAATTTGTAGCTCTAGCATTTGAAGGTCATACGTTCAAAACAGCTTTACTCTACTGCTTAGAGAGGTACACACACACATAGTATATTTTAAGTGTTTATTTAACATTTTTAACATGGATTGAGCATGTGCCCATTGACAGTGACATCAAAGTGTTTTTAATTTATTTTTTATGTTCATTTCTAAAATTAATGTCAGTTGTAATTGTATCGCCAATTCACAACAAAGTTCTATTCTGAGGCAGTGCTGTAATATCACTTTATGAACAGTACTATATAAAACCAAGCCAGTATTCAGTACTACAACATACAGTAGGCATTCACAAGTGAAAACACTGGGTAATGATCCGCCTGGAGAAAATACCTGGCCACTCTGGGGCTCTGTCTGACAGCCAGCAGGATGGGCTCTGTGTTGATGAGTATAGCCCAACAGGGGAAGCAGGCCAGAAGGAGGATGAAGATGCCCCTCTGTAGGATAACCCCCACCCTCTTTAGGTTATTACTGCCATACGTCTGAAGAGAAAACATGCAACAAAATATTTACCTCTAGGTGTCTTGGAATGTTTAATCCCCCCCCCAAAAAAACAAAAAACAAAATATTCTGCGTGATTTTTGATAATTAAACATATGTTAGAGTTACAAAATTTTGAACACCCAAATTGTTGTCAGAACAAAATCTAATATTTTAAAAAAGATATTTTACAGTAAGAGCAAAGTTATTTTATTTAAAATTAATGTAACAATTAGTGTTGCACGGTATACCGATACTAGAAACGTATCTCAATACTTTGTCATTTAAACGATACAATACCCCCATTAAATGAGTACAGGTACTTTTAAAAGGAGTGTTTTTTCAAATAAGAGCTGTATTTCCATCGAGTGCCACAGGGGGCAGTGTGCGGCCGCCGCGCTTTGTATCCTCTCTTTCCCTTAATGATTTTGCAGCTAGTTTTAGTGACATTTCAGACCTTCTAGTGAGTTATTTAAAATAAAATAAAAAACCGATAAGCACCTGCGACTTTCTCTACAAACCTTAACCACTTTTTATAGGAGAGAATCGCCGGTAGCACAACCCGTTAGAACACCGGGACTGACCGTGACCGGGAGAAACAGCTCTGCCCACAGTTTAAAACAGAGATTTGTGAAAGCGTACGAAAGCTCACCTGAGAAATGAGTGTGTCACATGCCGATGCCAAACCTGACCCGATAGACAGGCCTGTGACATTTATAACCTGCCAAGCAAAAGAAGTGGTACAGTTATAATCATCTTTACAAAAAAAAATGGAGGATATTAAGAAGAAACGTTACTCACAGCGATGGCCAGCGCTACACTGGCTAACTCCGTTTTCCCCAGGTGTCCGCAGAACACGGTGCTTATGAAGCTGATCATGAAGGTCATCAACTGTGAAATAAACTGTATTTGTGGGAGAAACGCATCATGAGAACTGAATCCCGGCAAACAGCTGGATGCTAAATATTTTCTGACAGAATTAAAAAAATTCAGAGTAAAGGTCTCCCAAATAAACAGTTTAATATGTGACTTTAATATATGAAATATTTATGTCACCATTCAAGTTTGGGATCAAAGTTTTCAGTTGAATAAGATGAAATTTCTTTAACAAATATACAGACAATTGTTCCAGTAAGATATGCACAGGTTTCAAACGAGCAGGACACTAAATCACTTTGAAAAAAAATGTAAGATGTTTCAGATCCAACAGAGATCCACGTGATTCTGAAACGATCCAGAAAACTGGATAAATAAAAGAATGAAGTTACAATAATATTAATGTCCAAAAGGCACAGAATAGTAACAGAGGACTTTAAACATAAAAATGACCAGAAAAAAGGGACATAAATGATGACTATGTAACAGACACATTATTATTATTATTCATTTATAAGTCTTTCCCCAATTTAGTGCAGCATAACTAGATTAAAACCAATTCTATAATGATAATACTGTATACCCTGGACCTGTGAAGAAAGAAAGAAAGTGCACAGATATACACCTGAGGACATGATAAGGCTAAAGGCACTAGTGGAGTTCCCCGTTTGAAAGTGAGTTAGAAGGCAGTGTAGTGCTCATACCACGGGTCCCGCTAGTTTGAGTAACTGGACGGTTTCTTCTTTATATTTGACCGGTATCCAGCCAAAAACTTTCCTTCCACATCCTGTGGCAGAGTCCTGAGCCTCGGCGGTTTTTTCTGGCGCTGAGATCCCGTTAATTTGAGTTTCATTTTTTTTGCCCATTGCCTGTCACTCTCTGAATTACCGCTGTCCGAGAGAAAGTCTCTGTGCTGTGGAGTGACTCCCCCAGAGGAGAGACGAACTTTAAACGACACATTAACGGTGGCCATCCCACTGCGTATTTTGGCCCTACCCTTAGTGAGACAAGCATAGGACCCTCAGCTCTTCAACGTATTACATAATAATAAAAATAGCTGGGTCCTAGCTTCTAGCTGCTTTAACCCTTAGATGCATAAGTGGGTCAAAATTCTATTCATTACCAATAGAATTTCATAAGAACCTTTGATTCTTTATCTATCCATCTATCTATCTATCTATCTATATATATATATATATATATATATATATATATATATATATATATATATATATACACATATCACAGACTATATCATTATTTTACACAGCAAGATCTGATACATGTATTTTTTTTACCAAAGAAATGTGTGCGTGACATTCATGACAACTGTGAGAGCATATCCAATTATCATGTATCAACAAACACTAGCTAACATTACTGTATTGTGTGGAGTATGTGTTTATCATCTATTATCACATTTGTTAGCTAACATTAGATTGACAGACAGATAGGTAGATAAATAGGCAGACAGATAGATGTACTGTAATGAAATATGTGTGTAATGATCATAGCCAGAAACAGGTAGTTTGCAGTTACTCAGACTCATACACTCACACACACAAAATGAATGTTGACATTGTTCTAATGCTGTCGTGTAGTTTCCGTTTTGAATTCTCAAAATGGTTTAAGAATGTTGAAAATGTTTAAAAAGTGAAAAATAAAAATATTTCAAACATGAAGTAATTCTTTGGTGGAGCAAAATATAATACAAATTATTATTCATAACCAAAATGACAAAAGTGGCATAAAGACACATTTATTTTAACATTGGTACCCGTGGGCACATTTTGTATTCAACCACAGCAAATTACTTACATAGAATTACACAGAATTAAACATCAAGGGAAGTTCATAGGCAACAGACTAACGCAGATAAATATGTTATAAAGTTCAAGTTCAAGTTCAAGTTCAAGAAGTTTATTGTCATTTCAGCAGTATATAGTGTTTACAGTACACAGTGAAACGAAATAGCGTTCCTCCAGGACCAAGGTGCTACATAAGACAATACACAACATTAAAGTGCGACTAGTGTAAAGCTAGTGCAACATGAAACAGTGCACACGCATTAAAGTGCAAAGGACATAGAACACAAAACAATACACAACATTAAAGTGCAACTAGTACAATCTAGTGCAACATAAACCAGTGCATACACATTAAAGTGCAGAAGATATGGCTAAGAAAAATACAAAACAATGTCCCTACAGTACAATACAATACAATGTAATACAAGACAAGGCAAAAACCATAAGTACGGAGGGGATGAGGGAGAGAGACACTGCAATTTAAAGTGTATTTGTGCTGTAAACGGTAACTGGATGTAAACATGATGTAAACCGGATATGTGAAAACATTTACAGTCCAACAGACCAGTGTTTGTGTGTGTGTGTGTGTGTGTGTGTGTGTGTGCTTCTTTCAGTCCAGTCTTAGTCTCTAGGTGTTCAGGAGTCTGATAGCATGTGGGAAGAAGCTGTTACGGAGTCTGGATGTGAGGGCTCGAATGCTTCGATACCTTTTTCCAGACGGCAGTAGGTTGAAGAGTGTGTGTGAAGGGTGTGTGTGATCTCCCACAATGCTGAGTGCTTTGCGAGTGCAGCGAGTGGTGTAGATGTCTGTAATGGAGGGAAGAGACACACCGATAATCTTCTCAGCTGTCCTCACGATCCGCTGGAGGGACTTGCGATCTGCCACAGTGCAGTTTCCAAACCAGACAGTGATGCAGCTGGTCATGATGCTCTTGATGACTCCTCTGTAGAAAGTGGTGAGAATTGGAGGGGGGAGATGAACCTTCTTCAGCCTTCGCAGGAAGTAGAGGCGTTGCTGGGCTTTCTTTTTGATGTTACTGGTGTTAGTGGACCAGGTGAGATCATCCGCTAGGTGAACACCAAGGAATTTGGTATTCCTGACAATCTCCACAGCAGAGTTGTCGATGTTCAGCGGCGAGTGCTCACCCCTTGTTTTTCTGAAGTCTACAACCATCTCTTTGGTTTTGTCCACGTTCAGAGACAGGTTGTTCACTTCACACCAGTCAGTTAGCCGCTGCACCTCCTCTCTGTATGCTGACTCGTCGTTCTTACTGATGAGACCCACCACAGTCGTGTCATCAGCGAACTTGATGATATGATTTGAGCTGTGCATCGCTGCACAGTCATGGGTCAGCAGTGTGAACAGCAGTGGACTGAGCACGCAGCCCTGGGGGGCTCCAGTGTTCAGTGTGATGGTGCTGGAGGTGTTCCTACCGATCCGGACTGACTGAGGTCTCCCAGTCAGGAAGTCCAGGACATATAAATATATGAGCCCTAAAATTACCACTTGGGTCAAAATAGAACTGATTCATATTTGTCATTTTTCAGTGTGAATATACAAACACAATTTAATACAAACTCCCAATAATACTGTTGAGCACGGCGTATTATTTTGTTATTAATAAGTATGGTACCAAAAAAAAAAAAAGAAAAAAAAAAAGCTAATTAATGTCATACCAATTAAAGGTTATTTTAACAAATACGTATTTAACAAAATATGTGCAAGTTGTCATTCATGTTGGTTTATGTAATGTTGCTTTAACCAGTAACAAGTATAAAAGGTAATGCATCACAAAATTGCATGCTCTGTGTGTAAGACTCAAATGAGTCATGGTTTAAAGGTAAGTGAAAGAGTTCATTGCTCATTGAACTTTTTTTTTTTTCAGTGGACATGTTTAACAGTGATAATAAGAAATATATTAATGGAATTCATTCGGTAAAAGCTACAACACAATACGAATTACCATGGAAACATTTCTCTTCACACCTCAATCTGTAATTAAATCAAGTCAGCAGGAAGATACAAAGGCAAAAGACTGAAGTTCTTACAAAAGTTTTATTGTACACTCTATAAGAAAAGCATAGGTGGTGTCATGGTGTTGAGCATTAAACGAACCCATTAGACTTAACAACACCTCAGACTCACAGCCTTCAAGAGTTATTTTCTTTCAGTTCTTAAAAAAACCCCCAAGAAACCTGAATGACATCACAGGCAGGGATAAAGCTAAAAATAATCCAATCAAGACCGATCAAGGAAAACAGAACCTGAAACTTTTATTTAATAAAATTGGTGCAGTATGTGGATACAAAGACTTCAATTGTAATACTCACCAGTACATACATGGAAAATAAGCTGCAAAAACTTTAGCCAAGTATTAACCCTTCAGTGGTTCCCAATCCCAGTGGGCCAAAGCCCTGCACATTTTAAAGACTCCCTTGCCCCAACACACCAGAGGGCACTAATGAGCTAATCCAGCCAACCCCAGGGTGACTGAGTGAGGAGAAAACTACAACATTCAGGACAGTGACCCACCAAGACCAGGACTGAGAACTACTGCTTTAACCAATCCTGTTCAAACAGTGATATACAGAAAAGAACTTACATGTTCATATTCTAGAAAAACATTTTGAAGGGGAGGTGATATAATAAAGCTTTGTTACATTGTAACAATTTACTGGAAAGCCTGGCATTTGTCAGGATCAGATAAGATGTGATAAGCCTAATGCATTACATATGACAGGAAGAACTCGGCATTCTCCCTCAGCGTACAGAAGGAAACGTACTGAAATATGTACACTATTTACTCAAAATGCCTTGTCGTTGAGCAGGGTCTACCCTCACCACGCTGACCAAACAACAAGCTTCATTTGGAGGCAGGATTACCATGAGGAGGTGCCTGTTGCTGCTGTTGCTGCTGTTGCTCGGCAAGAGCTTGCTGAAGACGTGTGCGTTTGCGTGAGTAGTGCTGCCAGTGCAAGATCTGCTGTTCGTCGATGAACTTTGCACACTGAGCATTCACCAACTCCTTTCGAAAGTGCTCATACTGCAGCAGCTCCAACATGTGCAGGCAGTGAGGATACCTGAGAAATTAAGAAAAATACCTTTTTGATTAAAAGATTGAGAACATTCAGATATATGTCCATGAGCTTTACAACTGGTAATAATATTATTTGGAAGCCATGTGTAAATGTACCATTAATTTAAACAGGATTAGATTTTGACAGGTAACGTTACAGAAATGATGCATTGATGTCACTTCCCCACTGGAACACACCCACTCAGTCAGACTGAGTGGCCAAAAAATAAAAAATAACATATCAGCATTCTCTGCACTCTTATAAAAAGATGTCCCTTTAAGTGTTGTTCAGTGACACGACATGTATGCTACTTGTACTTTTAGTGGCAATAATGTATCTCTACCATAACCTTTTTTTCCTGATTGTGTACAACACACACAAAAGCTCTATTTTTAAAATGTGAAGCTTGTAATAGCAGAAGAATCATTTTTAAAAGATTTGACAAGAGAATCTTTTACAATATATTTGACACCAACTTGAACACATTCATAATGCAAAAAATCCTGTAAACGACTAAAACTGGGACTGAAACTAGCAAAGACCTGATGTTAGACACCTGTGCAGGTAGAACACAGAAATAGCGAGGCCCCCATTAAAACCTTGGTGAAGAGTCTTTGGGGTCAGAGACACTTATACACTGTGTACTTCATCGCCATGTAATTTCTTTCTTTCTTTCCATTAGCTTTATGTTGTGTGTAAAAAGATACAGATGCATCTCAGTAAAATTTTTATTTATTTCAGTAATTGAGTTCAAAATGTGAAACAGAGCGATCTATTTCAAGTATTTATTTCTTTTAATGTTGATGATTATGGCTTACAGCCAATGAAAACCCAAAAGTGATTATCTCAGAAAATTAGAATATTACATAAAACCAATTGAAATACTGAAATGTTGGCCACCTTAAAAGTATGTACTGTATATGCAGTCAATACATGGTTGGGGCTCCTTTTGAATGAATTACTGCATCATACTGAAGCGTGGCATGGAGGCGATCAGCCTGTGACACTGCTGAGGTGTTATGGAAGCCTGGGTTTTATTCATAGCTGCCTTCAGCTTGTCTGCATTGTTGGGTCTGGGTCATAGATTCTCTATGGGGTTTAGGTCAGTCGAGTCTCCAGGCCAATCCCCTGCTGGAAAATGAAATCCACATCTCCATAAAGTTTGTCAGCAAAGGTACACATGAAGTTCCTGGTAGACGGCGGCACTGACTTTGGACTTGATATAACACAGTGGACCAACACTAGCAGATGACATGGCTCCCCAAACCATCACTGATTGTGGAAACTTCACACTAGACTCGAGCAGCTTGGATTGTGTGGGACCTTGATTTCCAAATGAAATGCAAAATTTACTTTCATCTGAAAACAAGACTTTGGACACTGAGCAACAGTCTAGTCCATTTTCTCTTTGGCCCAGGAAAGACTCTTCTGGTGTTGTCTCTGGATCATGAGTGGCTCGACACAAGGAATGCGATAGTTGTAGCCAATGTCCTACATACATGTGTGAGTGGTGGCTCTTGAAGCACAGACTCCAGCCGTAGTCCACTCCTTGTGAATCTCCCCCAAATGTTTAAACGGCCTTTTCTTGACAGTCCTTTTAAGGTTGCGGTTATCCCTGTAGTTTGTAAACCTTTTCTACCACACATTTTCTTCCACTCAACTTTCCATTAATATGCTTGAATACAGCAGGAGGGCAACAATGACTGCCTTCTGGACATCTGTCAAATCAGCAGTCTTCCCCATGATTGTGTGTCCTACTGAACCAGACTAAGGGACCATTTTGAAGTCTGAGATAATAACTTTTGGGTTTTCATTGACTGTAAGCCATAATCATTAACATTAAAAGAAATAATCTATATGAGTTGCACTTTTTGAATTGAATTACTGAAATAAATAACATTTTGATGATATTCTAATTTATTGCGATGCACCTGTAGCTCTGAATTCTTACTGAATCTATTTGTAAATTCAATCACAAACAGCTCTTCTCCATTTAAGAGCTTTGTGTTTTCACTGCTCTGACACTGAATGCTGACACGGTCACTCAGTCCTTGTTTCTGCCACTGAGTGGGCATAACCACAGTGACTCCAGCCAGATATGACATCACATGAGTACCCTCTATATTGATATGCCTGTCTGATGAATGTAGGCCTATTCATTTACTACAATATAACAACAAACCCTGTAAACTATTATGAATTGTTGTAGGAAGAATGATGCTGAAGAATTTTAAAAGGTAGACACTACAATAAAAAAAAAAAATAAAGCACTTACTTCAGGAATTTGGCATATTCTGGCTCTTTCCAGTAAAGTAAATACTTCAGGTAATTCACAAAATGCTTCTCTCTCAGGAATCCTCTCTGAGCTAAAACTAGGAAACAGAAGCAAAACTGGGATTAAAAACCCAATTTCCAAAGAAATTTTAAAAAAGCTGTAAAAACAAGAATCTTTATTTACCTGACAAATGCATAAAGAAAATATTTCCAGTATTTTCACTGAACAACTTTTGCAAATATATAAACATTTAGAATTTGATGCCTGCAACACAATCCAAAATGTTGGAACAGATGCTCATTACCATTATGTTATAATCAGCTATTTTTAATTACACTGTTAAATAGTTTGGGTATTGATGATACCTTTTTTTTATATATTTTATAAACAATACTCCATTGTATATGGAGTTTTTAACATTTAACTATATTCTATACTTTTTTTTCCCCCTGACCATACTTCAGGCCTTGCCTTTGCCCTGCTAATTTCGAAGAGCAATGCAAACTTTAAATATCTAATGTGACCCTACATGGACTGAAAGTTCTGTTAAAACCTTTCAAAAAAGTATATACAGCACATAACGAAATACCAAAATTCTGTAAAACTTTGGTATTTCAAATGTTGGACTATTCGCTCAAAAAATATGGAACAAATTGGTGATCCACTATGCATTTTGCTTGCAAAAACTAAGCATTTTGTGGATACTCCTTTTATATTCTCCTGCTAATAGTGTTACATTTGAATATTCTATAAATCTTTCACATCTAGTTGTCCCTATCCCAAGTGTGAGTGTAAGGCATCAAATGTAAAATTACTTATGTTTACAAATTACCCATTTCCAGAACATGTGGAAAAAACTGGTGAAATTGTGTAAAGCCCCATTCGGACAGGATTAATTTTACATGGGGAGCTGAGACAATGTCATTTTTCCACAAGATGTCAGTAATTTTCATGGTGGATTCGCGTTGGATAAGAAATTGCGGTGAAAATAACAGTGCCTGTGTTACTCCTCCAGCCAGTCGTCACGTCTTCAAGGTAGTAATGTGTAACCACTTAAAACTTTATTTCATTTTTTATTACTGTTACCACTGTATTTCTTTTTTATTTTTAGTAAGGCTACATGTATTTTTTTTTTACTAATTTGAGAGTGTTGTAAACATATATCAGTGCAAAAAGGGTGACTTTCGGGGTGGGGCTGGAACACATTAATTGCTTTTCCATTATTTTAAATGGGGAAAATTGACTCGAGAAACAAACATTTCCACTTACGAACCGGGTCACGGACGGATCAAGTTCGTAGGTAGAGGTTCCACTGTATTATCTTTGACTATTCCCTTAATCTATGATCACACACCCTAGACATTTTATGACTATGTACAGTAACTATCTTACAGACTGTGCCTTTAAACTGCATATTTCATAAGTAAATGCATACTTCGCCTCCTCTGTTCTTGAGAACTGATTTTCTCCAGGATATGGCACAATGTTCCCCCACATTTCAATTCGGACAGGATTAAAATAACTTGGGGTCATTTTTACTGCTTGTTTTACAGTAGGTAAAAGGCTCAGGAATCTTTACTGAAACAAGAGCGCGCACCCCAGAAAAATGACTGAAAGAGTATATTTGGACGGGTTTAAAACTACTGAGATACTTGAGTAATAATTACTTTACCCCCATTTCCACAGGTACAACTAATCCCATCCCAAAAAAAATAATAGGTTAATTGACAACAAGCCAGTGATATGACTGAGTTTAAAAGTAGCACCTTTTTATTCCATTAGGTACAATTTAGTTAACTGCAGCACTGACAATGATCCATCACCCAAATAACACCTGACATTTGGGCATCCCAACCCCTGAAGAAGAGGGTGAAATGGGGCAAATGTTTCATATAAAAACAACAAATGGACTATACTTTTTAATTGAAGAAGCACAAAGTGCCATAATATGGTCAGCTGACCTGATAAACTGTGCAAAGAGAAAATAATTTTAATGTTATTTTCTGGCCAAACATGATATTTATCTATCAAATTTGATGTAGTGCCATATTTAATTTTCATAACTGGAGGAAAAATCATTATTTAGTGGAACTTGGAAAAACTTCTCAATATTTTAATCCTATATTGATGCTCCACAGAAACCCGTTTTGTTTTGCAGTACCAGCACTTATACTGCAGCATTAGGCCAAGTCAGTGTTATTATTAAATCCAGTTAATGCAATACTGAATAAGAGAAACTAGCAAAAGCAGAAGCACCCTCCAGTGTCACTCACAGTTGAGATAGTTGGGGTTGGCCAAACACTGAACAAACTCCAGCTCCGACTGGAAGCGGTTTCGCGCCTGCTCCTCTGGGTAGACAAGAAGCAGTAATCATTAATAATAATAAACACGTCTCCTCGGTCAGTCTTAAACATGAACATCATCTCAGCGTTGATCTCTGATCGTTAGCTCACAGTAGAGTTATCTCTTTGTTACAAACCTGTTTCCATGACGCCAGCCATTTCATGCAACAAAACAGAAAAGCTGTTGACTTAATAAATCTCTCTAAATGTGTACTAAAGTATCAAAAGTAATAGGAATTGTCTACAATATTATATTACTTCATCAGAAAATAGCTACTCTGTTGTCACTCGGCCGCCATTTTCGTGAGTAAACGGAAGATCCGCTGTCCCAATGAACACTGTGGGGATGTGGGCGGAGCGCTGTGTTTAAAGGGAAAGTCCGACCGAAAATCATTTAACAAACTCTCCGTTAACTCACACGTTCTCAACATATTTTCCTTTCATTTTTTACTGGGTCTACGAATCCCAATGGTACATTCGGCATTACATTTACAATAAACCAAAACCTTATCAGTATATTCCAGTAACACTGTTGTTGTTAATGTTGTTCCATTACTGACTGCTACCAGAAGGGGTCGCCACAACTCCTCACACACCAAGCTGGTAATAATCAAGTGGTAATACAGTAATCTATATAGTCTTTCAGAAGATGGGGAGAGGTTCGTCGCTAAGTGAAAGACTGATAAAAAAAATACTAAAAAGCTTCCAGAAAGTTTCTTGAGGATTTCATCATCTGCAGTACATTAAATTATTCAGAGAATCCAGAGAATTCTCTATTGGCATGGGAAAACTATGGAATCTAGTTTCAGTCACTTAAAGGAAACAGGCCATACGCTAAGATAGTAAGTCATAAAATTGAGATACTACGTCATAATTTCGAGATAGTAAGTCATAATTATGAGATATTAAGATTGAATAAAACATTAAACAAGTGTTAATAGACTCACAATAGTACAAACAAGTCCAGACAATTCCTCTATTTGGTTTTTGGTTTTACATATTTGTAATCGTACAGAGATGTATAGTGGATACTAATATGAGATATCAGTTGTCATTGTCCTCCATTTTCTCCTGAATTTAGCTTGGGGCTTGTGTTGTGATGCATTGCCAGTGACTTTGCATCTCATTATTATGACTCATAGTTATGATTTACTATCGTAGCATCTCATTTTACTTAGTTTCTCATTATTATGACTATTATGAGATAGTATTCCATTATGATGTAGCGTCTATAAATTATGACATACTACCTCATAATTATGACTTAGTATCTCATTATGACACTCTATCTCATAATTATGACTTACAATCTCATGATTATGACTTACTCTCTCGTTATCGTGTCTTAGCATCTCATAATTATGACTTAGTATCTCATTATGACACTCTATCTCATAATTATGGCTTAATATCTCATTATTATGATTTAGTATCTCATAATTATGACTTAGTATCTCATTATTATGACTTGGTGTATGGCCTTTTTTTTCTTCAAGTGGTGGAAACAGGCTTCCATACAAAACAAATATTGGTTAGCTGTAACCTTCAGGGCTATAGGTGGCACTGCAAATCACTGCATGGTTTCACAAACACTTCCCAAAGCATTTTCTGTGAAAAATGATCATTACTGCATGTAATTAAATGCAAATTAAAATTCATATCATACAAAGAAGAAATCTTATATAAGTCCAGTAATTCCACCACTTCTCTAGTCCTGAACCAATTTAAGATGGACTGAGGTGAAGTAGAAATGTGTCCTGTGGTCATTCATTCATTCATTTATTATCTGTAACCACTTATCCACTTCAGGGTCACGGAGGGTCCAGAGTCCAACCGGAATCAGTGGGCGCAATGCAGGATCACACCCCAGAGGGGGCGCCAGTCACTCAGTGTGACACATACACTTACAAACACTTTTGAGTCGCCAATGTGTATTTTTGGACCATGGGAGGAAACCGGAGCACCCGGAGGAAACCCACACGGACACGGGGAGAACTCATCTAACTCCTCACAGACAGTGGGATTTGAACCCACAACCTTCAGATCCCTGGAGCTGTGTGACTATGACACTACCTGCTGCACCACTGTGCCGCCCCGTGTCCTTTGGTCTGATGAATCAAAATTTGAAATTATCTTTGGAAATCATGGATGCTGCACTCTCAAGGCTAAAGAGGAGAGGAAAAAATCTGCTTGTTATAAGCACACAGCAGAAAAAGTTTGGGAACCACTGCATTTGGGATCTCTGGTGGATAACAAAGGGAATTAAGAGAGTCCAAAAAGTGACATCCCAACATACACAACAGGTTGTTCTGTTATTTTTTTATTTGTAAAATATACAATCCATGGAGACATTCTGATAAAATATTACAATGGGATGTATTTAGACCCCTGAAATATGAATTATACGTCTCTGCTGGCCTTTTGAAGCACTAGAAATGCGAGCTTTAATATTAGAAGGATATGCGGTAACACTAACTTAAAAGCCCACTGCAGAGTTGCTGATGTTCAATATGTATAAATTCTCAACCCAAAATCTACTGTAAGCACAGTCCCAGTCCTTAATTTAATCCTTGTGCTAATTCTACACGCACAGTCTATAAACTGTAGTTTCATTAATATAATTAATTATATAATATTATATACATATATAATTAGTTCCATAATTCTATTAATTATATAATTCGTTTTATTTAATTTCAATATATTCAGAGATTCTGTAGGGGGCTCTTCAAATAAAGTGGCACCAAATACACACATTCATGTTATATAAAATATATATATATATATATGTACAATTACACCATCTTTGATTGAGTATTAATGGAAACTATCATGAAAATTACATTTATTTTTTTACATGATCTAACAATATTTTACTTCACATTCTCCTGAGTATCTAATTTCAATAAACAATAAAATATAGCAATCTATACCCTTTAAATGTGTAAAGATAAATAGAGATACATAGACAACTTATACAAATGACTGTAGCTGTTAGGCTTCCATGAGTGTCTTTCATAAGCTACAAGTGAAAAGTAATTTTATTGCTTTCACTGTCATAGCATTGTGCTAGCCGCTGTCGTTGATTTCTATATTAGAGAGATAATAATAAACTATGTTTATGTCACAGTGTATAAGTGCAGGTAAAAACTCGCTGGATTCTCCAGTAAAACCCGTCAGTATCAGGATGAAGACATCACCCTCAGTTGCTTAGCTTGAAGCTCTATTGAAGAGTCTACTTCAGCTGTGTTTTATCTGTTTATTTGGCTGTGTGTTGTCTGTTCTCTCACACTCCTGTGGTGCTGTTAGCCCAAACGGGAAAGGAATCTAAACTAAACAGTACTCTGCCCCAACTGTTCACGGCAAGCGTGATGCACAAGATACCGATGATATTCATCACAATTCCTGTCTTGGCCTGTGGATGGGAATGTAATAAGAAAGAAATTAATTCTAATATCCTTTAAAATCAGAATTTTAGCATACAATTTACTGTTGTATGAAGATATTCAGAGGTGGCATTTTCAGGTCCTTTACAGAATTTATCAACAATGCCATGAATTTTATGAGGCTGGTTTGAGATGATTAGAGAAGACAATTGGAATGTAATCTAGGAGGAGATTTATACATTTAATTTTTACTTTTGCACCCCTCTGGAAATATTTTGTAGTAAACAAAATTCAATTTTTAATTCATTAAACTTAATTTATAACATGCTCACTTAAATCAAAGCCTTATTTTTAAGCCAAACTTATATAAAACAGTCTCTGCTCTTTATATTTTACAAACAGATGGATCATTTGGAAGATAGATGGAAAGATAGAAATAATTCAAAACTTTCCTCATAAATTATCTCATTACATTCATTTTAAATTGTAATATTTTAATTTTAATAATGTACACCATATGGCCAAAGGTGCAGGTGTTAGGTGTTGGATAATTAGGTTTGAACCATAAATGCCACTCCAACTCATTCCAAAAGCATTGAATGCCTCTCCATTAGTACTGAGGAAGCATTTGCACTGCTCTACAGCCAGTGCTGTGGAGCTCTGTGCTGCTCTGGACAGAACAGGTACATATTTTTTATTCACACTGACTTTACACTTTGCACTCACCATGTCTGAAACTTTCAGATATCCGTATGAGAAAACAATGGCATTCGGAGGGGTTGCCACTGGAAGCATGAAGGCAAAAGATGCACTGAGGGTGCAAGGAATCATCACATACAGTGGGTTTACACTTATCGATTGGGCCTGAAAAAATAAGACAGTCAGAAAGATCAGATTACTGCTTCTGAAACACCATGACCATTAACCTTCTTATGCAATAAAATATGTCAGTTTGGTAAGTAGTTTACCAATGACTACATAAAAGATAACCACTGTGTTCACTAGTGAATATCATCATGCAAAATTATTAAGCACTTAAAGGTGAATTACAATTTGCAATCAGATTTTAACTGAAAATAGCATTATGTAATGCTAGGGCAGCACAGTGGCACAGCAGGTAGTGTCGCAGTCACACAGCTCCAGGGACCTGGAGTTTGTGGGTTCGATTCCCACTCCGGGTGACTGTCTGTGAGGAGTTGGTGTGTTCTCCGCGTGGGTTTCCTCCGGGTGCTCCGGTTTCCTCCCACAGTCCAAAAACACACATTGGTAGGTGGATTGGCGACTCAAAAGTGTCCGTGAGTGTGTGTGTCTGTGTTGCCCTGCGAAGGACTGGCTGGGTAGGCTACAGACCCACCGCGACTCTGAACTGAATAAGAGGTTACAGACAATAAGTGAATGAATGTTAGTTTAATCCCTTAAAATGGTGGTTTAAAATTCAGATTTATTATTCAATAATTAGAATCCATTATTTGGTAACTACTAGTGAGAATCGTGACATTCAAGCCCTGTATTTGAAGAGTCTGAAAGACTGCTTTTCTGTCTCAAGATTAGCTTGCGTATTACACAGTACAGAAATATTATATGGCTGGGTTTACTGTTATTGAGTTGTGGTTTTGTTCCGACTGTGAATATATAAATATATTTTCATGTATTTTTCTGTGTAAGCTTAGAGAAACAACGTCCAAAGAAAAACATGTACCTTTTTTTTACTCCCAGTGCGTGCTGGGTAATATGATCTGTTATTTAAAAATTTGTTCCACATGGAGAAAATGTTGATGACATAAAATATGCTGCAATTCAATGTCTTAATGTCTTCCCTGGTCTCTGAAATTCAGTAGACACAGGGCTAATTGTGGGCATCCAAAACAGGCTGCCACTATGAGATAAAATCACTCAGGCAGAAATGGATAGGTACAGAAAACATGAGTTGGCTGTACTTCTGCAGCCCTATGTAATGCAGATGGAGGAACAAGCACAGAGCGATGTTGCCAGATTTGAATTTGCTAGCTGGCGTGGAGAAGTGGGGGTAGTAAATCCTCCATTAACATCAAGGAACCTTTTCTCTTTTTCTCTCTCCCTGACATTAAGATCTTCATGAATCTGCTTGAGAGCCTCATCAGCTCAGTCCCTCTACAAATCTCCCTTTTCAGAGGCTTCCATCACTTCATTAAAAATGGTGGTGCATGCCAAAAGCTATACAATAGCAAGGAGCAAAGGTGAAGAGTGAGGAGAGAAAGGGGGGTTTCAAAGAAAATGTCTGTAGCATGGAAGGGTGAGCAGGGTCTTTCATGAATCACCAGACAAGTTCTGAAGCCCATTGTGGAGTAAGTGAGCTTATGAACAAGTGTCTCATTCAAGTATTGCTATTAGACAAGCTGATGTATCTCCTAAGCCTCTTTCAGGTATGCACGGTAACCCAGAGCATCCCTGGGCATCAGTCAGAGGAGCCATATGTGCAAAAGCAAATATCCAATTCATTTGTAATAGACATTAGCTAATTTTGTCCTTCCAGTAGAGTCTAAATAATGTCTGAGTGAGCCCATATGTAAACAGAGCATTTTATTTTCCAGAGAATACAGATTATTGAATTCATGCAGTGCTCTCTGCATGTGCAGCCCAGGTACCACACTATGCCTAAACCATCCAGACCGTTTCCTGCTGTGAAAATGTGTCTGAAGAGACCATCTCTGACTGTACACTCCAAGAGTGAAAAGGCAACTTCAGAAATCTTTTTCTCTGGCCATTCATATATCTGGAGTTTATATATTAAAAGAGCTTTAAACTCATTGACACTAGATAGGAAGGGATGATTAAAGTCTAAACTAGAAAATGTAACACTATTTCTGCTCCAGTACTAATATTGACACTTGATTTTCGAGCATTGCCCAAAACCAAAGATTTAATCTATCTACTCTTTCTTAACAATGCTACAACATATTTCAGAGCTCCTTAGCCTTTAAATGCTTAACCAAATTCTCTTTGTTGAATTCCTAGTTCGGTATGCCTTCCCTTAAAAGTGCTGCATATGATTCTGGAGAATGACTTTTGTTGGAGCTCGAAAGCAAACAAACACACCCCTCTGCAGTGCTCCTTCAGAAACTGTGCTTCACACTGACACAGGGCTTTTACCAAAAGAACACCCCCTGGTGCTGATCGGCTGGAATAGTTTTGTGTTTCTTGGTTTGAGCCATTTTGTTTGTTTCTCATTTACAGAGCTAGGGCTGAGTACAAGCACCAGGCTTTTTTCTCCAGACCGAAGAGCGGAACATATTTTTACAATAAAAGCATTGGATCGAAAACACATAGAGAACCTTTAAAATATTATAACAGATTTTATAATGGACACTACTAAAAAGCCAGCTTCATGTTCTGAATTCCCACATTTCCTTAAGTGAAAAAGCCTAAAATCCTTGAGAAAAAATACAAAATCTGTCCTGTATCTGATTAAAAATTCAAGAATACATCTTTGCACATGTCATGCTGCTTTGCACTGCACAAATCAGAATCAGAGACAAAAAAATCCGTTGACTCTGTTGTCGTGGTAAATATCAATTCTTGGGGTAGCCCTGTGAAATAAAAGTGAAAAGAAAAGATTGTCTCACCATAGTGGCAAGAATGGGCAGGAACAGTGTTGCTGTGGCCACATTGCTTGTGCACTCTGTGAAAGTGGCCACCATGAGGCACACAATAATAGCAATGGCCCATGGAGGAATGCTCTGGAGTGGAGACATCTGGTGTCCAAGCCATGAAGACAAGCCTGAGTCCTTTATATTTAGAGATATACAGACAAAGTAAGAAAGTAAGAAAATCTTGTTAGATTAATATTTATTCATTGTCTGTCATTGTTATTTAAATATTTAATAATAATTTGAACATTGTAGACTGAAATAGTATAAACAATACACCACAAGGTGTTTCTAGATGTTTTATTTATTATTACCTTTTTTAGATGATTTATAAGTTTGAGAACAAGAAGTTATTAAATCATGAAGAATATAATGCAATTTTTTTTATTAAATATAAACTGCTTAAATATATCTTTACATATAATGTCCTTGAATATATTTATTTTAACTTTATTATGACTTCATCTTCAATGTTATAAATGTTTCTGTCATTTAACAAACATCTGTAACTATTTTCATTTCTATAAACATCTACAATTGAGCCCCTGACATGAAGAGCCATGTATCTGCCATTTTCTTTATTTTAGTAGCACTGCTTGCTTGTCCAGCCTTAACAGTGGAGATAAACAGTTTTTCAACATGAACATGCAATTTAAATATGAAACATACAGCCCATTAAACAGCAGAAATCTGTTTTAGCATTAAATAATGTCATTTCATGCTTATGAGATGTTTCACATAATAAATATATATTAAAACATAAATAAATTTAAACATAGTAAACCATATATTGTTCTCTTTTGCAAGCACTCTGTGTTTATGACCTATTAAAGTTACAGAGAACTAACATAAAAGTGGAAGCATTTTAGTCATATATTTGCAACAGCATATTTTATATTGTTGGAAACAAAGTGATTGACATAGTTGAATGATGATGAATATATATCAGGCTTTGGATAGATTTATTAAAAAGGTGTACTCAATATGTGAATACAGATCAAAAGGAACAGGATGTATTGTTTATACATTTCTTTCTTCATCACAGCCACATTTTTATATTTCTTTGAATTTTACCTCACTGCCTTTAGCCAGAGCAAAGCCTCCTCCTAGCAGCAGCACAATACTCCATGGCATCTTCTTCTGAGCCACCTTCCATGTCAACAGTGCTGATCTGGGTTCACTGTCAGTTTGAGACACTGGAACAGAAAACACATGATGTACACATTTGGGAATGGTAACAACAACAACAAAGTGCATGGATGAACGAACTAATCAAGAAGGCTGGCTCTGTTGTTGGAATGAAACTGGACACTCTGGAGGTGGGGCCAGAAAAACGGACACTTAACAAGCCATTATGGACATAACTATACACCCCTTGTTCACTATAGTGGATAAACAGAGAAGCACGTTCACTGGAATACTGATACAGCTGTGGCATGTGAGGTAATTTCTTCCCAGCTTCACAACGAGTCTCCTCACTGCAGGGATGCTACTGATCTTCTGCTGTCTGAACTGTGCTGAACTACACCCTATTATTTATATTTTCAGTCAATACTGTAATTTATACATCATAATTATATATCATTATGCACTCATTGTCACTTTTTATCTTTTACTGACAACTTCACTGACTCTGAACACCATTAGTGCAATAGTAATTATGCTGCTCCGTTTTTGACATGTACATTGTCATTTATGTATATAGATATTTTCCACTTGTGTTATAATAAATCTTATCACTTATGTTTCTTAGTGTAATACCTGCTACGGCTGCTCTTGTGTCATATACAGAACTTGAACGTAAATAGGCCCTTCTCAAAGGTTCATAGCACTGTTGTACCACATCTTTTTTTTTTTTTTTTAACCCCTGTAACCCGCTACTATATCCCTGCAATATTTATTACAATTTTCTTTGGGATCAATAAAGTGTTATCTTATCTTATTTTATTTTATATTATCTTTTAGTGCAAAGTGCAAAGACAACATATATAAAATAAAATATTAATTTTGAATATAGGTATACTGCTAAATGTTCAAAGACATATAAAACAACCCTGTTTTTTTTGTAAAAGGATCCAAGGATGGCTTAGTCATTCATAAGTAAACATGAGTCAGTGCCCACAACTTTGCCAAATATGTGCCAGCAACGACATCTATTGTGATCTGATGAAGCTGAACTGCTTCAAAACAGGACAAAGTTGTGTCTTCTTTTCCCCTTCATTTTTGTTAAAAGAAAAGGTACCACTATGGTGAATATCTCCATTTATCCCAACACCCAAACAATGTGTGTGACTGGTAAGGGTGGTCATGGTGCACAACACACGATTAGTCAAGAGTCATATTAAAGAACGCTGGATGCATGCAGCTAGTGCCATTTAAAAATCGGCTACCTAGTTTGGTCTGTGTGAAATAATTAACTGAATAATTACCCAAAAAAATGAAAAACAGAGGGACCCGACACACCGTAGACTTATCTCTTACATAACTAAACTGAACAAACAATGGATTTCAGAGAGCTATACGTAGCCTACAGCTTTTATTTGACCGTACCTATGTCGATGCTCTGTGACCTCCAGAAGAAGAGACAGGGGGGTTTTGAGGGAAGCACAAAGAGCAGCGCTGCTATAAACACTGCCACAGTAGCATCTGTCACGTACCTGTGCAACAGAAGGTCAGAGGTTAGGATTTAGCAGTGGATTAACTGTCACAATGAAGACAGCTATTCAGTAAAAGTGCTGGAGTGTTGTGTGCATTCCTGTGACTATGACGTACATGTGCTGATTTCATCATTCATATTAACTATCAATCTGTACACAAAAGAGCTTAATATTATTCTATGTTAAAGGGGTTTATAAAGGCACGTGAGATCATACGATGAGCAGAAATATTGACAACTGGAACACTAGGCACACTAGCCACTGTTTGCTTATAGTTTCCTCTTGGAAACACCATTCACAAATCATCCAACATTTGACCCAGATAAGCGGACACAAGCCACATCATCTGATAAGAAGAAGGACACATTAGGTGCATCAGGCTAAAGGTCAATTTGTTTGTGAATCTCTCAATTTGTTTCCCCACATTGAAGTCACAAATTGCAGATGCATGTTTACCTGAAGGGCAAACAATCTAACTAATCGAAACATGCTGTTCTCTTTATCCTTTAATGTCATTTTCTGGTGGTTGTTTATGTAAATACATTTCATATAAGGTGCAAAAAAAAGTTTAAAGAATTTTTTGTGATTTATAATTGTAATTCCTCAACCAAACATTCAGACAAAAAGATAGTAATTTCGATTTAAAGATAGTAATTTCGATTTAAAGATAGTGATTTCGATGATCATAGTGTATTAACACTATATTATAAGTTTGTTTGTAATATAATAAAAAGAAAAATGCCATTTATAATACTTCCTCACAGTTACCATAAAATTACAAAAGAGCCGGAGAATGTTTGAAATTTGAATTACAATTATATGTTACACAAAAATGCCAACATACTACATTTTTTAACTTTTTTGTCGTTAACCCCTGTAATGTGTCATAGGACCCCAAGTGTATCAGAGGACACCTGTACATTTTTTCACTGCTGGCACATACCTATCAGAGCAAACATCCTATGAAACATTTACCTATAATCTACGCATGTCGACAGTTACTTTGTATTCCGGTCAATGAAAGATAAGATAAGAAATTTCAATTTAATGCTGCAATTTAAAACATTCAGTCTTGTGCTTGGTTAAGACTTCCTAATTCTACTACCCCATTTTCTGGACGTTATTCATTTCTGGGCTTGGAACTGAACAGAGGATTATATAATGTGGGAATAGGGCTGGAGAGCTCCCAGCATGCTCTGTGGCCGCAACAATAATACTAATGAAAACTTTGCAGAAGATGTGATGTAGAAGACAAGGGAGGGATTGAATTTGAAATTACAGTGAATGTGGCTGTGTGTGAAAAAGTGAAACACAAATTCATACTCTTTTTCAGCATTGAAGAGATTTGTTGCCCAACCATCCACAAAGCCTGGGTCACGTGTGAACCAAAGCACCACCAGCAGGACAAAGAGTGTTAAAACATTTATCTCGCCAAAAGACATGGGGCCCAGGCGCTGATGCTCCTCACGGATCACGTTGTACGCGGCAATCTCTTTCTCTGTCTTCACTGTGCCACAGCCCCATGTTTTTCTGAAGCTAGAGAGAGAGAGAGAGAGAACAACTTCCAATCATTTTCTGTCTGACAGATTTCAGATTTATTGTACATTGGTATGCCTCCTCCAGGGCATGTTCCCGCCTTGGGCCCAGTGATTCCGGGTAGGCTCCATTTACAGGCAATGAATGAATGAATGAGTTCACTGGTATGACATTTTATTACTGTTAATAAGGAAAGCCCTTGTTATAAACTCATTATTGATTGACTTTTTTGATAAAACTTACTTGAAGCCCAGGAAAACAAACTGCAACCAGATCCAGGCCGCAATGAGCATGATAATCATGTTTGGGAAGGCAAAGCCAAACCAGGAGGCAAAGTTAATGACATCTGGATTGTCTTTGAAGAGCCTGAGGACACAGTCCAAGATTTCAGTCAAAAATAAAGATTGAGAAAGATATAGCATGTCCACGTAAAGCCCTGCTGCAGGTAATTATTAGTCACCAAACACCTAGCCTAGTAAATCTATAAATCCAATTACTAAAATTACGATTTTGAGCTTGGATGATTAAAAAAAGTTCAAATGCACATCCACCTCCCATCTAGTGGTTAAATTGGCTACCACTGCTATTTCCCTCATAGTGACCCAAATAAAGGACTCTCTTGCTGGCACGGGGAACTCATTTTTAACCTGATCACGTTACTGATTCACCAGTGTGTTGTAATATGTCGCAAGACATAAACCAATGCAATATGTGGCAAGATTATGGCATAATACTACTGACAGTAAATAAAAGAGAAAGTCCGGGGACCTACTCGCTCATCTGTCCAGTTAGGACCAGGTTGGGTCCAGTGCCAGTGAGCGTGGCAGTGCCACCAATGCTGGCAGCATAGCACACACACAATGTCATGCCTTTACACATCCTCATCCTCTCTTCAGCCTCCTTGCACTGCTGCACTGTGTTAGCATCCAGGGAAAAACTGAGGACATTTACAACAACTGCAAAATAAATAAGTGATATTTATTGTGAGACACTCAAATGAGAATCTCAAATGCTGAAGGGTTCTCAGATTGCTTTGTTATCTGCACTGAAACACTTAAAAGTCACTTTCCAGTTCAGGGGTCCGCTAATAATATATGTGCTCTTTGTTGTTGTACAATTACAGGCTGTTGTCCATCTATTGCTCTTTATACTTTATTAGGTCCCCTTTGCTCTGTTCTTCAATTTTCAGGACCCTCACAGTGTGGTAAGGTGGATCATTTTGGTGCTACATCATTCTCAGCACTTCACTGACCCTGAAATGCTGGTTATGTGTCAATGTTTATTAAATTAAATGAGTAGATGAGACACAGTAGTGCCTGCTAAAGTTTTTAAAAACTGGCCACTCAATTATACACACATTTTATTAGTTCACCTTATAAATGCAAAATCAGATAAAGCTGCTTTTTTTGTTTGTTTTAGTCATCCATGGTCACAGGATGCTGCCCATAGGACACTGCTGGCTGGATACTTTCAATTGGAGGACTATTTGCAGTCCAGCAGAAACTCCAGAATCACTGCTGTGTCTGATCCATAAGTACAAAAGCAACAAACACAAATGTACAGACACTATATCAGTTTTGCTGCAGTGCTGAGAATGATCCACCACACAAAAAATACTTGCTTTGTGAGTCTTGTGGGAAAGCTGGCTACTGAAGAGCAAAGTGAAATGGGGCAATATGGCTCTTAAACAACATTACGATATTTTAGGGTATTTTGGCTATACCGATATCCTTGGCGATATGACAATGCAACAAAATAAATGATATGAAGTTTATTATATTTAACAAAGGTAACAGTTTCAAACATTCAGAAGAAGCGACTAAAATACGTAAACATTTGCTATATTTGTAAACAGTAAACAAGATTTAGATTTTTAATTAAAAAAATAATGTAGCATATAAATATACCACACAACTATTCATTTCTTACATAATAGCATGGTATATTGTACATCTGATATTTTATAACCAAACCACCTTCAAAATACTGACATAACTCCCCCTTTTTAGAGCAAACACCTCCACTGCACTTCACTGTGACTAAATGACTCATGTAATGAATGTATGCCATGTTATAGGTAACTGCATAATATCATTACATAAACAAGTCAGAATAGCACAATTATCATGATACTGATTTTTTTTATTGTTTTAAAAATGATGGCAATACTATCGCATAAAAAATATGATATGGCACAGCCCTAGACGAATATTTGTTTTGGTATAAAACTATAAAATATTCCGTTTGTTTTGTGCTTGTTTGTTCTGGTAATGTATTTCTTGCTGTCTAAAGCCCCGGCCTAGCTTCTCCACTCACCCTGGCCATCAGCCTGCTTCTCTGATTGCTTTTCTTCATGCCCCACAGAGGTAACAGTTTGAGATTCTTCTTGTTTTTTTGTGTCATTGAGCTGCACCAATACAGCCTGCACTATGGGCACCATCATGGCCGTGGTGGCTGTGTTACTGATCCACATAGACAGGAAAGCCGTCACACCCATAAAGCCTAACATCAACCTGTACAGAATTAAAAAGATAAATAAATAAAAATACACACACTTTCCATTAAATTCCATTCCTTGCTTATCTATGACATTACTGATACTGTAATCACATATGTGCCAATAAAGATATGAGTATGAATATAATCAAATAAACTGAGTGCAATTTTGGCAGGCTGCAGATCACCATTTAGCCTATGTTATTTTTCAGATGAATAAATAATTAATAAACGTCTAGACATTACCTAGATATAGAAAGCTATATAACACCCTACAGGTCTAAAACATTTAGATACACTATATTATAGAATATTTTAGTAATTATTTCTAAAACAGTACATAACAAGTGCAACAGTACAAGACAAGTTTCTATTTATGTATTATATTGCAAATAAGGCCAAAAGCCATCCTTTATTAAATATTATTATAACTGATTTGAATTACTTTTGATAGAAAATTAAATGGCATTGTGTTAAAACATGTCATTTTTAAAACACATAATGTTTTATGTTTCTTATTCCATGAACATAAAAGTATTCTCTGAATTACAAGGTGTTTTAGCATTGGAAATGCAAAATATACTGCTATAAAACATAAATTAACCTTCAAAACCAATACATAACAACACCATCAACTCAAATTTTAGTTTACAGCAAACAAAGCAATTTATGTTCCTCAACTTACAAGCCTTGCTGTAAGTGATACTGGAATGGATGCTAGTGTACACTATTGAACTTGCATTGAGCAACAATTGCATTTCAAAACTTTCAAGGCCTCACAATTGCTTGGAACGCCTAATAAATGCATGAGACCAAATATAGAATTATCATGAAGTCTGTTGTGTTGAACATGATGTAGAAGTCACTCACAGTGCAGGCCGCACCCCAACAACAAGCAGCACACGCAGTGCAATGCGCTTGTGCAGGTTCCAGTGCTCTACAGCCACAGCTACCATCAGCCCACCCAAAAATAGCATGTTTGTGTCCTTTAAGTACTGCATGCAAACCTAGAATGCACACATATATCTGACATTATAACCTTATTAACAGACACAGTAAAGTTTTTAATATGGTGCGAATTCATTCATTCATTCACTCATTATTTGTAACCGCTTATCCAATTCAGGGTCGTGGTTGGTCCAGAGCCTACCTGGAATCATTGGGCGCAAGGCGGGAACACACCCTTGAGGGGGCGCCAGTCCTTCACAGGGCAACACAGACACACACACACACATTCATTTACACCTACGGACACTTTTGAGTCGCCAATCCACCTACCAACGTGTGTTTTTTGGACTGTGGGAGGAAACCGGAGAACCGGAGGAAACCCACGCGGACATGGGGAGAACACACCAACTCCTCACAGACAGTCACCCGGAGCGGGAATCGAACCCACAAGCTCCAGGTCCCTGGAGCTGTGTGACTGCGACACTACCTGCTGCACCAATATCAATATACAATACAATATAATTCCAAAATCAATATTTACATCATAAATAACACAGAAATAAACTGCCAAGAACAAACATGAAACATGACATCAGTACCATACATAAACTTCTGGGCTTTGTCTATATTAATATTTTTAAACTAACATTTAAGGGCGGGACGGTGGAGCAGCAGGTAGTGTGGCAGTCACACAGCTCCAGGAACCTGGAGGTTGTGGGTTCGATTCCCGCTCCGGGTGACTGTCTGTGAGGAGTTGGTGTGTTCTCCCCGTGTCCGCGTGGGTTTCCTCCGGGTGCTCCGGTTTCCTCCCACAGTCCAAAAACACACGTTGCAGGTGGATTGGCGACTTGAAAGTGTCCATAGGTGTGAGTGTGTGTCTGTGTCTGTGTTGCCCTGTGAAGGACTGGTGTCCCCTCCAGGGTGTATTCCCGCCTTGCGCCCGATGATTCCAGGTAGGCTCTGGACCCACCACGACCCTGAATTGGACAAGCAGTTACAGATAATGGATGGAACTAACATTTAAATTGAGTGCAATAAACTGATAGCAGTGCCTTGTAATTATGGTCAATCAGTGACAGAATATAAATAATTAAAATATTGTATATATGTATATGTATATTTTGCATATACATTTATAATATATTATTTATATTTATAACTGCTATAAATATTGTATATTGAAACACTGAAAATATGTTTTTGTCATTATATGTTATTGAAACATTTTATATCGTGATATATATTGATACTGAATTATTGTCCAAGCCTACACATATACATTACATTATTTTGTATGAGGGCTGAGCTATACATTTTTGGAGAGTGTATAAAGGCCCAAGGACTTACATCTTTGGATTCCATGATACCAAATAGAGGGAAGAGCACAACAGGTAAGAGAGCAGTGACAGCCAACGGGAGAACCTCCGTACACCAGTACATGGCCATCAACCCGATAACATATGCACAGCTAGCCACCTGCACAGAGCCCACACATAACACAGATGAGTAAACATAAGACACAAAACACAGAATTCTTTTCTTGTTTACAAGAAGCTTTCTTAAATACACTACATGATTAATAACTAGCAGAAACCCCTTTTAATCAACGACTTACTTTACGATGTGCCCATTGTGGAAATAGATGTGCTCCTGCAGCTTCTATAATCTCCCAAGGAAAGCATTAAATTAAACAGGATGCTCTCTGTCATCTGCACATTAGCCTAAGATCACCATGCCCAGTGCCAAGTATGAACTAGAAAAGCATTGGGCTGTGGAGTGCAGGTCATTTGGGAAGAGTTGGGGTGGTGTCTCTGAGCCACAATTGATCATTCAACATCAGTACTTGATCTCACTTCAAATCTTCAGATCTAGTGCCAAGATTTCTCAGATGTGTAAAAGCTGTTAGTGCAGCAAGCAGGTGTACTCACACTTTTAGCCATCAAATATTTTCTGAAATATTGATGCATTCTTGCATAAATGAAGGTGCCAGAAATGTTTCTTCTTTGTTTTCCATAAAATCCTGTCCAAAAAATCTTGCAGTAGACTTGGGTGAGTGTGGAAAGCTTTATAAAATTTAATGTACCTCCACATTATGTAACAGTTCTATAGAAATTCAGAAGTTTTTTTTTTCCCAAGAAGTGCACAGATGTCCTAGCCAAGAGCCATTCAGTAATTTTACAGCCTGTTTTTAAAAAATCACATAAACCACAGATCATATGACAATGAATCCTGAGGCAATAAAATCTAGCATTATGCAAGGTGGTAACACATGTAACTACAATAAAGAATTGTTCATTGTTGATTGCTGAAACTGTCTTACCACCTTGCATACTGTTCGAGACCAAATTCCATTGCTCTTTTAGTTTTTTTTTTTTTTTGCCAGACTGCCTAGCAGCCAGGAGAGCTTTACTTGTGCTAAGGTTAGTTTTAAGTAATATCAGTCCCCAAATACAGACAGAAAATTGTGGGTCAAGTAGCACCTTTCTGTAAATGAGCTGGGGAAGTCTTTAGCTCTTCAAATTATTTTATATATTTTAAATCTATGTTAATTTAAATCTATGGTCTGTATTTTCAGCATTTTAAAAAAATCTTTGTGTCATTAAGTATGGTCACATGTAATGCATGGAACATACCTGTTGTCAAATTTTAACCCATTTTTCAAAACACGGGATAAAATACAAAAGTCTATATTACTCTTAAAGACTTCTATTAGAGATACTGTGCAACAGATAATAAATAAAATAAAATCACCCTATACCTGTCTCTGCAATCAAGTAAGAAAACAACTTAAAAGATGGAATTTACTCCATGTGTGTTTGGCTTGGAATTCTACAATTTAATACTGGAAAAAAAAAAACCACTGTTAAATCAGTTAATGTATGAAAAGGTGCAAAGTCTCCTCTGTTATTAAGTCACCTATAGACACAAACTGAGCAAAGAATAATTTCAAAGCACCAAATAGCACCAAGGGTGTTAGAAACCTAACTGGACTGTTGCTGATTTGCAGAACCGAGGATGATGCTTGCTGCCAGGCTGACAGTTCCCAGTCTTCATTTTTTAGACATTTTTTCACACAAATAGAAGAGGAAAATCAAAGGGGGGATTGCTTTAATATCTTTGTAATTGAGACATTAAGATGGAAAAACAGAAGAGATTTTAGCTTAAGTTTGCTATTCTCCTGCTCTTCAAAAACAGCCCAGGCGTCACACCTCTCTCCTCGGGTTTCAGTAAATTCTCACAGTAATGATTAACGGCAACTAAACTAAAGTAAGGAATCTCATTACATCTTCAATCATTTCTCACACAAAACTAAGAACCTTCCCAGATATCTATCTATCTATCTATATATATATATTTTATTTTTTTTTACCCAGAAAAACTCCATGGTCCTGGGGTCCTGGACTCAGGGTAATAGTAATATTCTACTATGCCATGTATGTGAAAACTATATATTATCATATATCTTAATGTTGTATGGGACTGGACACCTGCTGCCTTTCAAATAATGACTACTATTTAGTGAAAAGTTACTCAACCGAGTCTAGCTGGACATTCCATAGACTCCCATTGACATTCCATAGACTCCCATTGATGGAGGCCTACTTTTCACACAAGATAAATACAGTGGTTGCAGCAGTGAATCCCTGAAAGTTGGGCAGTTTGTGAGTTCCCACGGTCTACTGAGGAGAGTTTCTGGAGCTCAGCAATGAGTAAAGCCCACACGGGTAAGCGAGGGTGGCCACTGCTCCAAAACCAAACAGCTCCACAGATTTCCCTTTTAATCCGGGCATCAACTCTCAGCTCTCATTGTTGTAGCAGCTCTGTCCAGCCATGTGCACCAGCTCAAACCCCACAGATATTACCACTTCAGCTCTGGTCTAATAATGGTAAAAGCCAGTATTATCTCCTCAGTGTACACAAACACACTTGTTTCCCACTGTTTCTCGGTTTGTGGAGCACAAACACAAACCCGCTGCCAACTACCACTGAGGACATTCTGAACTTAAATAACCCTAAGTTTAAAACCTGTGTAAAATGTTGTGTTTCATACCTTCGTCCCGATAACCAGCGGCAGAGGAAGGAGGAAAAACGGAGTGCAGAAAAGAATGAGTCCATTTTTCAGCCCCCAAATCGACTTAAACACGGGGACAACCATCACGAACAGCGGAGATGTTCAGTACACGACCTTGAGTGAAAAAACCGCGGTGTGCGCGCGTCACCGGCTGAAGAGGAGCGCAGGAGAGAAACGTCACCTATAAACAAACACACGCAGTCTCTCTCATTCTCTTTCTCAACCACACGATCCAATGTCTCTTTATCGCTTTCCCTCCCTTACTCTCTCTCTCTCTCTCTCAATCACACAATCTTTCAATGTCACTATCATATTCTCCCTCAGTTCTAATTTCAGTCTTACTATCTTTACAAACCTTCCAGTACCTGTGACTCTCTCTCTCTCTCTCACTCTCTCTCTCTCTTTCTCTCTCTCTCTATAACACGCATACTGATATAATTCAATTGTTTCTTTCTTTATTCTTTTTTTGATGATTATAACTGACAACTAATGAAAACCCCAAATTCAGTATCTCAGAAAATTAGAATATTACTGAATACCAATACAAAAAAAGATTTTTTGAAATGCTGGCCAACTGAAAAGTATGAAAATGGGACATTGATTTCCAAAGGAAATGCAAAATTTACTTTCATCATAGAACATAACTTTGGACCACTCAGCCGCAGTCCAGTCTTTGTGAATCTCCCCCACATTTTTGAATGAGATAAGTTTCACAATCCTCTCCAGGGTGCGGTTATTCCTATTGCTTGTACACTTTTTTCTACCACATATTTTCCTTCCCTTCACCTCTCTATTAATGTGCTTGGACACAGAGCCCTGTGAACAGCCAGCTTCTTTAGCAATGATCTTTTGTGTCTTGCCCTGCCTGTGTAAATTGTCAATGATCGTCTTTTGGACAACTGTTAAGTCAGCAGTCTTCCCCATGATTGTGTAGCCTACAGAACTAGACTGAGAGTGTTTTGAGTTAATTCGCTGATTAGAGTTTGGCACCAGGTGTCTTTAATACTTCTTCAACTTTTTCATGATATTCTAATTTTATGACCGGCACTATCTATCTATCTATCTATCTATCTATCTATCTATCTATCTATCTATCTATCTATCTATCTATCTATCGATCTATCTATCTATCTATCTATCTATCGATCTATCAATCTATCTATCTATCTATACTCTGCCAAATAACAGATGCCTGTGCTAGCTAGACTTGACTTGAACTTTTTTGGCAAGAAACTGCTAGTATGGCACACGTCAAGCAAAGTGTATTCTTACGATGGGTGCACGTGTTAATGCTGCAGTGCCTGGTGCCACATGTGCCCTGTGTAAAAGCTACAATGATTAACATATGAGTGTACTGCAGTGTAAATCTAGTGTAACATGGGTAACATACACTCACGCAGACTAGCATTGTGCTTTTAATGAGTGCCATCCTTTCCACTCAGAGAGCGAGGCCAAACAGAAATGTCTGATTTTGTGGCCTGTTTAGGCTACATTTACATGGCATGTAAAAGACACTGAAACTGACATGTTTAGTTACACATCCAATACTCTGCAATGTATCTTACTATGATAAACCAGATTAGATTTGACATGTATTCCACTTGAGATTCTTCATAAAGTCATGTTAGCAGGAAGTCTGTACAAGTGTAAGGTTAATATTGGTCACAATAATCATACAAAAATGATTCTTTTCATTGTATACATGCTTCCTCTTGGACATATCTTGCGTCAATTTAATCTCGACTTTCACTGCTATGTGCATGACATCCAGATTTATTTTAGTACTAAATCCATTAATAACCCACCTCTTGACCAATTAGAAACCTGTCTATCAGAAATCAGGAAATGGATGAATCACAACTTTCTCATGTTAAATTGTGACAAGACTGAACTCTTGCTAATCGGTTCCAAATCAATTCTCAAAAAAGTTGGTTCCCATTCTCTCTATATTGATAACTCAAGTGTATCTCCTTCTTCCCTGGTTCGTAATCTGGGTGTCATCCTTGACACAACTCTTTCACTTGGTGCCCACATCACTTCTATAACCAAAACGTCATATTTTCATCTGTGTAATTTTGCCAAAATCTGGCCATCTCTTTCTCAATCTGCTGCTGAAATCCTTATTCATGCCTTCATCTCCACCCGTTTAGACTACTGCAACTCTCTTCTCTTTGGCATCAGCTCTTCCTCTGTCCACAGACTTCAGATTGTTCATTTACTCTCACCAACACATCACCCCTGTTCTCCAACATCTTCACTGGCTTCCCATAAAGTAGTGTATTCAATTCAAAATACTTCTTCTCACTTACAAAGCTCTAAATAACCTTGCTCCTTCATACCTGTCTGCTCTTCTCCATCCCTACAAACCCATGTGCACACTCAGGTCTTCCTCAGCCGGGCTGCTCACTGTTACTCCTTCCAGCCTTCACAGCTACGATGATCGTGCTTTCTCTAGATCTGCTCTGTGACTCTGGAACTCTCTTCCCCTTTCAGTCCAACATTCTCCGACTCTCTCTATATTCAAATCAAACCTCAAAAAATATCTTTTCTCCCTTATAATACTCCTCAAACTTAATCTGTCCATGTTTGTTCTGTTTGTTAATGTTTTGTGTTCTGTATTTGCTCTGTTTTATATGTCTTTGAATGTGTTCTATGTATTAACTATTGTAAGCGTCTTTGAGTTCTTGAAAAGTGCTATATACATATAATGTATTATATATATATATACAATAAATGCCATTATCAGATAAAGATAGTCCCTCTACTGGCCATGTCTAAAATTACTCAGAGTACAGATTCTAAGCCATCTTGCTAACCAAAATGTTAGTGAATATTTTAATAGTTTAGATTAGACTGATAAGCTGAAACCAAACTGTAAGATATGAGAAAATGCACATTTATTTTAGATCATAAAGTAATAAATAAATAAATAAAATAACGACTTATGTAGCCCAGGGTAAATCTTAACTCATTTGGTCTTTTTTTTTTTTTAATATGTGTATCAGAGTGGTCACCTATCGGAGTGGTCAGAGAAGAGAACGACAGAAAAAGTGCATGCAACTCACACAGCTCTATATTTTCCGTTCATTTATTAATTGGTACAGCCAATAGTAGAGTGTGTATGGAAGCCTGTTTCAGCTACATAAAATAATAAAAAAAAAAAGGCACCATTTCTGCAGTTGTCAAGATGAGTACTGTTAGTACCCCTAAGCTTCTGAGTCTCCACAAAGGCCCGGTGGAAACATCTTCATTAAGACAAGTGATAATTAAATGCCACAGTGGTACTGTTTGATGGACAGCAGCTCCACAGTAACCATTAATTTTGGTTAAACAGTATTTGGTGTAAACAGTATTTGCAGCATATACCTCTCTACCTAATTTCCAGCCTTGCCATTTTGGGGTTAGGAGATTCTAGCTATCCTTATAAAGGTTAAGTGTCTGTTAGTGTAGAGTTCCTTGCCGATGACGATTGTGGACAGGCCAAGTCCACACTTGCGCTAATGTGCCCAGACCACCCAGGACCTGACCTGGTGCCAGTAATAGCTGGTACCATTGCAAGATCTTTTCATCATGGACCAAGTATTGAGACAAAAGAATGAGAAAGTGATAACCCTGCTCAGATTTGGCGCATGAATGCTCTCCCCGAAAGCTATGGTAAGTCACACCTACGACATGGCTCGATGGATGAAAGTTCAGGGCATGGTAGGCCCAGGCCCGCTCACGGTCCACACTGGTGAGTCCCGTCATGCAGTCTGTAAAGCTGTGGTTAATCATGGAGAGAAACTGAGCATCCTGGTTATAGACCTGTTCAGTATACTACTGGCTGACATCACGTTACCTCCATGTGTACTTTTTCCTTCAGACATACAGCAGGGAACTGTGCCAGTTTGGATAAAGAATGAGACTTTCAAAGATAGAACTATTCCAAAGAGCTCTATCATAGCACACATCTACAGAGCTAATGTAGTGACTAAAGTCAAGGCAGAGGCACACTTTAAAGGCCAGATTGACCCTAATTTTTTCCATTTTGGAGACTCTCCCATTCCTACAGCATGGAAAGAAAGGTTAGTGCGGCGATTGGCTCAAAGGACCAAAGTATTTTCAGTGGATGAGTGGGACATGGGTCTGGCAAAGAGTGTGGACCATGAAATTTGACTTCATGATTCACGTCCATTTAGAGGGAGGTCTTGTAGACCTGCACCTGCTGATCTTGATGACGTCCAACACCTGCAGGAATTGCTGGCTTCTGGTATTATTAAAGTCCCACAGTCCTTAAGCCTCAGCTATAGTAGTGGCCAGGAAGAAAAGTGGAAAAATCTAAATGTGGGTTGATATTTGCATGCTGAATGCTTGGACGGTCCCTGATCAGCACACCGTCCTCAAGGTGGATGATGCACTCGACTGCCTATCAGGCAGTAAGCGGTTCTCTGTCCTTGATCTTAGAAGTGGTTACTACCAGATAGCTGTTCAAGATAAGAAGAAAATGGCTTTCATCTGCCCACTAGGATTCTATCAATTCGAATGTATGCCTCAGGGCATCACTGGAGCACCTGTTAGGTTCCAGAGATTAATGGAATGGGTGGTGGGAGACATGAACCTGCTGCAGTGCCTGGTGTATTTGGATGATCTTGTAGTGTTTGGACGGACACTTGAAGAACATTTGGAACGGTTGTTCAAAGTGCTGGATAGATTAGAAGAATGTGGTCTCAAAGTCTCTATTGGTAAATGCCAGTTTTGCCAGGCTCAAATAAGGTATGTGGGACACATAATCTCTTCCAAAGGAATTGCTACAGGCCCTGACAAAATCATGGCTACTGAGCTTTTATACGTCCACTAACTGTTCTCACCCGGGGCTACCACCAACTCAGGAAAAGAAAGTTCCAGTGAAATCACCAGTATCCAGAGGGTCTACGCCCTGTAGCTTAAGTTGAACTTTAATTTCCTCATTTCTTTTTCATTTCATGTAACTGAGAGTTAAAAAGCTATTTAGAGCAGAATCTAAACAAAAAAAAAATGTTTTTATTCTTTTGATTTTAAATTTAAATGGCCTTTAAATTTATTTTTTTATAGTGCATTTGGAACAGAGAGGTTTATTCTTATGCTTTATCTGGACTTATTTGTTATTTCTATTATTTAAAACATTTGTATAATTTCAAAACTATATATTTTTATAATATATTTCTACTTTTTCTATAATCCGTGTCTTGACACCTCTCACTGGTTATACTGTTGTTACTTATATTGGGGATACAATAAATTTAACTGGTAAGAACTTTACCAATGAGCCTGAGTTAAATAATTATCCACCCCCTCTGTGGTAAATGAGGGCTACATAAATTGGAGGCACCGCTGGGCTACACTTACTTAGTAACTTAGTCATCCTTCATTCATTATAATATACAAATATTGATATTCATTGCATTTAGTAAGTAATCTACCAATGACATTAAGTGCGCAGGAAGATGTGCATAATTTGTATGCAAATATGATACTATATAAGAGGTATTTGTGGATTTTGGTATCTGCAGTGGTTCTGGAACCAAATCCCCATGGATACAGAGGCCAGACATTGTAAACAGATCAAATCAAATCATTTTACAAAACATACATGGTCTGTTGTATATGAGTCCTCATGAAATTTACAGCAACCAAAACACCCTAAGGATCTGTTGGAAAATCTGTCAGAGAGAGAGAAAGGGAAAGAGGCAAATTTATTTTCAAGCTTCAAGAGAATATACAAACAACATATTATTGTTTTTATTACATTTTATGAAATGTCCAACATTTCTGGGAACGGGCAAAACCAAAGTGTGATAAATGTGTTATTATGTATGAATTTGTATAATTGTTATGCACCTAGGTTGAAATTTGGCATGTGTGATAAGACCCAAGCATCAAGGGCTGGACCATGCCTGCGTATTTATTCAATCATTCATTCATTCATTGTCTGTAACCACTTATCCAATTCAGGGTCCTGGTGGGTCCGGAGCCTACCTGAAATCATTGGGTGAAAGGCAGGAATACTCCCTGGAGGGGGTGCCAGTCCTTCACAGGGCAGCGGACACTCACATATTTGTACATACATACATACATGCACTCATAACTACGAACACTTTTGAGTCACCAATCCACTTGCCAACGTGTGTATTTGGACCGTGGAAGGAAACCTGCGTGTTTGTGTTTTCTAATTTTCACACTTTTCAATTTTATTTATTTGATATATTATTTTAAAGAGAAAACAGAGGAAAGTCCTGAAGAGAAGTAGTATCTGTGGCCAGATAATTTATGCTTTTGCCTTATTTTGTGTTTTTCCTGGACTATCTTTTTGTCTTTTCTGATTTTCCTTGTTTGTCAAGTTCTCTTTTAGCACATGTCTGTTTTGTTTTGTCCTTGTCTCCTCTCTTAGTCCTGCTTTAGCTCCACCTTAAAAGCAATACACTAATATCATTCTCTGAACACTTACTATAATATATAATATAGTTGGAGTCAGAGGATACGAACAAGAACAAGCTTATCTGAGTTATAGTGCTACCAACCTGAAATGTAACTGAATTTTTCAGCCAAATTCAATAAAAAAGCACACCTCATGTATGTTTTTCTGTAAGCACTTCATCCTCTTCTGGGTCCCTGTGGGCCAAGGGCCTTCATGGAACGACTGAGTGCATGGTAGGAACATGCTGGATGCAGTCCATCACATTACCCCATGTATTTGCTGCAAAAATGTTAGCACTTCCTAATAAAAGCTCTTTCATGATTCCCCGGAAGACATTTGATTCCACTCTATGTATAGGGACACCACTTGAAATGATTGTCCATTAAAACTGGCTGTGTGTTACAGAGACAGGCCTATAGAGATCAGTTTCATCCATGCTATCCTCACAATGGGACCCCAAACCAAAACATGGCAAAAAATCAAGAAACAGCAACAATATGCTGTGTCATAATAACCCCAGGTAATACGATGGAGGAAGAAACTCTCATAGGCTCTGAAACAGAAGGCATAGAAGTAGAGGAAGGTGGAGACAGAAAAATGAGGCGAGAGAGAGGGGTGGGGGGGTGGGGGTTTGAGGGAGAGAGGACGGTAAAGAGAAGGTCTTGTCTGTGGATAGTATAGGGAGAGGAGTGGAGGAGAGATAAACAGAGGATCAACTATTGCTTTTGCTGAAACTCAACACAGCACAGGGCCAGTGGGCTTGCTGAGAGACGCACAATGGGGCTCTTTGAGAAAGCAAGGGTGGGGTTTCTTCACAATACCCCAAATTTGTGGGAAATCTTGATGAGTCAGGGCTTTGTGGCAGGTTTAACCTCTGTAAGAAAATATAAAAAGAGAGTACAATGAGGAATGTTTATATCCATACTGATGATTGACAATGTGTCATTCACAACATGAGATGATTGACAACGTGTACTCAGCATCATTTTCATACGAGCTCATACAAAAAAAAAGTTTCAGAGATTAAAGCCAGAATTCTTAGAACAGTGATATGGTATAGATTTCAGGAATAAACACTCAGTTCTCTTCCACATCAGGACCACAGTGTGATTAGTGTTTAAACCCTGAATTGGTGCACAAACCCATGGCATGTAGTTTCACATGATACAATTAATGATCACAAAAATGATGGATCCAGAGCGAGTGGAACTCCAGCGTGGCCACGAGGCTCCATCGCGTTACGGCTTGGACTTGTACAATAAACTAAAGCCTTATGCGTCGCAGTCATTGGGCTGCACTGACGGGGGTTAGTCGTCATGTCATGTGAATACCTTTAATAAATAATTCTGTTCACTTCACTGACAGCTTCTATCACAACTTACTCATGGCGCACAGAATGTGAGTCTGTCTGTCTACATATTATAATAAATAATAACCCAAACAGTGTTTCTCTAAATATTCAGATTATTTACTCGAATAATACAGACCTTTTTTTAGTCAATTATTCTGAGATTTTTTCTCAGAATTATTCAGAGAAATTTTTTCAGAATTCTGACTTTATTCTCAGAATTTTTTTTCTTGTTTTTTTTAGTGCCATGGGCATAAAACACCAGCGTATGTTCATATGCATCTATTTGATTTTTTTTTTTTTTTTTTTTGCCGTTTTTGCATTGTTCTCTTTTTTTCTCAGATCTTGTTTTCCCCCTTTTTAATTAGCAGTCGTATTTAAAGGCTAAGCACCAGCTATATGAAAGTGTTAAACAAATAAATACAGTGGAATTTGAGTTCCTAAATTGTGTTTATTGATAGTCAGAAAACATGTTATTTCTCACTAATTCAAGGAATAAGGTTTAAAAGACCGTTGCAGTCAGATATTCAGCACAGTACGTTCCCAGTAAACATTTAGCCGTTGATTCAACGTTGAAATAACTGACTTGTTTTCAACGCATTTCGGACGTCCATTAACGTTGTCAATTGGTCTCGAAATAACTGACTTGTTTTCAGTTGATTTTGGACGTCCACTGACATTTAAAATATGTCCTTGATGGGCCGACTACTTTTAGACCTTTTTTGAACGTCCAGGGGCGTTCCTAGTTTACTGGGTTTACATGAATATTAATTTGAACAGTTATAGATTTTGACCAATTACATTATTTCCACCGGTTGAGAGGAGTGTGTTGAATTTACTCACATATCCTGTCTTATTCAGCATCAGTTTATTCAGTTGCAGATTTACTGCAACTGATTGTTGTCACACACACCTGTCTCTGGGAAGATCGCACAGGGCTCACATATCTGGTGAATGAACATGTCATTGATGCTGTTGTATGTTGTGGCTGTAATGCACAGTATAATGTACTTTGACTACAGCAAAATATAACATACACCCCACCCAGGCCTAAACCCCAAGCTCCATCAAATATGCCAGGGGAGTCTGAGTGGTGCTTCACATCCAAACAGCGAGAGTGTAAAAGAAATGATTTGCTACTGCCACCCTGTGTTTGAAGTTATGTTTACACATAGAACAATTTTTGAGTGGCACCCTGTACCAGAATGATGGAATAGTGAAAGCAGCTGCATGTTGTCTGTGTGTGATCTAAACTACTAAAATCTGGTCCTGAAGGATGAAGTGCCAACACAGTTTGAAAGGGGGCCACTAGAAATATTTGGGCCCCAGAGAAAAGATTACAGTGGGCCCTTTTCCTTTCCTCTTTATAATCTCTGGCATGTTCCAGGGCCCCTGTTCATTCACGGCTTTGATCCCTTCATGGTGCCCCTGGAGTATGTGCAGTATGGGGCCCCTTGAAATGTGGAGTATTGTGTGCAGTATTTGCCTGTGAACAGAGGTGGCAGAAGTAAAAAGTTCAAGTTAAAATCCTCTCATAAATTTCATTCCAGTGGCTGGTTCCTTTAATTATATTAATCAAGCTTTAAATTTATTAGGATAGTTGAACCGGAATCCTGAATCTGAATTTGCCACCTCAGCCTGTATATACCATGGAGAAAGATGATACATAAGGGATTAACAATATGATTCAAATGGAATTAGTTATATTAAGTGAAACATAGCTGTTTATTAATGATTAGACTGTAAATATCAAGTTTATAATATGCAGGTTCTATGTTCAGAAGTGAACATATCAATTTTCAGTAGAAGCAATTTACAGGCCCCATTCTATTTGGCATGCAAAGCTTCAAGCACTCCAGTCGCAACAACAAGAAGAGAGTTGTCCCTTGTTGCCCTCCATTATGAGGCAAAGATTACTTCCGTGTCTAAAAGTATCCAGTGAGATGTTGAATTTTCTTTATTTACATTTGACTGCTTACTCCATCCTCTTTTTGTGCTGAAAGTGCTAAGAATTGAATGGATATTTGTTGCTAGACCTGGCAACCCTGCTTTAGAATTGTCAACCTGCTCTCACAACACCTTTCAATTACTAAACGTCTTTAAATGATTGTTGAGAGGTATGTTATGCATATATCATAGACTAGCAAACGACACTGCTGCTAATGACATAAACATGAGGACTTTGTGAGGACAATTTGAAGGTTTAGTCAGAAATGTGTGTGTAGCACTGCTATATAAAACCTGTTAGCTGAACAGATTTAATACCTGTCAAGTTATGCTACAGGGCAGCAGGTAGTGTTGCAGTCACACAGCTCCAGGGACCTGGAGGTTGTGGGTTTGATTCCTGCTCCGGGTGACTGTCTGTGTCCGGGTTTCCTCCCACAGTCCAAAAACACATGTTGGTAGGTGGACTGGCCACTCAAAAGTGTCCGTAGGTGTGAGTGAATGTGTGTGTGTCTGTGTTGCCCTGTGAAGGACTGGCGCCCCCTCCAGGGTGTATTCCTGCCTTGCGCCCAATGATTCCAGGTAGGCTCTGGATCCACCGCGACCCTGAATTGGATAAGGGTTACAGATAATGAATGAATGAATGAATGAATGAATGAATGAATGTTATGCTACATTGTCAGATTGTGCTACCTAATGTGTATTTACTGGTTTAACTCCCAAAATACAAAGGTTGGACATCTTAACACAGGATAAAAATGAAATAATATAAAATTCTTTCTGTAGTAAAGTTTTATAGCATTTATCTTAAATCACTCAAGAAAATTCAACACATATAAAACTATAAGTAGTATATTTTGTAATTAATCTAAACATGCTTCAGTTATTTATATAAGTTGCCAATTTCTGTATCGTAATAACTTGCTTCCAGCTTTAAACAGTTATTAAAAGTAACATGATGTGATGTAATCTATGCAGTATATTAGTACAATATAAGAACATGAACTGTTTTAATTACTGCATTAATACAGTCGTTTTGATTGTTCATGCAGTATATTACTAATATAATTGCTGATATACTGCATGGTCAATACAGCTGTATTAATGCTAGTAATTAAAACAGTCAGTGTTCTTATGTCCCAATCCTACAGTATGTTTATTTTAATGAGGGACTAAAGTCTTAGTTCCTATATATACTGCCAAAGTGAATGTGTTTGTGATTATTAATAGTATTTTGTGTATGTTTTTTTAATAATCACTAAGGAGAAGTGATGGTGTGTTCTCCCCGTGTCCGCATGGGTTTCCTCCGGGTGCTCCGGTTTCCTCCCACAGTCCAAAAACACATGTTGGTAGGTGATTGGTGACTTAAAAGTGTCCGTAGGTGTGAGTGAAAGTATGTGTGTGAGTTGCCCTGTGAAGGACTGGCGCCCCCTTCAGTGTGTATTCCCGCCTTGCACCCAATGATTCAATGTAGGTTCTGGACCCACCGCGACCCTGAACTGGATAAGTGCTTACAGATAATGAATGCATGAATGAATAAGGAGAAGTGAGATAGAAGGATGAGCACACACACACACACACACACACACACACAGAGAGAGAGAGAGAGAGAGAGAGAGAGAGAGAGAGAGATGGATGCGTAACATATATTAGAAATCAGCATTTGAAGTTGTAAACATTTGGCATTGTGAAGTGAAGTGGGTTTGCATTCCTGCAGTGTGGACCTCACAAAAATTTTAATTCTAGTTACGGTCCTGGCAGTAGATCACAGTTTGGTATAGCCATTATTTTTTTTAATTAAACAAAAATCACTGGTCATTGGTTATATTAGTAGTTTAGATTCATAATTTTGTATGAGTTGATCCTTACATTAAGGCTCAGCAAAGAGCTGACAGTGAAGTGTGTGGAAAAATGTCTGTAGTGTATTGGGAGTGTGTTCTCTAGGTGGCACTGTAGCTTTTGTTGTATTGTGGCGTTACTGGTTGGTGTTGAAGAAAAACAGAATAAAATACAGCGTTAGACAGACAATACACGACATTGTTCACTTAATATATTACAATGTCTGCGTCCAATGATTTCTACACTGTCCACAAGAGGGCCCTCTCTACTCATTACTAAACTGACCTCGACTGTAATTGAAACGAGCACGTCCAAACATATCCCTTAATAAATTCAATAAAACAGGCCTAGTCTTAGAACAAGGGTTCGCGATCCAGAACGTATCATCCAACATAGGTACCTGACTTCAGCACTGCTCTCCTGAACATCAACAATTATTAACACATATAGAGCAGTCTTCCCAAAAGAAGATGGAGATAAACATTATATTTTAAGAGCATATATTTCCAAAGAAAAAAAAAATTTTTCTAATAGCAAATAAGCATACATTAATAATGTGAAATTCCTTAATTGTACATTAAAAATGAATACACCCTGATCAGCCAAAAAAAATTGCTTCATTGTTTCTATATTTTATCATCTCCAAGTATGGGCAATTGTGGCCTAATTATTAGAGAACTGGACCTGGGACTTGAATATTCAGGCTGAGAGGGACTGAGGTACAGGGAAGAACCTGAGGCCTTTAGAAGAAGAGTATGTGTGAAAGAGGGTTGGAACCACCAGCTGGATATCAGTCATTAGTAAAATGTGACCTCAACCTCGAAAGAGCAAATTCGTGATGCCACAATTTATGATGGGATTTTGGGTCGTTCTTGTTGGCAAGTCATGAACCGATGCATCCTTGTTGTTTTGGGCAAAGTGAGAACAACATCTCACATCTTTTAACTGTTCTTGGAGTTTTTGTTCTCGAGTATTGGAAAGTAACTTTGGCAGTGAAGGATGGCATCAAGCAAGGACACAAGAACGTATGAACACACAAGAACGCATATTGAGAAAGGCCCAAAGTACCCAATATTGTGGCTACTCTACACAGTGACATCAACTTCAAGCAATGGATAAAGACTGTGCTGCGTGAAGGGAATGGAGGCATGGACAGGGGGTGGTGCTGGTGAGAGGACATTTTCTTATATTTCTGAGTGAGTAAAACATCATAACCACAAATAGTCAAAAATTATTTAGGTGAGAAATTTTGCATCATAAATTTTAATTCAGGCAAAGGGGCCTCAAAAGTATTCAAACACCCCTATGCTAAGGTGTCTGTTTGGTCACCTGAGGTGACTCTGAAGTGGAGCCCCCTGCCTGCCGTGCAGCACTATGGGGGTGGGAGGCTCCAAGGTCCTGCGTGGGTGGAGAACGGCAACAGTCCAGAGCACACAAGGTAAATAAATTGCAGCTTAGAAACTACCTTACCAGTACTGTATGATAAGAAGTTACAATATATTCTTACTTTTTCTTTGAAGGCTTATTTAAAGTACACACATTCTTGGCAAAGTGGCCATCTGGTTATTTAAGTTTGACTTCTATATTATATATATATTGGTATGTATTTTAAAAGTAAGTACTGAGGCATGAATCAATGGGTAATAAAACATTAACCAGCAGTGGGGGGCTTGGATGTGTTAGAGCCACAGTAATCTGAGTAGGAGCTACATCACTCATCTTGCCCTATATTTATCACCACGTTCCAGGCCAAACAGCGGTTTGGTAAGTTTCTCCTATTTATGTTTCCAAAATGCCTCTGACTGCTTGCTAATCTTACTCACACTGACCAACATGTAAAATGTGATCCTTTCATTTAGGAACTTCAATATGTCAGAATTACGTATCTTGTGTTACTGTATCTAAAAGAAACTTTTCAGCAAAAATTAAATACACAAGATTTTTGGGTTTTTAATACTTTGTTCCCTGAGAAAGAATAAACCAATTTGCTTTGTTTTTCATAAATTTATTAGTGAAATTTTACAGTAATTATCCAATTGTAAAAATGATATAAATTTGGAGACATTATTTGAGAAACTTTTGAAAATCTCCAAATATTTTTTACATTTGTAAATATTTCAAAGCACTACAAAGCTTATGAATCATATCATGGAAAGCATGTCTGCTTCTACCATTAACTTTAAGCCCCTTGACCCTGTGCAGCAGTGAAAACTTGCACGTTGCAAATGCAAACATCATTATAGCACTGTTTTATGTGCTCATGTTTAGAGGACGGGTTAGGGGGGGCTATCACATGGATAAAATATTGTGCATTTAACAAATCCTGTATAAAACATGTATGAATTAATTTTTCTTTTAGACAGCTTAGATTTTTGCATTTTTAAACTGATTGTGGTGGAGAAACATACAATATATATATATACTTTTTAGTATATGTTTTAGTTATGGACACTCCTAGCTGTTTATGATTTAGTAAATCATACAGTGAACAAGATTGTTGACACCTTTAGAATTAGTTGCAAAAATAATGGTTTTCAAAATGTTTAGAGAGATCTTAAGGTACTTCAGTATATCTCTCTTTTTAAAAACGCTCTTCATGAAATCTTCAGTAAATATGAGTATATGTATTTTTCTAATGTGCTAAAACAGTCTGAAACTTTTTTAAAAAGAGATATTTGTTATTTAAGGTGACTACATTCTAAGGGTTTCACAGACAGATTCCACTATGGCACAATTATCACAAAGAATGGGGACAATTCTCATACTTATGCAGACCAAACACAATTGTATACTACTGTATATGTCCAAAGTCCTTGAATAGTTATTCAATTCAGCAACCGTGTGGACAAAATTGTTCAATTTGTCATGCACAACTTAAATAATCTTTACAGAAACACATGAAATGTAATGGGATGCCCTGGGACAGCTGTACATGAGCAAAAGCCATGTGGGTGCAAGAGAAGTATAAAGGTATATGAGCTGTGGAACACTGTATCTTTGTGGTCTGGAGTAATAAAACCCCATCCATTACCCCATTTGGAATAAATTGGACTGCCATGTATGATTCAGAACTTATCATCCAACATCTGTGCCTGACCTCACTAATGTTCTCATGGCTAAATGTCATTAAATCCTTACAGAAATGTTCCAAAATAATGTGTAATGCCTTCCCAGTTTAGTAGCTGATTTTATTTCATTAAATGAAATAACAATTACACAACCTCAAAAGAAATGTTGGATAAGCAAATATCTATATTTGTCTCCCTGATCCAGTATGACTTTTGGGGACATGGACATAGAAAGTAGTTCTTATTATGCCCAGAATTTAATGATTGCTTTTCAAATTGTGGATTCAAAATGGGGCCCCATGTCTGTGTGGGCTTCTTCAGAACGCTCGGATCGTCTCACAATCCAAAAATCTTACTTTGGCAGTATATTGGCAGAAAAAAATTGCCCATAAATGTGAGAATGTGGATGACTTGGTGAGTGTGTGGTGCCCTTAGGGTGTGTTCCTGCCTTGTGCACAATGAGTCTTGACTCCCCATGGCCCTGAAATTGATGAGGCAGTTACAGAAGACGAATGAATGAATACTGACACTGTTGTCCTCTCTTATTAGTTCTGTAGTTCCACTTTCTTTTCTTTCAGGTAGCACATGCAAATACAGAGAGTACAGCCAGACTATTAGGTAGTAAGGAAGTAGGTAGAAATTGGGAAATTTATTTGATTTAATTAAATAAATTTGATGCCAGCTAAATGTTTCAAAAACATTTGCCAGCTAAATGGGGCAACAACAACAGCAACAACAAAAACAGTTTGAGAGGAGGTAAGTAACATGCTCAGAAATAAAAGAGTATCCCAGAGAGTTTTTCAGTCTACAATAAAGGCATAATATTCGGTGCAACAATTCAAGAATACGTTTTCTCAATTTCAAACCGAAAATAACAGTGATTAAATTGTCAAAAAATTTGATCTTGAAAATTTTAAATTCTAATTGGACATCATGGATGAGGGAACGTCGGGCTTTTTATCAGTTCACACTTCATAAGTCAGCATCTATGATGCATGGTGACAGGCAAATGTTTGAAGGCACCTTTAATGCTGAATGATATACACAGGTTTTGGAGCAACATATTGCCATTAAGATTTTTTTTTTCAAGGAAGTCCAGCAAGATGAAGTCAAACACATCTTGCACATATTACAACAGCATGTAGTAAATATGTCTGAGTGATATCTGGCCTGACTGCAGTCCTGACCTCTCGCCCACTGAAAATGTTATAAAACCAATTAACAAAGGAGTCCCCTAAGTTTTGACTAGTGAATCTTTTTATATTCTAAAAGAATGGGAAAACATTTCACTTTCCAAATCAGTCTCCTCAGTTGTCAAATGCTTACAGATTGCTATTAAAAGTGGTCACTAAGTCCGGTCACTACTTCTACTTTTAAATTCAGGTGCAGGTATCAAATTCAAAACAGCCAAATATTTTTCAAAAAACTAATTTTTCAGGTTTAATACTTGAGCTTGGATTTTATCTAAATATATGGTTTCAGTGACTTGTACAACACTGCTTTTTTATTTTATATTTTGTTCGTACTTGGTTTCACACAAAATCACACATCCAAATTAATTTTAATTAAAAACCTTACACAAATTATTTTAACACCTCAGAATTCAGATATTTGCCACCTGTGTAAAATTTTGGACTTTTAGTTCATGTTTTAATTTGTTGTTAATTTTAGAAATAAGGTTTTGATACATAATATACTGTTTAATTGTATCATTATCCTTTCAAAAGTATAAAAAAATTCTGCATTAAAAATACATTTGAAAAGTTGACTTGATTTTATAATTCAGTAATCACAGTTTATTTAATAGTTTAAGAATACCGATTTTAAACTATTGAATCATGCTTTTAAAATTTGAACTCTTCCAGGTCAACATGGAGAAAATGAAGCTCAATTCTTCATTGCTTTTGCTGCTTTGTCTCTTTCAATATGGACTAGTGGTAAGACAAACTTCTCAATGCACTTATTACACCCCTTTCCCTGACTTATTCAAGAAAAAGGAGGCAATGGGGGCAAGTGCTCAACCAAGAAGAAGGTCACCCATCATGAGAATTATTCATAAATTTAAACAAAACACAATAGGATATTTAACTCATATTAACTTTTTTAAAACAATAAAAGTTATGCATGGATGTTCTTTGTATGGGTGGCGCAGCAGGTAGTGTCGCAGTCACACAGCTCCAGGGGCCTGGAGGTTGCGGGTTCAATTCCCGCTCCGGGTGACTGTCAGTGAGGAGTTGGTGTGTTCTTCCTGTGTCCGCGTAAAACACACGATGCAGGTGGATTGGCGACTCAAAAGTGTCTGTAGGTGTGAGTGAATGTATGTGTGTGTCTGTGTTGCCCTGTGAAAGACTGGCGCCCCCTCCAGGGTGTATTCCCGCCTTGCGCCCAATGATTCCAGGTAAGCTCTGGACCCACCGCGACCCTAAATTGGATAAGCGGTTACAGATAATGAATGAATGAATGTTCTTTGTATGCTGCGGCTCAGAGGAGAAGTGTGTAACAGCGGTTTGGCCTGGCGCTCAGCACTGGATGAGGGGCTAACTGGAGGAGCAGGGAGGGGCAAAGCAGGAGCTTGTGTGCCGCAGATCAGATCGGGCCAGAATTCTGTCAAGAACTCAAATAAGTGCCCGTCCAGATATTAAAACACTTGTGGGGGAAATTGATATCAGAGAGGGTAATTTTTATTTTTAAATATTAATGAATGAAGACAAAAATTGGGCTCCAGCAGAAAGGCCACTTTTCTCATCCAGGGCAAATGGGCAGGTGCTTGAGCACCACTAGGGGTCTATCTGTGCACCTGCCTGCTGTAACTGCTTTCTTATAACCATATAAGGTACTCTGAGTCTAAAAGAATTATTCTCTGTGAGATAAACTGAGTCGACCCTTTGCTTTGCAGATCTAAGTTAGGCTAATTTTTATTACATTTTAAAACTAGTTATCTTAAGTTATGCATAAATACATACATTATACAATGATAATTCAGAGCTTAAATAAAAGCAGACACTTGGGCCAAAGATTCATTCAATTCCAGGCTTTTATTTCTATAATTTAACTTCAATTTGTGCAAATTAAAGAAAATAAATGCACAGCATTTTCTTTGTGTTCCATATACATTTTCAAAGTGTCTAAAACCTTTAGCCATTTGTATGCTATAGCACTCCTGCAGAGCAATGTGCTGATAATTTGTGTGTACACAGCTGAAAATCGGTATGTAGTTGTACTTCTGAGAAATTTGAAAATGCTCGGAAGTACTTCTGTGTAAACAAGATATAATGAAACTGAGCAGAGAAACCCATTGCAGCAACACTGGCAGTAGGATTTGAGTATGAGTCGACTCTAGAAAGCCTGTTGTTGTTGTGTACTACTAGTTTTAATCACACTAGACTCAGGACAATTATATCAAACACACTAACTGACTGACAGGAATACAGAGGTGCTTAGGAAACCATGCCTGGTTTTGTACAATGAAAGGAACAGCCCCAAGAGCTCTCTGATTGATAGGAGTTTTGACAAACACTTTCAAATTTTTGCATCAAGCAAATGTGAAACCTGACAGAGATTTGTTGAGCTGACGCTGAAAATGGGTCACAACAAATTCCACATTTCTACTATGTTAAGAGCGGACTGTTGGTTTACTTGTAAAGTTTGAAAGGAATCTGAGTGTTTTGCATGTACAAGTTTTGTTGAAGAATGTGTGAGTGTGTGTGTTGCCCTGTGAAGGACTGGCGCCCCCTCCAGGGTGTGTTCCTGCCTTGCACCCAATTATTCCAGGTAATAAATGAATGAAAAAAATTTTTGTTCAAGTTAGAAAAGTGTTCCATCAGAGCACCATCCTCCTCTCAATGTATAATATTCATCTTTCAAACATTTAAAAAATTTATTTCATATATCTGCACTCCTGCTCCTGCTCAACATGACTATTTTGAAAGATCTGCGGACTTCCAGAAATGTTTACCACTGCTCCTGTTCTTCCTCTCCCTTCCTGCTGCTCCTTACCCCAGAAAAGGCAGAAGAATCAAGGATCGATAAGTAGGAAGAATGGAGAGAATTAGCAGTAATTGTGGAAATAGTATGACCCATTTCTCAATTTTATACATATAACTGGTCAAAATCAAAAACAGAAAACCAGTTAATAGAAAAACAGAGAATGACTCATTTTCCCGTTTTGAATAAATCAATCTATGTTCACTTAGCTTTCTCTGTGAGTCACCCAGAGGTCTGTGTACCGTTCTTGATATAATTAAAAATGGGGAACTGGGTCTTTTTTTAGAAACAGATAACCTCATGCTGGGCAGTAGGCAATGAGTTCTAATATCAATCTCTTACACCACGCCTGCAATTTCTCATCCTCTCAATGTATGACACCAGTTTCAATTAGCAAGTGGAATAAAACACTTTGCATAAGGAACAGAAATCTTAGCATGAGCAAAAAAAAAACATACCGTGCAGAAACATACACGTGTGCGTGAAATGAGAAATGCATCTGTCAGCAATATATTTTTTATAAAGTACATTGATAAGCAACTGACAATATTACACTTATATTTTTGTCACGGCTGCTATGTTTTCATTTGAGCTTGGAGTGAGACTTGTAAGAGAGGAGGGAGAACAATGTTTGTGCCAAAATAAATAAATGAATATTTGATAAAAAACTTAAACAACTGATTTAAATGCAAGTTTTTATTTTTACATATTTGTAGCTACATAACATGCAAAAAGCTAATAAATGTACAACACAATGTACTTCAATAAACTTAAAATTTAATCAACCAGGATGCTTGGTATTCCACATAAAAATGCATTACTATTCATTATTGGTTTTTAAATGAAAACAACATAAAATATAACAGGAATAACTTTCACATAGAATTGGCTAATGACCTTTCAGGGTAAAATGAGATAATCTTTTTACTCCCACTTCTACCTCAAGGGTGAAGTCAGTACAGCATCTGCAGAGGGCAGTGCTTCTGACAGCCCCTCAACATCCCATGGCTCTAGTCCTCCACATCAGGTTAAAGAGGAATGCTCTACCATTAGCCTGGAAACTCAGCGAGCAGTTGGTGGTGCTGTAGCTAAGCTGGGACTGAAGCTTCTGGAGAACCTTCAACCTGGGCCTGAGCATCCAAATGTTGTTCTGTCTCCACTCAGTGTTTCTCTAGCACTTTCACAGTTGGCATTAGGTATGAAGGCTGAACCATGTGATCATTTTTATTTTCACAATTTCTCAATTTTGCATTTCTCAAATAATCTGTTTATTATCACCACTATTGATTTTTTTCAGGTGCCCTGAATGAGACAGAGAAGCACCTTCTAGGAGTTTTGCATGCAAGTGATCTACCTGACTATTATAAAACTTTAAGCTGCCTCCAGGAACAACTAATTTCCAAGGCCATAAATGTGGCCTCTCGTATCTACCTCAAACCAGGTATACATAAGTGTGGTAAAATGCAATATGAAATTACGTCATTATTAGTACTTGATGCCCAATTTTTTGTGTACATAAACAGGTTTTGACCTGAAGAAAGACTTTGTAGAGAAATCCCTTCATCTATTCAAGTCAATACCCACACCACTCACTTCTGTAGAGGAGGTCAATCAGTGGGTGGAGGGGGCCACCAGTGGTCAAATAAACAACTTTTTGTCGAGCCTTCCACCCAATGTTATCTTGATGTTGATAAATGCTGTTCATTTTAAGGGTAAGCTTCTTGATAATTCATGATTATAGGTTTTAAATATTAAACCTACAGAAAATTGTTTGATTGTATCATGATGCATGTGATATTTATTGCAAAATAAATAAAAGAATGTTATTGTACTTAGTGATTTGCATTGCATGATTGAATAGCATTTATACCGAAGCTCAATTATTTTAATACAGTATTTAAAATTGAATTCATTGTATCAATCCTACCAGTCCACACAAAGATGTTTATAATGAAATAATGTAGACATAAACCCTTATTTCTTGTTCTTAGGAGAGTGGAAATCACGCTTTGACCCACGCTTTACTACCAAGGATCTGTTCTTCATTGACAAACAAATCGCTGTAAAAGTGGACATGATGATGGACTCTAAATATCCACTCAGCATGTTTGTGGATGGAGAGCAAGGCACACAGGTAGAGAAAGTTATTGATTTGATGAAAACTGAAACTGAAAAATAACTTGTCTTGTTACTGAGAACTTTTTTTTTTTGCACACTTTCCAGAATAAATATTGAACTTTAGATAATTTACAGGTTGTTTTGCTTTCTGTGCTGTTACTTTGGTATAGCATTGTAGTGTGACTACATCATGAAGATCTATATTTTGGGTAAATGTAAAGAGAAGTTCAAGTGAATTAATTTACCCTGTGTAGGTTGCACGCTTCCCTTTCCAAGGAAATACAAGCTTTTTAGTGGTCATGCCTATGCCAACACATAATCTATCAAGAGCTGCTGCCAATCTCAACATTACAGACTTGTATGAACGTCTTCCAAGTGAGACGACCATGCTTGTCAAACTACCCAAGTTCAAACTTGAATATAAACAGGATTTGCAATCAGCACTCATCAACATGGGTAAGAGCATTAACCATTCTTTTCAAGAAAATGTCTGCTCTGATACATTTAGAATTTCTAATGAAATGTTTAAAATGTATATACTGATATGGTCATGTTTCTTTTCCCAAATTGGCTCCTAAATGGACCACAGCTTGGACACATGCGGTTTTCACTGAATGATACCTACTTGACTCCACTCTGCTTTTTTTGCTTTTCCATCAGGTAAATTTGTTACCTGGTACCTGGAGAAGAGTACTTATTTAGTCCCTGTTAGCTTGTGGCTCCAAATAATCCAAGCAGGAACTAAATGTGATGTGCAAACATTGCAGTGCTGGCTGGCCTGGCAAATGGCAGCTAGTCATTTTTAAAATGTCCAGGCTACAGTAGAGATCACATTTGGTTTTATCCACCTCACAATGGCAGCTTGTAAAATTACACTGTGTTCTGAAGAAGAGGTTCAAACGCCCCTTGGAGTTGTGGCCAACAAAAACCCCAGCAAGGGTCAAGGATTGAAAAAATCCCATTGATCTGTCTGTACTCATGCATGGAGTCATGTTCAGTACCAAAATAGAAATATAACATGTGAATACATATTGAGTAAACAATGCTTAAAATTACCATGCTGTTGTAGTTTCCAAAGCCTGTGGTTCACTTTAGAGACAGTGTTTTGCCACGTCACTGGCTACATTTCTGGGGGAGCCATTGTAATGGAAAACCAACCTGTGCCAGGGACCAAACAGCGTGTAGTCGAGTATGTACCATGCAGTGGAAAATGACAATTGTTCCAAGAGAATCTTTTTAGTGGTTTCATTGCTTAGAAGATCTTTAAATACCAAAAAGGGTATTGTTTACAATACAGGTATTTTACCTGAAGCAAGCTAAAAAAAATTAGCAACAAATGTTTCACTTTGCAACTGGATATTCAGCCAATCTTTGGCCTCCTTCTTCTTGCTCAGGTTTGGGGTCTTTGTTCTCTGGGCCAGACTTATCTGGCATTGCTGCGGGCCCACTTGTAGTCTCAGGTGTTCAGCATGCTTCCAGCATGGAGCTGGATGAGGAGGGTGCAGAGGCCTCAGCTACCACCTCAGTTATACTTGTGCGGACCATCCCTACTTTTGCAGTCAACATGCCCTTTTTCTTTGCCATCGTGGATGATGTCTCCCACATGCCTCTGTTCCTTGGCATGGTCACCAACCCAAATCCTGGAGCAACCGTTGAGCTAAGTGACGACCCAGAGATGAGGCCATGGAGCAGCAGTATGCCAACTGATGTGCCACAAGGTGATGACCCTTACTGGGATAACATGCTCCATGACGTGTCAGATGAAGGTGGGAAGACAAGGCAATTCATCAAATATTAGAAGTTGGGGAATCATGGCCTAAAAAAGAGCACAAAGTATGAATCATATCCATTCACACACTGTGCTTACACCTGACATGCAAAGTCAGTCATAAGTAACCCTAAAGGGCATCCAGTTAAAATAAATTCAAGCCTTGTGATGACTTTATGCTAGGGCAGTTGTATACAATGGACAATTTTCAGACAAGAGCACACCGGTATTTGCAAAGGGATGTTGATCACAATTTTCACTGTGGCGCAATTCATTGTTTTCTGTCAACCTGAATTGCATGATTCAAGATGGTCAAAGTGATGTAACTTGTTTTCTTTCTTAGAATTGTCATAAGGTATATAGTGGCAATTAAAATATTATGTTTAAATAAACGTGTAGAAAGTTTTTCTGCATTTCACAACAACAGAGGGCTCAAACGTGATTCATAATTGGCACTCCAGGTTAGTCCAAGAATAAGCTTAATCCATGTCCAACCACTTACACTAACAAGGTATGTAAAATTATATATATATATATATATATCCAATTACTCATCACACAATAAAACCAAGCTGGGAAGATGAAGGCACATGTGAAGTTAGACATTATTTCTTTTAAAACTGTTGTATTTTGTTTTGAATTATTATTTTATTTTTGTTAAATTTAATTCTCTTTTGGCTGATAGTGCCTGGACTATTTGATTTGTGCTCGCAATAAATTGTTAATAATGTCCAATTCATGAACAAATTATTCTTCTAAACACTCTTATCAATGAATCATTAAAATGAATTACTAATTGTGGCTGATTCAAACATTCCTGTAGCTATTTTACATCTTTTATATGTTCAATACATAATAAAGTTTGATTGATACTTTTAAAGTTTAACCTTGTTAAGTCATAAGACAAAATACCAAATATTAGCCATTAGCAAATATTCTCAGCCAACACACCCATGTAGAGCCCATATGGGCTTAAAATTTGGGTAGCGCCAAGTTGTTTCTATGGGTTAAATGTTGACATCATGTGGATACCCCTAGGGTCAGTGGTGGGGCCAGGATGGGCTAAATATATGGCCCAACTAGACTGTATACAGCAAAAAACAACCAGTTTCCAAAATTGATTCAACAATCCATTTATAACAAGCTAATCTTCCACATTCAACTCAAAGTGAGCCTAGAACACTATGGTGAACTCAAAGGTAAGACAACACAGTCTGTGTAAGAGAAGCAATGCAAACATGAACTAAAGCATATGTTTATAATCAGGTTCAAGTAATGTCCCAATTTAAAATAATCATAACATAAATAATGTCAGTAATTTTACATATACCCTATATGACTAAACGTATTCACTCACCCATCCAAATAATTGAATTCAGGTGTCCCTATCACTTCAATAGCCAAGCACCTAGGCATATAGACTGCTATTACAAACATTTGTGAAAGAATGGGTCTCTTGCAGAAGCTCAAGGAATTCTGTGATATTGTACCATGTACCATAATATGATGGTACCACCTGATGATTGCCACCTGTGCAAGTCCAGCTGTGAAATTTTCTTGCTGTTAAATCTCAGTGGTATTCTAACAAATTGGAAGTGATTGGAACCACAGCAACTCAGCCACAAAGTGGTAGGCCACGTAAAATGGCAGAGAGGTGTCAGCAGATGCTGAGGCACATAGTAAGGAGATGTCACCAACTATCTGCAGAGTCAAATGCTACAGACCTTCAAATTAATGTGGCCCTCAGATTAGCTCAAGAACTATGCATAGAGGTCTTGATGGAATGGGTTTCCATGACCCAGCAGCTGCATCCCAGCTACATCACTAAGCGCAGTGCAAAGTGTCGGATGCAATAATAATAATAATAAAGCATATCACCACTGGACCCTGGAGTAGTGGAGACGTGTTCTCTGGAGTGACGAATCATGCTTCTCTGTCTGGTAATCCTATGGAAGAGTCTGGGTGTACCAGGATAACAGTACATGTCTCAATGCCAAGTGTAAAGTTTGGTGAAGTGAGGGTTATGGTGTGGTGTTTAATTTCAGGCGTTGAGCTCCAGTGAAATGAATTCTTAATGCTTAAACATACCAAGATCCTTCCATCCATCCATTATCTGTAACCGCTTATCCAATTTTAGGGTCGCGGGGGGGGTCCAGAGCCTACCTGGAATCATCGGGCACAAGGCGGGAATACACCCTGGAGGGGACGCCAGTCCTTCACAGGGCAACACAGACACACACACATTCACTCACACCTACGGACACTTTCGAGTCACCAAACCACCTGCAACGTGTGTTTTTGGACTGTGGGAGGAAACCGGAGCACCCGGAGGAAACCCACGCGGACACAGGGAGAACACACCAACTCCTCACAGACAGTCACCCGGAGCGGGAATCGAACCCACAACCTCCAGGCCCCTGGAGCTGTGTGACTGCGACACTACCTGCTGCGCCACCGTGCCGCCCACAAACCAAGATATGATGGATAATTTCATGCTCCCAACTTTGTGGGAACAGTTTGGGAATGCCCCCTGTTCCAATATGACTGCACATGGATGGGCGAGTTTTGTGTGGAACAACTTGACTGGTCTGTACATGTTGACAAGTCCTGTCCTCAACCTGATAAAACACCTTTGGGATAAAATAGAGCCGAGACTGTGAGCCAGGCCTTCAGTCCTACATCAGTGTCCGACCTCATAAATGTGCTTCATGGAATAATGGTCAGAAATTCAAACACACTTCTAAACCTTGTGTAAAGCATTCCCAGAAGAGTTGAAGCTGTTATAGCTGCAAAAGGTGTGCCAAAATCATATTAACTCCTATGGATTAAGAATGGGACATCAACTGACCAAGTATCTTTGGCAATGTAGTGTATGAGCCAGTTGTTTCAGCTTAACAGACAGGTTATAATATCCTGGGCCAACACTTATGACTCAAAAATTAAAATGAGCAAGGCCTTGACATTCTACCCATTGGACATGTTAAATTAAGTTGGACCTCCACGTTCTTGTAAACAGATCAGTTAAAATTAACCCGGCATCCATGTTTGATTCAAACAGATTCTGGATTCGTAGCCTTAGATGGTTATATAATGATGAATGTTACAGCAGATTTTCTTTCTGTTCTTTTCTTTCTTTTTCTGCTACCTCCACCCTCAATCCATTCCCACCCTCCCAACCATCCAACTCCAACTCCAAACACACACACACACACACACACACACACACACCTCCGGGAATAGAATCAGATGAATCCAAGCTGTCATTCATAAAACTCATTAGACACACAGTTCAAACGAATTCCATTCTCTACTTCATTAATAGTGTGTGTGTGTGTCTGTGAGAGAGAGAGAGAGAGAGAGAGAGAGAGAGAGAGAGACACACACACACCCATAGAGAGAGAGAGAATGTGTGTTTGAGAGGTGTGTGTGTGTGTGTGTGTGTGTGTGTGTGAGAGAGAGAGAGAGAGAGAGAGAAAGAGAGAGAAAGTACTGGGCGAGGACGGCAGTGCCACGGAGTAGGCGAAGGAAAAGTGGAGATAAAGCAGGAAAAAGTAAGTGTATTTTCAATTAGAAAATTCAAATAACAGCTTCATTTGCAAAGATTTTAACATTTTGTCTTTACTTGACGTTTAAACGTAGCAACTATGAACTATTAATTTAGTTTTCTTTCGCTATTAAACAGCTAGTTTAACTGCACTATTATCGTGATTCTTGCCATTTATTACAGTTTTCGCTCGTTTATATAAACAGCCATGCTATGACTACCCTGCTGCGTATAATTTAATGAATTTATACATTACAAAACGTAAAAAGGAAATAAAAGCCATATCAGAATAAAACGAAGAGGACAAGTCAGACTTATCAAAGTTTTCTGTAGATTTAATGATTTCAAAAGTTTAAACAGTGTTGTACTTACAGTTCACTGTGGGTACTGTTTGTCTGATGCCTGATTTAAGCAAAATATACCTTATTTTAGTTATTTTTATAAGAACTAAATATTGGATCAGGGTCTGTTTTTTTACCAGAAAAAACGTATTGTTGTGCCGTCTCTGGTGTGCACATGTTTATCCTTTTAAGATAACAGATTTCAGGCACAGTTTTTTCCATGAAATTTTCTCATGCATCAATTAGGTTTTTTCTAAATTATAGGGTTTTTTAAACTACACAATGGGCCAAAAACTTGTGGGATCTTCTTCCCAGATCTGTGCCTAGCCCTGGGAGATTTCAGAGTAAAGTATTGCCAACCTTTTCTTTGTCAGCTCAATGGCTTTGCTGATTTGTAACCTTTGATCTACTTATAACCTCATGGACATATGTTGATGCACAGTGTATTGCAAATTCCATGCTATTTTGTACTAGAGAATAGTGACCAATTAAATACTCAATCATTCCCTTCAGTAAAACTTTCTATGTTAAAAACTGAAGTGAATCTGATGTTGAGGGAATGTGCTTGTGTGGAAAAGTTGGAGTCAAATATCTTTTCTGCTTCAGTGATGGATGTTCTTCGTTCTCGCAGTAGGAAACTCTTAGACAACCTCAATGGGAACCAGATGTGCTGCAGAAAAGAAGAGCTGTGTGTGTGTGTGTGTGTGTGTGTGTGTGTGTGTGCGAGTGAGAGAGAGAGAGAATGTGTGTGTGTGAGAGAGAGAGAGAGAGAGATCTGTTGGAAACTGTTTTAGGGACTCCACCTAAAAGTTGCCCTAAAATACATGGACTACGTTAAAGCTTATGTAAAAGCAGTTTCCTTTTATTACATAAATATTTGATTGATAGATAGAAATCATCTATGAAATTAAAAAAGCAAATCTCATATCTATGCTATCAAGAATTTATATAAATCACACTTTCCTTCTGCCTCATTTGTCTGGAGGCTACGGGTGTTTCTGCTGAAACTGCTGAGCTGTGTATTAATTGTGCATAGAGTGATGCTTAGTGTCAACAGTGCAATATATATTTGTGTGTGTGTGTGTAGCATCTCTTTACAGTTCACATGATGAAGAGAACAGCCTTGCTGCTTTGTCTTTGGTGTCTTCTTCCCCTCTCCACTGCTCAGCAGGTAAGACCACCCTCTAAGCTCCCAATCTACTAATTAGTAGTGTTATACAATATGTTCCATGTGTTTGAACAAAAAAACCATACAGTGATCAGTTTCATACAATAAATGCTTTAAATTCATGGTAAAGTGACACATTCTAATGAATGCTGTTATACATTTGTTTTTACAAGTGTTTTATACTGATGAGCAAACTGAGTCTGAAACAAAGAGATCTTAAGCTGTATCACCGATCTCACAGACAGATGGAGAGGAGGATGGTGGAGAGGAGGAGGTGGTTAACCTCTTCACCACCCCTAACACTAGACTGGCCGCTGCCACTTCTGACTTTGGCTACAATCTTTTCCGTCAACTGGCTGCCCGTGACCCCAAGACCAGTGTCCTCCTGTCCCCTATGAGCATCTCAGCAGCCTTCACGCAAATCTCCATGGGTAAACCATAGCTCTTCTAACTGTAAAACAGACTTAGAATGTTGGAAGAAATTGATTGGTGCAAGCATGGTTTGCGATGTTGAAGTCTAACTTTAAAATTAAATAAATAAAACAAACATGCACAACAGGGAACAAATATGGAAACAATATTGCACAGCAAGAGATAAGAGGAAAAAACCAGAAAGCAGCACAAGCAAAGGTACAGCAGGATGTTACAGTAAGGATTATTATTTCTACATTTTTTCTTATTTTTAGGGTCTTAATATGTTTGAAAATGTCTAAATCCCTTTAGAATTTCAATGTTTCTTTCATATTTCAAATGTATAGCCTCTATGAGCACTTGATTTGGAAATATGAGAGCAGGCGATTTGTGAGACAGCAATGGACATAGTGACAAATGGTGCTTTTCCACTGCATGGTACCTTCTCAGCTCAGCTCTGCTCTCTTTTCTGTTTGGTACCTGGAACTGGGTACTTTTTTAGTCCCTGTTCATTTGTGGTTAAAAGTAGGGTTGGCTGGTATCCACATTTTTCATACCATTATACCGTCTCAAAATATTAACACAGTATTACCATGGGGGTGGGTTGTATCGTCAGCTTACCTGAGCCTCATATCTGTGAATGTGGATTGAGTGATTGGTTATTGGCACTCTGCAGTTCAGCCCAGCGTAGCCCGACAATGCACACAGACACACGTTTAAAAGAAAAAAAAAACCTTTCTCGGGGAGCAAATTTTAGTGACTGGTGTTGGAGGAAAAGAAAATAAAGCATGCTCTTCACTGTTTAGAAGCATAGCTGGCCAGCTAACAGGCACTTGTGGTTTAGCACACCACAGCAGATGATTTTCCAGTGAACTAGGACAGTAAAATCTCCAACCTACAGCAGAGAGCACATTCATTTTTTTCCAACTCACAACAGCAGCTTGTAAAATGATTCTGTTTTTTGAAGAGTTTATAGCGCTCCTTTGTGTTGTGGCACATTAAATAATTCAGCAAAAATTGCAACAAGGAATGAATAAATTCTACTTAACTGTCATCTATCCTGCACAGAACGTCTATAGTTAAAAAAAAGAAAAAAAATATTCAGTGGAAAAATGACAAAGTGAAAAGCCAAAAAAGGTGGTGAAATTTCCTCTGTTATAAGGAAATGACTTAAAGCGTGTAGATGTAACAAAAATAAATGACTGCATGTGACAGTTCCTTGAACCAATCACAGAGATGCATTGTCTGAGGTCCTCAGCCTTGACTCAAGATGACAGTTGACCACAAATGGTACCGAACACAGCCAAAAGAGACATATGCAGGGCATGTGTGAACGCAGGTTATACACAACCACAATCCACAAATGTGGACTATGGGAGAGGCCCTACATTAATGTATCAAGATGAAGAACCACTGCCTTGCAAGTTAAGTACAACAGCTTAAATGTCTTATGTAGTAAGATTAGTCTGCATGTCTGAGCTATTCTAAGCTTCTGGCTACGCAACAGGTAATGGATATAAAGACATTCTGTCTGTAAACACATCTGGTGTTGTGTTTTTTCAGGCGCATCAGAGCATGCAGAAAAGCAGCTCTACCGAGTCCTGCGCTACCACAACCTACAGGACATCAAGCTCCATGACACCCTCCGAGACCTGCTGGCTTCTCTTAGAGCCTCTGGCAAGGGCTTCAGTTCAGTGGAACGTGTCCTACTGGCAAGAAGTTAGTATACACGAGGCTGTAAAAAAAGAAAAAGAGACATGGAAGTTAAACATTTGTGTAGCGTTGAAACTTGTATATGACATCCCTTAAAAAATGCTTGTATGACATAATTAAATAATGCATGACCACACTTTAAGGTGTGGGAACAAAACTGTAATGCCTGGCCACACAGGGCATTGGGATCTGATTCCCAAGCTTTAGTATGGTGTAGCCATACATTATAGAGATATAACCAGCAGGTGTCCATGGAGAAGACTTGGAAGACCTGGAATGAATTGGAGCACTTCCGCTAATGATTTGATTTGATTGCAGATATTTAGAAATTTCAGAAACAAATTGTCTTAATTTTCACCAGGATTCATTTGATATGGATAAAAATTCATTTAAATATAAATTATGGAAATGGGGGAGGAATAGAGGTACATGGTCTTGCAACAAGTAGTGTTGCTGTCACACACTGGGATCACTGTTTGTGAAGAGTCTGGTGTGTTCTCCATTTTTTAATATTCCTTTTCTCTGTAGAACTGCGTCTCAAGCTGGATTACCTCAACACCGTGGAGACGCAGTACGGAGAACGCCCCCAGACCCTGATGGGTGGACCCCGTGACCAGAAAGCTGTCAATGACTGGTTCAAACAGAAGACAGGTGGCAAAGTGGACCAAGTTCTGGGACCTTCTCTTCCACGTAACGTGGCAGTGGTGCCTGTGGGAGCAGCCTATTTCAAAGGTAGACAGGCCCATATATGCACTGATTTACACACTACTGCCACCATTCATTTTAATGCAAGCAGACGTGAAATAAATACATTTACCTGACATTTAATTGTCACATTAATTTATTAATTCATTCATTTTATGTAACCACTTCTTGATCAGGTCTGTGGGGGGCCTAGAGCCTACCCCTGACCTCTGGGTGTAAGCCAGAAACACACCTCAGACAAAGCACAAGCCTGTGGCAGGTCTTCTATCACATTATTTCTGTTATCTCCCAAATTGTGTAGAGTATCCTAAACACAAACTCACATAAAAACATTTAATTATAGGCAAAAGAATAGGAGTGGTTTGAAGCTTTTTGCTTTATTTCAGAGAAACATTATTGTATACATTATTGATCATACTTTGAATCATTGGATATTCATTTATCATTTATTCATTTATTATATCCATCATTTATTTCTTTATCTTGTGTAACTACTTAATCCTGATCAGAGCTGTGGTGGGTCCAAAGCACACACTGGACCATGCTATTAGGAAATATTTGTTGTTACATGAGAACTTTTATACCTAAAACCTGCAGAAATGAAATTAGATGCAAATACATTTCAAATAAATAGCATTTAAAATGAAAATGCTCAAAGAAGCTGATTAAATAGAACTAGTTACTGAGTCTTCAGTTCTGTTTTGTCAAATGTAGGTTAGAGATGTCCTCTTTTAAGATTTCATGTCACATTATGTCCTGATTTTTCAGTAATGCTGCTTCACCTGGTTTGATTGTAGGGAAGTGGGTAACCAGGTTCAATCAAGCACGTAAAATGGATGAGTTCCAGTTGGATGGAGAGGCACCAGCTCGTATTTCAGTGATGCAGCAAGAGCATTATCCAGTGAAGATGGGCATTGATTCAGACCTTGGCTGCACGGTAAAAATATATACATGTTTTACAGCTTGTGAACCAGCTTTTGGCTTTGTTTTAATTAAGTATCATACAAAAACACAAATAAATGTAGACTATTAAATGTAAAGTAATGTACAGAAATAAAAAAAAAGTTTATTTAATATACTACAATAAATATATGCACACATTTTAATACAATCTTGTTAAAAAGAGTTTTAAATGCACTAAATGACTTTGGATTCTGCGTTCTGGGACACAGTGTTTTTATTATCTTTGTATAGCATTACCCACTTGTTTTCCTTTCAGTGTGCAGTGTATTTTACATTTATTCAATTGTACCTGTCTAAAGAGCAATACAATATCACCCGTAATCAGGGGTCCACAGTGTATTGCTCCTAAGAGCTTCTGAAATTGCCCCCAATTGGCAAATAAATGGAAACCTTAAAAGAAAGGTTCACATTATTCAAAAATTGAAGGGCGTGACTAATTTAAAACTCCCACAATAGTATTTTCAGTGATATTATATTGATACCATATGAACAACATATGATCAGTATGAACACACATATTGGCCTTTTTATATTGGTGTATTTATGCCTCCTTCCCACATTTCCACTCTCCTTCTAATGTAGGGATCAGTGGCCAGTACTTTCATAGATATCAGTAGATTCATTCATTCATTCATTCATTCATTCATTCATTCATTCTCTGTAACCTCTTATCTAGTTCAGGGTCGCGGGGGGTCCGGGGCCTACACAGAATCACTGGACACAAAGCAGGAACACAACGTGGAGGTGGCACCAGTCTTTCACAGGACAAGACACACTCACTCATTCACTCACACCTAGGGAAACTTTGTTTTGGTCACCAATCCACCTACCAATGTGTGTTTTGGACCGTGGGAGGAAACCGGAGCACCCGGAGTAAACAGGGAGAACACACCACACTCCTCACAAACACCCAAAGCGGGACATGAGCCCACAACCTCCAGGTCCCTCCAATGCCCTAATATCAATAGATTTATTTTATTATTGTTTTTTTTTAATATGTGGTTACATTTGGTCAGCTGATGGATTGTGGAACTATGTGAGAAAATCACTTTTTCACACAGGGTCAGCTGTTAGGCTATTAATCATGCTAAAAGAGCAAAGCTTCATGTACTGCTTAATAGCCTACAATAAAAATCTGTAAAATCTCCCTCCCCACTCTGTTGTCTTCAGATAGCACAGGTTCCCATGGAGGATAGTGTTAGCATGTACTTCTTCCTGCCTGACGAGGTGACTCAGAACTTCACTCTGATTGAGGAGGCTTTAACTGCAGAGTTTGTTCAGGACCTGGCCAACACTCTACACCAAGTCCATGTGCACCTTACCCTCCCTGTGCTCAAACTCAGCTACAGCACTGACCTGCTGGGCCTTCTCTCCGATCTGGGTAAGACAGGCTTAAAAATTTCACTGACGTTTTCTGAAATTTTGCCACCAGGGGTCACACTGGAGCAGCAGCATCTCAGATCCTAAACAGTACTCCTTATACAGCCATGCCCATCCCTTCAGCCACATGCTGTTCCATAACCCAAAGAGCATACAGAGGTCCACAAAACAGCTTTATTTAATGTGGTACAATCATGTGACAGGTTATAAAAACATACTGATTTAGCTTTTTAAACTGTAATTTATGAGATCATTTCTACAGCAACATTTATAATAGTTATATATGGTATTTTTTTAGTCAATTATTTTAAAGCAAATTACAAACTCCACACAACTTTATTTACAGACATGATTGATTGAACAGAAGCAAAGATTAAACTGTTTTGTGAAAAACAAAGATAGTACAATCGGCAAAGATTGCAAAATGTATTTTTGCTTGATATGAAAAGAAATGGGTTCATTGTTTCTGTTAGATTTTTTTTGTACCTGTTTAGTTCAACGCTGTCCTTCTCTCTCCACATTTTTTATACATCATGTGTTGTTATGCATAAATTTCTTTTACTCCAAGGGCTCTCTGAATGGCTGGAGAACACAGATCTGATCAAAATCACAACTCAAGCAGCTAAACTAAGCGCTGTGCGCCACAAAGCAGTCTTGGAAACGGCTCCAGAGGGCACAAAGTATGCCAGCACCACTCCATCTGGCAGTGTTCAGTCTTTGGCCCTTTCTTACAACGTGGACCGTCCCTTCCTCTTCCTGATTCGAGACGAGACTTCTGGTGCACTTCTCTTCATTGGAAAGATCCTAAACCCCCGTCATCTGGCAAGTGTATGAGAGCAGCACACACACACACACACATATAAGTGCTGATATACAACAGTTACAAGCTTCTGTATTTTAACATTGGCTTTAAGAAAGAACATTATGAAAGAAATATGTCAACATAGAATAAAACAGCAAAATGTATGACCTCAATTTGAGTAAATGAAAACTGCCATGTCCTCTAACTTCTAAGCACATTCACATATGTATATATGAACATTTTAATAAAAATAAACAAATTTTCCTATGCAAAACAGCATACAACTGTGTCTGTATTCTTTAAAGACCCATATCTTACATTTTTCTGTATTTTTATTTTAGCTTTATGTCCACTTAAATACATTTGTATTTGTTTTAAAAACATGAATATATATTTTTACACTTCTACCCTGTCTTTTCTTACAAATAAATGGTCTCTTTTTGTTATGTAATTAACCTCTGTTTTTATTGGCTGTTGCAATTGTATCTCATTACAAACTCCATCCAAGCTGAAATAACTGAATATCCTCAGCATGGATGAGTGCAGCTAAAAATATATATGGAGATAAGCTATTTACATTTATTCATTTATAAACATATATGAATGCATAAAAACTAATGGATTTTCATAGCATCACAAAAACTTTGGATCCTAAATCATACGTTTTTTTAAGTTTATTTTCCATATACTAGAAATGTGATTTATATTGGTCCTTTAAATAAAGACAGGTTATCATTTCCCACAGAAAAAACAGAGAGCAGATTTATTCCTCTTTTTTTTGTTCTATATGCATTATGTGGTATAAAACCTCAATGCTCATAACTCTCCCTTCTTTATGCCATATGTTGGCATACCCACTTTTTCAGATTTTGTATATTAGAATTCTTTGAAATTGTATTTCAATGCTCTCTTTATCATTTTAAATGAAATATAATCTAAAGTGTATGATAATGGAAAACTTATTGCAGAGGTTGGCAGACCTATTTGTATATTTACCAACAGGAGTCATCTGAAATTGTATGTTGAGAATACTAAAATTGTTTGAAATTGTTAAAATTGTTCATTATTTTTTTTTATTATTTTTGTGCATTTTGTGTGTCCATATAAAATATTTCAGGGAAGGTACATAAAGTTTATAGGAGCAGGTGATTTGTTTCCTTTGGTTTTACTGTGGCTAATGCTGCCTCTGCACACAATCATGATGGGGGGGGGGGTTGTCTTGTTTGCATTGCCTCAGTTTGGGACTCTGAGCTCAGCAGGAAAACAAAGAAATCAGCAGTACATATGCCTTTGTGGCTTTAAGGATCTGGGAGGGTCATTTATCCAACTGAGTTCCACCTGGATGGAGAGGCACCAGCTCTGATTGCAGTGCTGCAGCAACAGTATTATACAGTGAAGATGGGCATTGATTCAGACCTTGGCTGCACTGTAAAGGAAATACAACAGCTTGAGAACAATCTTCTGACATGTTTGTAATAAATAGGTCTCATTAAAAACAAAGAGACTAGAAAATGTAAAAAACCTAAAAATATATATTTTTCTATTATTAGGTTATTATTATATAAGTACTTCTGAAGTATTTCTGAAGCTCTGTTGCTTTAATTCTGTGCAGCCTATACTTATTCAAAATCCAGTCTCAATCTCTTTTGTTTATTAAAATCTTACAATTATTGCTAGGTGATATTCAGTACCATTAATCATTCATTATCTGTAACCGCTTATCCAGTTCAGGGTCGTGGTGGGTCCAGAGCCTACCTGGAATCATTGGGCGCAAGGCGGGAATACACCCTGGAGGGGGCGCCAGTCCTTCACACACACACACACTTTTGAGTTGCCAATCCACCTACCAGCATGTGTTTTTGGACTGTGGGAGGAAACCGGAGCACCCGGATGAAACCCACGCGGACACGGGGAGAACACACCAACTCCTCACAGACAGTCACCCGGAGCGGGAATCGAACCCACAACCTCCAGGCCCCTGGAGCTGTGTGACTGCCACCGTGCCGCCGCACCTTGGGTATCACCCCCTCAAAAAACTAAGTTTATTAATTAATGTTTATTAATGTTATCTTAGCTTTTGGCAAATGGATAAAACAAGTGGCATGCAAACTGCAAGTGCTTCTAATAAAATGTTAATTTACTACATGTTTGCATTTGCTGTTTATATATTATTTCTTTTCATTATTTTAAGGTAATCAAACATAAACCCGACTGGTAACCATACACAGAATATGAACTCTGCTGGTCCAATCTGAAATGAATTGGTTTGACACTGATCTATGGTAAGGCCATGATGGTCCACTAACACTTGAAGAATTGCTTTAAAAATCAGCTGAATATTACATTGGCCCAAGGGTACACAAACATTTCCATATGCATGTAGTTTGAGGAAATAACAGAAGTGAGAGTCAAGCATTAAGAAATATAGTTTCTTTTTACACATCTGCTTCACTTGAACAGATCTCAAAAGTCATTAAGTCTGGCTGTCATTGATAATATAACAGTGACTGAGAATTTCCACGGTGAGTCTTATTTTGTGTCCTAAAGTATAGCTTCCTTCGGGTGTTATCCTTCAAAGTAAATATACAGTGGGACCTTCTTCACTTAGGAATCTGACCAAAGTAAACCGGTAGCCTGTGACTCTATTCTGGGAAGATTTCAGGCGCCTCAGGAATGTTTTATTTGGCTGTAAAAAATTCCTTACAGACCTGTGGCTTGTGTGTGGAACAATGAACGAATGCAAGCCTTTTTACACCAGTCCATTTTTATTATACATTTTTTAAAGAACATACATTTTAAATGATATGATAAGTGTACCCATTAAGCCCACCAGAAACTTTCAGGTATATTTAATATATATTGTCCTGATTTATGGATATCTGTTAGGAAAATGCTAAATTAATCTCTCATTTGAAAATGTGTGCATTAAATTAATGTACATTTAAGAATATGACATATAGATATTTTATCCATATTAAATCTGTCAAATGTATAGCATGGGCTTAATTGGTACTGTGGCACCATTTAAGCCAATGTGTGTTCCAAATAAGCACACATTATGATTTACTGACAAAAAAAAAAACTATTTGTTTCCAAATGAATAAGAACAGCGACATATTTATTCTGTACCTTATTAAGTGTTTGGAAAATTAACAAAAATACACCATAATAGTTCTTTGCTCTCTCTTCCATCACCTGACTCTCAAAATCAGAAATTGAATTAGATAATTACTGCAGAACAGCTCATAAATGATGGATTAATTGTAATTTTATTTCATGCAGGTGTTTTATTAGTCAGCTGATTCAGTGCTTTTAGTTTATTTTTTATTCTTTTGTTTTTTCTTCTTTGTTGTCATTATTTTAATTGAAAACATATAGTTCATATTAGCTAATGCTAAAATAATAGTTCACAACAATGTGTAGTTATATGTATATAATTCTAGTTGTAAATGAGGTCAGTGAGGTAAGAATAAAAGAACTGTTATCAAACACTGAGACAGTGCAGTGAAAATGATGAATTCAGGCTTAAATAGTGACTACAGGTTAAGAAATAAATAAAAAAACTAATTAAAGTGTCAGATACTTCTGTTATATTACATCTTGCATGAAATAAATATATAATTTAAATAATTAAATAATAATTATATTTATGAAGCTATGTATTAAATACAATTTATTACATTGTATGTTAGGTCCTTATGGTTCAGAGTTTTTTTTCAGCACATCCCACATGTGACTACACTGATATCTTGTTAATTTTAAGCCCAAATCAATATAATAAATTAGCAGTTAATAATGACACATTGTCTTACTGACTAGCCTACTTGGCATGGGCCCCATATTGGGGACAGATTATCTGATATGATTTTTAAAATTTGTATTATTATTATTATTATTATTATTATTATTATTATTAATTAATTTATTTATTTAACTTTTTAATACCAACATAAAGTACAGAACAATATACAAGGATAAAAACGCTCATGGAAGTTGTCATACCTAAACATTAATGTATTGTGAATTTGTCCAGTTTTTTTAACATTCTCAGAACGTTTTTTATAAGTTACAAAAATGTTCTGGGAACTTACAACATTATTTACACCAAAAATTTTACATTCTAGAAAAGTTGCCTTAGAACGTTTTTAGATCCTTGCAAAATTATGTTCTTAGAATGTTATCATAATGTTCTATTTTAGTTGTTGGGAACGTTCCAGTGGAATGTCCCGTTTTTTTCTCATCAGAAGGTTTTTCTTTAATCTGCTTTGGAAATGATCCCTGAAAGTCAAAAAAGTAAATTTTTCTTAATGTTTCCAGAACATCTTTCCCCTGAATATTACTTCAACATTGTTTACACTGACAATTCAATGTTCTTTAAAGGTGTATAGTTCCAGTTTTCTTGTTCTTTCTTATTCACTCATTGCAAGGTAGTAGAATGTATACACTATAACATCTTTTGTGCATGGCACTGGAGCAGTGGTTTTGTTTTTTCACACCTTGTGTCAGATACAAGGAACAGTCAACAGTGCAAGGTCAAAATGATGGTCCTTTTAATTATTTAGTTCATTCATTCATGGTCTGTAACCGCTTAACCATTTCTGGGTCATGGTGGGTCCGGAGCCTACCCGGAATCACTGGGTGCAAGGCTGATCCTTTTAACATTTCATTAATTTTCTCAGTATGTAGTTATTTTAATCCCCATTTTAATATTCCCTTTTGTTAAAAAACAAAACAAAACAAAACAAAAAAACCTTTCTCCAAATCACTTTGATTTGCTATGGTGGTCTAATTCAGTAATGACAAAACTCAACTGATAGGACAATGACAAAATCAGTGCAAGCTTAATGAATATAAAATGTTTATTATTACCATCATCATCACATTTAAATGAAGTTCAAAATCTAAACTTTTTAGAGGGTCTCTGTAAGCTCCACCTGCAAAGTAAAAAACAGTTTTATTAAATATTACTTTGTATCAGTTCATATAAAGCATTGTTCCAGTCTACCCAAGCCATTTGGGGCAGATAAAACACAAAGTTATATTGCAGTTTTTGACCTACAAGTAATCAGTGTGAAAGGGTGCCTGTGGCTTTTTATTCCTTCTTTATTCATGACTAAACTATTCACTTGTGATAAGGTTGCACTGTACAGCAGAAGTTTTAAGAGCAATGCCAATGACCTTACTGAAGAATTTATCAAGAACATAATCTGGTAACTCTTTTTATTTTCTTTTGATAGTTTATCTAAAGTTTGGAAAAAACTTTTTTCTTTCAGCTTTAATTCCTTAGTCATTGTAAGGTATAATGGCTTATATCCTCGTAATCCAGAGAGTCTGCCAGTTCACTGATGTATAATAAGGTTAAAGGACTGGGCTTGGTATCGGAAGGTTGCCGGTTCAATCCCCAGGACCAGCAGGAACATCCACTGAAGTGCCCTTGAGCAAGGCACTGAACCCCCAAACACTCCCTGGGATGGCTGCCCGACGCTCAGGGAGTGTGTTCACAGTCCTAGAGCACTGCCACAGATGGGTTAAATGTGGAAGACACATTTCATTGTATACATTGACAAATTGAATAACACATTATTGTATAGTACATTATTTATAAGTACACATTGACTCAAATCTGGCTCAGTGACAGATCTGAATATCTATACTGTCAATAATAATTTTTCATAACTTTCCTGGCAAGGTATATTTAGACCAAAAATAATTATTTATCATATCTCTAGTGACAGTCCTGAATAACCTTATGTTACTACAAAGGATCTTTTGGAGGCGTGGGATATACAGGATTAGGCAGCATGTAAACAGTTTGTATTTTAAGTAGAAGTATTAAAAGCAGGAAACATGGGCAAGTGAATGACTGCCAATAGTCAAATTTAACAGCAGGTTTTTGTGGTTTTGCCAATGTGCAGTGTTACCAAAAGTGAACCAAGAAGGAGCAACCATTAACTGGCAACAGAGTCAGTGATACACATGGTGAAGTGAAGGACAGCCCATCTTACCTCCCACAGAAGAACTAATCTAATGTAACAAGTGAACAAGTTAGTGCAGGCTCCTAAAAAGATACAGGGCATGCAGCAGGTTGTGTTTGATTAGATACAGACTGGTCAGAAAGCCTGTGCTCACTGTTAAAAGGTGTGTGTATGTGTGTGTGTGTGTGTGTGTGTGTGTGTGTGTGTCTGCGTGTGCGTGTGTGTGTATGACAAAAAGCAGCAAACACTCCTGTGTGTCAGTCAAGACATCAAAGACAGAGATATTCTGGATATTGTTGTACTGAAGGAGACTGGGTTGACATTGAATCTGAAGCATGGAATATTGAGCAGTAGAATTAAATGACAGAGATATTGATTAATGATGAATACCAATTGAGTCTGAAATAAACAAAGACATATACAGTACGAACTAGCAGTTCAGTATATATGAAGAAATTATACAGAGCCCATGAAGATTCCCTGAATATCTCTGTGTCTTTGATGTCTTGACTGACAAACAAAAGTGTTTGCTGCTAAAACGTTTTATCATACACCCCCACACCCTTTAACAGTGAACTCAGGCTTTCTGACTTGTCTGTATCTAATCAGACATAAACACAACCTGCTGCACTGCACTGTATGCCCTGTATCTTTTTAGGAGCCTGCACTAACTTGTTCACTTGTTACATTAGATTAGACAATGTGAGTGTTCAATTATTACACTAACAGCATTAATTTAACACTAATAGTGCTAATTTAACACGAGAATTTGTTGTGTAGTTTCTGAATACTAAGGCACTGAATTGGGGTCAGTTATAATCATCAAATTAAGGGAATAAACACTTGAAATATATCAGTCTGTGTGTAATGAATGAGTATAATATAAGTTTCACTTTTTGAATGGAATTACTGAAATAAATCAACTTTATCATCTTCCCAGGCTCTGGGTGTAATACCGACCAAGACCACCAACTGGCGCCAAAAGATGGGCTATGCGTAATGTGTTCCATCAAACTTACAAGGCTTTTAAGGATTGCGCCAGACTGACTGTCCAAACATTTCCTGTGTGCAGCAGCATTTTAAACAATGCATTGTTTAAACATGTTAAGCATTTCTGTATTTTCAATCTGTAAGAAAGTCATAGAATGGGAGCTATTCCCTTGAGTTGGACATTTCACAGATTTTGAATTTCAGCATAATTCACTTGTTGAAAACAAACAAACAAACAAACAATGCAGTTGTTGAAAAGAATACACTCACCAAGAGAAACCCACCAAGCCAGAATCGTGCAGAGTGGCAGTGATAGGGACCATGTGTCCTGAACTTTTAAAACAGCAAATGGGTTGTACATTTGTTGTTCCCTATAGGTCACCAGGAAGTCCAACAGATAATCTTTAAAGACCTAGCAGAGACAGCAGCCATAGACTCCAAATACATCAAATACAACATATATGACATTAAACAAAACATATCCAACACATTAAAAAACAGCTATTTAAAGACCTTACAAGAAAAACATCTACATGTTTCATTCATCTTGTTCTTTAAGATACAAATAAATTGATAACTAAAAATGCACTTAAATTAAGACAAAATTAAACAAATACATGGCATGTTTGCTCAAAGGCTGTTTTAAAGACATGGAGTTTATTATATTTTGTATAAACAAGCATTCTTTGGTTAATCTAAAAGCATTCATATATTTTTGTATTAACATGTCCATGTCAAAGGAGGGACAACATTGCTGCAAGTTGTGTCACTGACAAACAGCTCTATGGGGTCCTGGGTTAAAGTCTCACCTCGGGTCCCTATCACATGTTGATAGGAGGAATGGCTGTTCAAAACTGTCCATAGGTGTGAGTGTTTGAGTGAGTTTGTGATGTCATGAGATGGACAGGTGCCCTGTCCTGGGAGAATTCCTGCCTTCCACCCAGTGATTCTAGGTAGGCTCCAGACCCACCACAACCTGAGCAGGTTGAAGTTGAACTTAAAGTGCATATTAAAATTTAGAAGACAGTGTAGCTTTACTAGTTGTTTATGTAAACATGACTCCTCATTTCCTATCATTATCGTAACATTACATGAACATCATAGTGAGTGAGTTTCAAGAGTGATTTGAATGAGTTTTCTTTCAATTTATTTTGTCAGTTAAACGCTGTGTGGGAGAAAGTTTCTAACTGCTGATGTTCTGTGTTGATTAGTGTAGTGGAGTGGCTCAGACTTATCTACGACCGGTTTTGCTTATTTTGCTTAGATAAGCCACTGGGTGTGAACTCAAATATGCCACTGATCATTTTTAGACTGCTAGAGGAAAAAAGAACACTGCACTGATCCTTGCAGCATTTTTTTCTTTGTGGTGTATGAGGTCAAATGGAACTAGGTGAGAAAAATTCACATACACTATATGGCAGTTTGTAGACATGATCACACAATATTTTGTCTCTCTTTGCTGCAGTAAAATCTTGTAATTTTTTGGGAGGTCTCTACACCAGATATTACAATGCTGCTTTACCCATTTGATTGCATACCTGAGGAAAGCATTAGTAAGGTCAGTCATTAATTCCATTTCAAGCCAAAGTTGAAATGATGAGTTGAGATGGTTCTCTCCCAATCCAGTAAAGGCAGTACAGTACTCCATAGCCTCATGTGCAGCTGCTTCCGAATTTCCCATTCTTCTAATTATAAGGGCCGTATATGTATATTTTTAAACATGTAGTGTAGTATGACAGATGTGAGTGTTTGCAGTTTTCTAGACCCCAGAGCATTCCCAGTATGTATCAGTTTTCTCCTTTATCCATATAAGGTGAAATAGCCCAAAGTCTGTCATTTGAATTGAGATAAATCGAGTGCAACAGTTTGCCTGTCATTGAAGAGGAAGAAGTTTTCACACTCTTGTGTTCTGTAGAGACTGAGTGGTTATCCACACTCAGCAGATTGTTTTTGTTAACGGAAAAGAAGCACATGTTGTTCTTAGGCTGCTCCTCATAAGCCCCATTTCACAACAGCTTTACAGCAAGGAAAAGGGTCAAATCAGGGCTGGCTAGAAAATGACCAGCTGTGAAATGTTATAGTGGGTCACGATTCTTTTATTTTCCTCAAAAAGGGTGTTCCAGACCTCCCCCTATGTACAGTCTATGCAGCCCTCCCTTAAGTCAGCAGCAGACAATGGGATGTTTCTCGAAGAAACCAATAACAAGATGCCTCTGAAAATGTTTAACTGGAGTGATGTAAGCATAAATATCTGACAGTTCAGTTTGCATTCAATAATTCATTCACTCATACATTCATGAGTCGCCAGTCCACCTACCAAAGTTTTTGTTTTTGGACCGTGGGAGGAAACCCATACGGACACAGGGAGAACACAACAAACTCCTCAGGAGGTCCCTGGAGCTGTGTGACTGCGACACTACCTGCTGTGCCACTGTGCCACCTCAGTTTGCATTAACAGTGTTAATTTAACATTACTAAACGCAAGTTCCTTTATATTTTATCAAACAGAAGTAATATATACTTGGCAGAAGAACAGGACATTGCTGGAAACAATGTTTATGCACAAATATTTACATTTCTGTGTAAAAGTCTGATTAGCAAAGGGTGCTCTATGGAGGTCACAGACTTTTAATAAACATACTGAGCAACTCACTCTCTGGTGTTGTGGCATTAATCTGTACATTTTGTGTAAAGTTTTAAAGAAAAGCTGTGGTGAACTTGCTGGAAAGACATTGAACCTTCAAGCCCCTCTTGGCAACATCATCAAACGTCATCAAAGTGCACACTTCCAGGAAGGCCTTAGGGCAAGAAATGGGACAAGGGGTATGTGTAGCACATAAGAGAGTAATTATAAAAGCAGATAATTATGATATTTTTTGGTCACATGAGAGAAATTAATTACAATAAATATAAAAATGTATGTATGTTTTAAATTCTACTACTAGGCAACATACAAAATTAAATCTCCATGTTTACACTTATTTCTAAAAGACTCCCCTCCGCGGGGAACCACCGTGGCACGGTGGCTTGGTGGTTAGCACGTTTGCCTCCCAGCACTGGGATCTTGGGTTCAAGTCCCATCTGGGTGGAGTTTCCATGTTCTCCCCGTGTCTGCGTGGGTTTCCTCCCACAGTCCAAAAACATGGAGGGTAGGTGAATTGGCTTCTGTAATAACTGTCCTGGTTTGTGAGTGAATGTGTGTGTGCCCAGATATGGATTGGCACTCTGTCCTGGGTGAAATCCTAGTGCCCGATGCAGTCCTCCAGGTGGACTGCATCGGTCGAGAGTACACTGTGCGTGTTTGGCTGCCACTTCTCGCCAGTGTGTGTGTGTGAATTGAGCGTTCTGAGCAGTGTAGATTGTGAAGCGTCCTTGGGTATCTAGAAAGGCGCTATATAAGTGTAACGATAATAATTATCGCCACCCCTAGTTAAAATGTATTAAAAGCCTTAAAATAAGTAATCTCACTCTGAAAAAATGTTGAAAAAAGCAACCTTCAGCTCAAGTAAAAAAAACCCAAAACGATTATTTCCCATAAAATGACCTGTTCCACAATTATTGGCACCCTTAACAATTTCTTGGAAATAAATGTATTTGAACCATTTATGTCATTTCTGCTGTAGTGTATAAAGTGGATCAAAGTATCTATGAACCTTTAGTTAGTAATTCATCACTTCCTGTTTCCCTGGGGTATAAATATGGTGTTACACAGAGGCCTATTTCTCTTACTCACTCTTAAACATGGGAAAGACAAGAGAACACACTATTCAACTAAGGCAGATGTGTGTCGACCTTCATAAATCAGGCAATGGCTACAAGAAAATAGCCACACAGAAAAAAAAAACACACAGTGAGAAGGATGGTAAGAGAAGTAAAAAGATCACCAAAGCTCATTGTAAGAGAACTGAATCAAATGGTAGCATCTTGGGGTTACGAGGTTCTCCCAAACAACCATCAAGCGCTATCTACATGCCAACAAGCTGTTTGGGAGGCATGCACGGAGAAAGCCTTTTCTGAGTTATACTCATAAGGGTAAATGGGTGGAGTTTGCCAAGAGGTACTGGGATTTAACTGGGACCGGGTGATTTGGTCAGATGAGACCAAGATTGTGTTTTTTCGCAACAAACACTCTACGTGGGTCTGGCATAACACCAAGGATGAGCACGCCTCATGCCCACTGTTAAGTATGGGGAGGATCGGTGATGCTGTGGGCCTGTTTCTCCTCCAAATGATCTGGGAACCTTGTAAGGATACATGGGATCATGAACTCTTTGAAATATCAGGACATTTTGAATCAGAATCTGGGGGCCTCTGCCTGAAAGCTGAAGATGGGTCGTCACTGGGTCTTTCAGCAAGATAATGACCCTAAATATGTGGCCAAATCTACTCAAAAATGGTTCACAAGGCACAAAATCAAGCTCCTCTCATGGCCATCTCAGTCTCCAGACCTCAACAGAATAGAAAACCTGTGGGATGAGCTGAGGAGGAGAGCGCATAGGTGAGGTTTAGAGAGGTTGTGCAAAGAGCAATGGTCGCAGATCCCTCTTTCTGTATTCTCCCATCTTGTGAAGAGTTATAGGAGAAGATTAAGTGCTGTCTTGTTGGCAAAAGGAGGTTGTACAAAGTACTAACACCAGGAGCGCCAATAATACATTTTTTTTATTGTTTATTAAAAAAAAAGAATTTATTAGAACCCAAAGAACACTTCTTAACCAGGGGCACCAATAATTATGGAGGACGCTGTATATGCAGATGTTTCTGAACTGTTCCTAGTTAACTCAACTCAACTTTATTTATAGAGCACATCAGCAATTGAAAAGGTTCTATCCCCTCTCAGCTTACTTTTCGACATTGGCACCTCCAGGAGCAGAAGATCAGCTGACCTGAGGCACCAAGCAGAGACGTGGGGATGTAGGAGATCAGCAAGTTAAGGTGGGGCAAGTCTATTTAAAGATTTAAAAACAAATAAGAGAATCTTAATATGCATTCTAAAATGCACAGGCATTTTCAAATAAATAACCTAATAATTGGTTTTTAAACCTTGTTGACGGCAGAGATTCAGACACAGTCATAACATCAAAAGCAACCTGTGTTTCTGTTCTTAAATTTTCAAAATGGCAGAAAGCCTCAAGTGAATGTGCAGTATTGGGGCTTGCTGAGTTATGATATTTAGGGGAAACACATGCTTGCAGAAACCCTTCTGCCAGGCAGTGAGCCCCCAAATAACAAACACATGTCGCTACACATCAAGCAGGTATACTCAAATATAAAAATAAATGAAGACTCTCCCCTTCAAGTCCAAACCCCTACATTATGACATAAAACCTCAAAATAATGAATGTGTTGTCTGTAGCGTGATTGGAGCCCCCAAGTGAGCCCCTGAGCCCTTTACAGAGACCAGCACCACTACAATTTTGTGATTTTTATTTAGAAATTTAAACATTTGAAATTTTATGCTTTTATTTTATGTAAAAAAAATATCTCATTGCATTCTGTTTTTACTGACATTCTGCAAAAGAGCTCAACCTTTTTCAGAAACAGATTAAACCAATGACTGTGAAATTGCATTACATTTTTTAAAAACACCTTTAATGCTTATAAACCTGCCACATAACCCAGCCTTCTTGATGTTAAGTAAACTGAATAGAATGCACAGTTATTTTCTGTTAAGCATTGCCAAAGATTAATTTAAAGATCTCAAGGGTTTGGGGATTATTCCCTAATTCAGATGGCAATGAGCTCACTCTGACCTTTAGCCCAATATACTGAGTATATTTAATATATCTTCCTAGAATCAGTCCCTTTTCTCTCTATCTGTTTCTCCTCTGGGAACTTTGGGGGAAAAAAATTATGGAGTGACCAGAACAGAACACTTTTGTTCTAGGATTGTGATGGAGCTTGTTACTTTCACTTTCTATTTATGAAGCAGTTGTCAACCCATTTGATATTCCTCTTTAAAAATGTTTTAATGTTTTGGTTGGTTGGTTGGTTAGTTCATTCATTCATTCATTTTCTGTAACAACTTCATCCTGTTCAGGGTTATGGTGGGTCCAGAGCTTGCCCAGAATCATTGGGCACAAGGCAGGAAAACACCCTAGATGGGGCACCAGTCCATCACAGGTTACTATACTCACTCCCAATACCCTCTGCACAGCCAATCCACCAGTCAAAATGAGATTCTGGATGGTGGGAGGAACCTGCAGCACCCAGAGGAAACCCACAGAGGCACAGGGAGAACTCCTCACAGACAGTGACCTGAGGTGGGGTTTGAACACACAACCACAGGACTGTGTGGCAGCAACACTACTTGCTTACCTATAACAAATTTTAGCGATTTTTTGTTTGTTTTTGGACTCACGTATAGTAAATCTAAGATATATTTCACCATGCACATTGGCCAACTCCCACACTTCACATCATTCTGAATATAGAGTTTATATATTGTGAAAGAAATCCAGGTCATGACTAGAACTAAACCCTCTCTGGTACACTAGCCCAATGTCAGTAAGTGCCATTAGCAGCAGTTCACAGCTGCCAACAGAATTTTCACATTTGCTAACTATGTACTTCCCACCCATTCAGTTTAAATTCCCACAGATGGTTTAAATAACTAATGACGTGATTTTATTTCTACTCAGTTGGATACCACAGAAAGAGGAGAGAATATACAATTACCCTGATATCAGAAGGAGTTCCATTGTTTTCATAGATTTGTTATTATGTAGGCACACATGGAAATAAATACCATCAGTTTGTGGTTAGCAAAAGTATGCAGCTTAGACTCAGTATTGCCTTAGATTTTGGTATGCCTTCATTAAAGGATGTTTAAACTATGTTTAGAGAAAGTTTTGTAGTTCCCAAAGTCTTAAAGTGCAAGACAAATGGGAAGTTTTTGTGTAATGAAGGAATGAATCTCTCTCAAAAAAGTAAAATAGAGAAGTGATTTTCACCATCTGGCATGTTTTCCTGGAAGCATTACTGAAGGTCTTCTCTCTTTCTCCCATTTCAATAAAAGATAACCCAACACTAGTGTTTGCTACTAATTTTAGAGCACAGTTTCTGGAATGTGGCAGAAAATATGACACAGTAATGGAAACTGCTCATTGAATATTTCTTCTGAAATGAAGGATATTACTATGACGTATGTCTCCTTTTAGGCAGTAGTATTAGCACACACTGTGCATAAATAAGATGCAGACAGGCTGCTGAACTCAATAATGTGCAGCTGAAGTTTAAAGTGGCCAAAGTTTCCAACTCTGTACTTCAGCTCTGAAGAATGCACTTCCTGCTTCTCTTTGTCACCATGAGTAAGCCTAGCATGTTAGAGGTGCTACAAAAGATAGCTGTGCCTAATTATATTTTAGTATTTATTTACTTAATTGGGTTTTGAAGTAAGATATATTTAATAGATCATAAAAATGTTCAAACATGGCTGTTATATTCTATATATATATATATGTACAGGTGCTGGTCATAAAATTAGAATATCATGAAAAAGTTGATTTTTTTCAGTAATTCCATTCAAAAAGTGAAACTTGTAAATTATACTCATTCATTACACACAGACTGATATATTTCAAGTGTTTATTTTTTTTTTATTTCATGATTATAACTAACAACTATTGAAGACCTCAAATTCAGTATCTCAGAAGATATATGTAAAAAAAAATTTTTTTTTAATTTGCCCTTCAAATCTGTCTCTTTTTCCTTTCTTGTCAATCCTCTTTTGTGTCACATACAATAATAAATATTTGATTCATATGTGTATTTTAAGAGGAAATACTTTGTTGCATAATAATTGTTGAAATAATTTTGTTGCAAAAATGGCCACAAATTATACAAAAATTGTATTCCATTTGTGAAATGGCCCAGCTGCTTATACTGGGCTCAACAACAACTATAACAACATCAAAGAATTTATTGGGTGTATTCTGCAAAGCATAATTATACAAAGTATTAACTCATCTGCCTTTGCACTGGAGTGATGTCCCATTTCTAATCCTTAGGGTTTAATATGATGTCGCCCCACCCTTTGCAGCTATAACAGCTTCCACTCTTTCCACATGGTTTAGGAGTGTAGTCGTGGGAATTTTAGACCATTTGTCCAGAAGTGCATTTGTGAAGTCAGACACCAGTTCTTCCACACCAAACTCGCCTATCTGTGTTTTTTGGACCTTGTTTTGCGCACTTTTTTTGGAACAGGAAGGGGCCAACCCAAAACTGTTCCTAAATAGAAGCATGAAATTATTCAAAATCTTCAGGCATTGAGTTACTTTCACAGGAACTAAGGCGCTGTACCTAACTCATGAAAAACAGCTCCACACCATAATCCCCCTGCAACAAATTTTACACTTGACACATTGCAGTCTGACAAGTATGCTTCACTTGGAAACCACCAAACCTAGACTGATCCATCAGATTGCCAGACGGAGAAACATGATTCGTCACTCCAGAGAACACGTCTCTTCTGCTGTAGAGTCCAGTGGTGCTGTGCTGTGCCTTGCATTGTACTTGGTGATGTAACGCTTGGATGCAGCTGCTTGGCCATGGAAACCCATTCCATGAAGCTCTCTATGCATTGTTTTTGAGTTGATCTGAAGGCCACATGAAGTTTGGAGGTTTGTAGCAGTTGACTCTGCTAAACTTGGCGACCTCTGCACATTATGCATCTCAGCATCTGCTGACCCTGCTCTACCACAGACATGCTGGATATCACTGAGCTCCTGAGAGCGACCCATTCTTTCACAAATATTTGTAGAAGCAGCCTGCATGCATAGGTGCTTGCATTTATACACCTGTGGCCATGGAAGTGATTGGAAAACTTGAATTCAATTATTTAGGTGGGTGAGTGAATAATTTTGGTGGTATAGTGTAGCTGAGGTAAAGACATTAGTAGACATTTCTTAAATTTGGGCTAAGCTTAGCTGACTAACTGAGAAATCAAGCCTTGTGGAATACTCCACTGAACTGCTCAGCACACTGACTTATAGGCACAAGCCTGAGTAAGAAGCAGGACCAATTAAAACCTTTAATTCAGTTTGGGGGTGGGACATGAGGTTCATCATTTTGTAACTGCTAATCTATGAAAGGGCCTGCTGCTCTTTACCTCTGCTCTGGTGAATGTTTTAAATGTGAAGACTGAGCTAATGGTCATGGTTTATGTAACGATACATGATATTTGCTAAATGTCTGGACTGGAGCGATAGTTATTACTGCCAAGACCACATTTCCCCAAACATGCCCTGAGGAGGCATGCTGAAGTTCATATCTGGGTCCCAGCTGAGATTGAGAAGACATAGATTTATTTTGGGGGTAGTATGGTCTTAAGGTTAGAGACATGAGTTTGGGCCCCTGGGGGTCACTAGTTTAATTCATATATCAGTAAAGTGCCCTTGAGCAAAGCAACTAACCCCGAATGTGGTTACAGGGTGTCATGGCTGGCAGCCTGCATCCCTGTGTTTGTGTGTATATATATATATATATAAAAAAGAAAAATAGAAAAAATTTCACTACTTTTTTTTGTAGTTTGTTTGTCTGTCCACTGCCAGAAAAAAACCAATTCTACAGGTATGTTCTGAATTTATAGCTGTTTTTTGGGTAATAAGCCAGACAATAAATTACAAATAGATGAAAAAAAACAACAATTTTAAAATTATGCTGACAGCCCTCATGTCTGAGCAAGCCCATGTGTGAACAGAGTTGTTTATTCAGTGCCGTCTACACATACTGCACATGCGCAACCTCATGCTGAACTTTTGCTGTGCTAAGAACGTGTCTGACAGGAACAGTCTCTGGTTGGTACACAGCTTGTGTGAAATGTCAACTCTGGAAAATGTCCTGAACTTATTTTCTAGTTTATATGTGAAAATGGTAGATAGTAGTAGAGAATGAAAAAGCTAGTCTGGTTGTCTGCTACATAACATATTTCTAAAATTAAAGTTTGTCAGGTGTGTTTAGTTGTGCAGTGGCATTGCCAGCTGTTTAGAGTAGTTGATTTCACATATCCCAGTGGAATTATGTGCTTGCCCTCACTTTTTTCTTGCTTGTGGCACTATTAAGAGTCCTAGCTGAAATGTGGAATTGGTGAGGAACTGGCAACTACATTTAGGAAAAAATTTCATTAAAATAGTTTTTGTAATGTAAATGGATTTCTGTTTTGGGATTATAAAATTAGTCTGTTTTCTGAGAAGGATTAAAACAACTCTGTAGCTGAGTAAGCATTAAACCTCACTTATGGGAACTGTGGGCTTTGAAAACCTCAATCACAGCAGCTGTAACATTGTTTAATCATTATGTTTTTCCATGTTGTTCTCCATGTTCTCTCTCTAGTCTTTCCTCTGGCAGCAATCCAAAGAACCTTTGAACCTCTAGTATGACTGTATAATTTTACAAGCTGCCTGTCACATCAGTCCAAGCAGTTTCTCGTCCAAACCACCAGCAGTCACACTCACCTGAGTTCTAGCTTAGATTCCTCACCTGTCTCTGATTAGCCAAATCATTTGTAGAACATTTAAGCTCACTGTTTTGTTCCACAGGTTGTGAAGTATTGTTTGAACTAAATTGGCAATTCCGAGCATTCGTTTTTTGTATAAGCTTTTCCTGTTTTTTTAAATCTTGGCTTTGGACTAGGTTTATTCCTTTGATCGGTTTACCGGTCTTCATGATTTTTTGACTCTTCTTTACCTTGGTCTTTTGTCTCTTGAATAAACCTGCAACTGACTCCTAAACATTTTGTAAGACTGAAATTTATGACACTGCCATTCTAAGTCATTTAAAAAAAAAAACAACAACAAAAAAAAAACACATGGTTGCTACTGTAGTTTGGAGATTTTACAAATGGCTAGTTTGTGTCAAATGGCTGCATTTCATCATGCAGACATTTACACAATATATTTAGTCCTGACTTGGCTTGCGTGGAACCACAAACAAGTTGCCACTAAAATGGTGTTCCTAAAGGCCCTACGAGTGGAGTAGTGTAGGTACAATGCAGTGTAAAAGTGCCATTGAATGGTTTTACCTATTGTAGTAATTTAGAAAGTAATGCCAACTTCTTTTATTTAGTCCCAGATTTTTTTGCATGACTACAAACACTAACAAAGTATAAAAATATACCTGCTTCCATGTAGTGCAAATTCCTAAGCATTGACCATATCACCGGAAGGCTGGGAGATCTCAAGTTTGATCCCTAGTGATGGCTCTTTTTCTATTTCTAGTAATTGTGGATGGCTGGTGAGATTGTGTGTGTAATTTGTGTCAGTACATGTGCACTTTCTCAAGGTCCTGAGTTATGTTGCATAAGCTCTGTAATAAATCCATCCCTATTATTTACAGTATTATATACAGTATTTTCAGAAAGTAAGTATAAACATCAAGCTTGAGGTCAGATACAATCTTTTCCGCATAGCTTTCAGTATTTACTTGATTTTAATCTAGGAACAAAAAAAAAAAAAAAAAAAAAACGTCATAACACGACAAAGTTCTAAAAACATAAAATGGAATGTCCTAAGATCAAATGTTTCTAGAAAGTGATTTTTGCTACTTTACACACATTTGCTAATACAGACATTAGAAAATGTGCACACAGCTTGTATAACCATGATTAGAAGCACTGCCAAAAGAATTGGATGCTCTGGAGCAGCTGCAAGTCCACCAAAGCCAAGAAGCATCTAGAGGGTAATAAAGCTCAAAAACTGTAAGCAATATCCTGAAATCTAGTGTAAATCCTAAGAGCACAGACACTGTGTTTGCAGCAAAGGTGAACTCTGTACCTTTGATTTCATTAGAAATGCTGGGCAAGATGCTCTATATGCTAAATGCTGTAAATTTTAGCATATAGTCTAATCAGCCACACTAAGGTCAGGAAAGAATTAAGGCCACAGGTTTTGTTATTCAGAAATGGTTCTTATTTCTGATGAGGAAATGTTTTGGAAGGACAGATTTAGGGAAATCGCTGCAGTTTTGCACATGCCCAGGTGTAGCTGATCAGCCAAGATATGCGATGTCCGAATGTCACTGTAACTGCAAGCTTATATTTCTAACCAAACATAAATACATCCTCAACACTCTTAAACTGCAAGAGGGTCTTCATACATGTATACACAATTTAAGAAACTGTATGATGTACAATGAATTCTAAAATGCTAAAAATGCCAAACAATTCAGGTATTTTAGAAAACAAGTGTTATGTTTAAATTCAAAGTTGTGATTTAAACTGGTGTGTTTTATTGTTTTATTTATAAACAGCTGTTAATTCTCATGCTTCCCGGCCGTGCCAGGTCTAATGGGTCTTAGGACGACATTTCCCAGCATCCTCTGGCAAGGGTCCCAGTCACTTTTAAATTAGAAATTGGGACAATACCCATTGTTTAAAATGGTGGTCAACTACAGATTGAAATGTTGGAGACCAGACATATCTGTTTGGAACTTTTGCAAAAGTATTTAGCATTTTAATAACAAGTTTACTAAAATTGTTGTATGGCTTAAATTCAGCTGGGGATAAAAAGAAACTGTTGTATAAGCCTCAGTGTTATTTCAACTGTTTATATCAACAGAAATTACATGAAGTTCATTATCAAAAATGTGGGGTGGGGAGGGGGGGAAAACATAACACAACTTTTATCCAAAGCTGTGTAATGTATCAAAATATGTTCATTCCAGATTATACAAGACATAAAAGCATACATGGTTAATTAAACAGAACATAATGTCACCAGCAAGTACTGACAAGAAAGCTTGTTATTTTATGCAAACTTGTTTCAGCAGAGATCCTACATCCGTCTGTGCTTTGACTTGGTTACAAACCATGACATACATTTTCAAAACCTGTGCTTTATCTTGGTTATGGTGGTTATTCTTTTTATCTTTGCTGTAATGTTTGTAATGCACAAATGTCAGTTCCAAAACCTCAAGGACTTTATGTGAAACATAGCTAAAATGGCAAAGCATTCATTAGTTTATGCTGTTTGACCTGTATTAAAAGGAATATAATACAAAAACCTATTTTGAATTATGAAAAGATACATCTCATATACTGCCCATTTTGGACTTGCCTGTAGACTTTGCTTAATTTAGGCAGTTTGTGTGTGTGTGTGTTTCTGAAACATGCTTAATAAGCAGTGTTCATCAGCTTAATTGCAAATACCATGACAGTTTTATCATAAACATGAAAAGATTACAAAAAGTAATGTTAAAAAAAAGATTCAATATAAAATGTTGGCATATACAGATGAAAAAGAATCCTTACAATATAGATTATTCTACAAGGTAGAAAAGATTATAATCATTTAAAATAGTAAATGAAAACAAAAGTATGAAAAAAAAGGAATTCATCAAAATATGCTTAGTTCACATTCTTAGCATGGAATATAGGAGTCAACAGCACTAACACAACCCAGAATATTCACAAATGGAAATACAAATATAAGTTTATAAAAGGCATTTCTAAACACAGTTATGTATAATGGATATCTATCCAGGAGCAAAACTGGAGATGCCTATGGAAGTAGATTAGTTTCACAGAATGCATCATAGGTCAAGAGTGTTTTAATGACTTCAAAGTGAAATTTTGTCACAGGTTGAATGTTATTTGCAGTCCCAGTTACTGAGTACTGTCAGTGTAACATGAGCAGTTCACATTATGGGAGTGGTTATGTGCTTCCACATTTGAGGGTTGAGAACATAACATAGAATATCTTTTCTGAACAGCTACTTACAGTAGGCACACAGCAATCCTCACATTTAGGCTTGGCCTTGGGTTGTCTGTCACCGTAGCTCCTGTGTATAGATGCCTCCAAAAAAGTGATGCATAGTAAATACATATTCCCATGTAAAAACTCACACTTTGTTCAGTTTCTGACACTGTTCATTTGACTGCATTAGCAGTTTTATCTGTTCTTTATCTTTTTTTCCTGAGTTGTTCATTTCTTCTGTTTTCTGCTGCTGCTGTGCTGAAACTGCTCGCTTCAGAACGACATAGGAAAGCAAGAAAAACATCAGGCCCCCAAAGATGAAAAATATCTGAAGCCCCAGGAATCTGAAAAAAAACAAAGAAACTTTAGCTGTGACCCTCGTGTTTTTCAGGGCCTTACTCAGATCCTGATATGATTGTGTGGATTTAGGGAAAACGATTAACTAACATAGGACATTTGGTAGGTCTCCAGACAAAGTCTGCTGAATATTCCACACAGCCTGTAATTGCAGTCCCCCACAATTAACATTACCTAACACTGATTTACTTTTCTCTAATGAATCCCTGAGAAAGTGGAGCAGTTTGTGGTTGGAACTGCATGACCAGTGAGAGTATTGCATTACATTATATATTTTTGTTCTTTAAAGTCAATCAAAATGTGTATTCTTTCCTTAATGGCTGGTTTTGGAGGGAATGTATGACTAGTGTTTGATGGGCTTAGAAAAGTAGCAATTTCCAATGATTTACTGTTGAAGGAATAACATAGTTTTAAGTTGCTATGCAAAAGTTCTAATGTTCTCTTGCTCATAGGGAATTTTTTGTTGAATGAAATGAAAGAAATGTCATTTTTAATATGCAACAATGCAACATAAAATGATATAAGAGCATGAGAATGGTTCAAATTCATAGCACAATTATACATTGTTAAAAACAAAACCTGCTTAAAAACATATTTGCACATGTAATATTTAAAAGGGAGGTGAGGAGGGGCACTAGTTAGAGGCCTTATTATTATACATGTTACATTTTCTTTACATTTTAACAGTCAAAGCAGAAATAAAAAACAAGCCATTTGTTCAGAAAAATCCATGTGCAAGGAAAGGTGTGTATGAGTAAGCGGTGCCTGGTATGTTCATGTGTGTGCATTTCTTTAGCAGCTGGCCCTCCTCAGCCTCAGTTAATTTTCAAGTAAAGTAGTAGTTGTGAGTGTTGACCGAGTCAGGCCTACCGTTGTCTAAGGAGGTCTAAGTCGTAGTAATTGCATGATGTGTTCTTGTTGCATTTTCTCCCCCACTGAATACAGGTGGAATCAATGGCACTTCCGTACAGTACAGGAGCAGGTAGAAAAGCTGTCAGTGAAACAAAAGTAAACAAAATTTTAACACAATTTTACAGTAATGGTTTTAAGAATCTGCCTTATCAACAAAAGAACTTGTATATACAGTAACTTCCTGTGAGTGGGAAATACACTTTTTTGAATTTAATACACTGTTCAACACTGCACAAGTCAGGCAGTGCCTAACAGTGTCAGACAGTTCTAGCCAAAACAGCAAGTAAAATTTATTTAGTTTTCATTATGCAGTAAAAATTCTCTGAAGACCATGAACTGGTAAAGGTCAAGAAAAAAGAATTCTCTAAGCATAAAAACATCCACCAAAGGCTCAGACCTTTCAAGCAAAGATGGTCAAGGTTCAACATTTTGTTCCAAACTTTATGAGAGAATTGTCAAACTGATCTGTCTCCTATGACACATCACGAAGAGGAGAATCAGAAAACACAAAGCAACACCTTCCACTTGCAAAACATAAACAATGAGTATCCTCGGTTCCTAAATGATTAAAAAGTGTAATTAAAACGAAAGATGATATAACAATATAGTAAACATGCCTTTGTCACATCTCATTTTGGAGTGTGTTGCAGGCATCAAATTCTAAATGTGTATACATTACTATTTACTTTTACATTACATTTACTATTGTCAGGTACATAAAGGTTTGAGACAATTCCTTAAACACTTTCCCAGAGTTTATATAACCAGACTTATTGACATCTCCACATCCATTGAGATATTTAGGGCTGAATCTTCACAGTGCATGGATGGACACATCTGAAGCATAAGTGGAGCTTAACATTTTTACAGTATGTAATGTTTATCTGCTGGTTACACTTTTATTGGTCTAGCATGTCTTGCACATTTTAATCATTTCATGAACTCCACTATGCAACCCCACTTTTCTTTTGAATTCTTCCTTCTCTTCTACATATCTCCAAAAATATATCCTGAAAAATGAATAACTTGCAATTAATTGCTGTTTTGACTAGAAATTAAATATATGAAAATCATTAGGGCCATTCAAATGATGCAAGGCAGAAGCCAAATTTGTTAAAAACAACAAAAACAAACAGCAGAAACCAAAAAGGTTTAAATAACAAATAATAATTCCCTTATAAATTGCTTAATATCTTAATTGTACATATGGCTTGCAATACGTGCAAGTCTAAACTTTTAGAGGAACGTGAACCTGTTTTAATCAACTCAGCCACTGTTCACCTCTGTTGTCACATTATGGGTTTTGCACTGCTATTGTATTATTAATCTGACTCATTATAGAGGATTTTACCTGACGTTGAAAGATATGATTTATTGCTTCTGGCAAAACATTCATGCCAAGGAAGCAGAAACAAAATCAACAAAACAAAACAAAACAAAAAAAAAAACAGGACAGGTGTGTGACTGGATATGGTGTGTTAGGTAACTGACAAAACAGCATGACGTTCTGTCAGTAATGTATTTATACTGTTTTTCACTGAACTGCAACTAGGGTTTAAGACAGCATCCTCATAATGATACAATATAATATATAGTGTTTTGTTTGGCACTAACCAAGCACTCTGAAGAGCATGAACTGGATCCCCAGAGCAAAGGATTTGTCAGTTGGTGTCACAGTCCTGTGAGAAAGGGAAGATATAAAGAAAATTTTGAAAAAAATCCCAAAGTATTAAAGCAAGAGGGGGAAGGGGAAAAACACAAGGTCACATTTACAAGATTCTCCTTATTAGAACAGATAATAATACAGTTCTTGGAATATAGAATGTAACAAATTTATAGAAATGTTCATTTTGTTCACTTATAGCAAACTGTACTGCTGTAGAATGGAAAAACTATTTTATTGTCATTTCAGTGTAGAGCAAATAAAATAGCTTTGATTTAAAATTAATCAGTATTTAATACTTCAGATAGTTCTCAGAAGCCTAAAACATTTGCACTACATAGAATATAGTAAACTATACCTGTGCAATTTTGGCTTTCAGTTTGCTAGCTTTTGGCATTAACTGTTGAAATAATACATTTAATTCATACAGAAAGAACTGACTCCATTTCATTCAAGTTACTTAAAAGAACAACTGTGTATTTTATGCAAGCTTTTAGTCCTGCAGTAAGAGGGGGTTGCTGTAATCTGAGATATTTGGCTGGTGTTCTGGGGGGGCTTCTGTTTTTGCTGACTGTCAAAGAACAGGAATTCAGAAGGAACAAGGGGTGTCATGGAGAAATGAGAACATAGAGGAAGCTAAGGGGGAGGGGGAGGGGGGAAGATTCAGACAGGGTCTTTCTTCATTCTTTGTACTTTTTCCAAGAAGAGAGACAAAATGTGGTTCGACAAAAAAAAAATATCTATCTATCTATATATATATATATATATAGGAATAGCATAGCATTAGGAATTAATTATTAATTCCTGTTTAACAATTCTTTTATTATTATCTGTAAGTGAAGCCTCTTTCAATCTGAAAGCATTAAGTCATTTTTACATTAGAATTGCACTAGCTTTATTCTTACTTCCTCACACCACCAAACTTCACTGGGGTAACACAGGGGCAAAAGACACTAGATGGAGGTGGATAAACATACAGCAACATAACCCACCACTCTTGTATATAACTAAAAAAAGATATAACCAATAAACCAAACACAACACTACTAAAATGCAACTAATCACGTGTCTTTCAGTTGGGGGATTGCCCTGATGTCCATAGTCACTCTGTATGGCTATGTTCCCTAACACATGCAGGAGTTGTTGCAGAAGCCAGATATGTCCCCAAAGCTCAGCCTTCCTGCCAAACTTCCAAAAACTATTGTGGTAACATCGGGGGAAATACACAATGAACAGAAACCTCTGCCCTAACAGAGACTGACATTTCCAATAATACACAACAAAACTACAAAAAAGAAGAAAAAAAAGAAAAAAAAAAACATCCAGAACGGACTTCTATCCTTGAGCCACCCACCTTTATCACTTATTTCATGACTTCATGTTATCTGTCAGCAATGCATTCATTTCTCTGGAGTTTGTTATTAATCTCAGGGCTGCCTGATCATATCGAGCACACATGAAACAGTTGTAATTGCTCTTTGAGAGGGCTGCAGCACTGCTTTTCTCTTTAAACATTTCACATAGAAAAACATATACAAAAAACAAACAATGTTTTGTGAAATAAAAAACAGAATCTGTGATTTAAAGGCAGTGATTCTGTTTGTTTATGTTCAGACGCCCTGTGTCTTTTAAGGAGTATATTTGAAGAAATACATATGACTGTTAACTTGTCGGTTAGTTTTTATTCGCTGTTTGAATTACCACAGAAACGCATTTGTAACTTGAGCTCTTTGGTAGAGCTTTTGGTCTGTTTACTTTCATGCAATTAGCACTCTCCAGAATTTGGAATCAGTTCCACTTTATGTAATAACTACTGCAAAAATAAGTTAATATTACCCAAATATGGAGCAGGAATATATATATATATAAACTAAAACAACACATGAATATATATATATTCATGTGTTGTTTTAGTTTTTTAGTCTGAACATCCACACTCAGATCAGTTTTACTTGTTGCACGTTTGGCCTTCACTGGAAATTTTCGTCTGTCATTGGCCCAAGGAGCATTTAAACCTTTTCAAAACACCTCAAGGTAAATTTACGAGCTGCCGTTGTGAGTCTGATAAAAATAAATGTGAAAACTGCTGTAATATAAGAGTTCTTACAAGCGGTGGTTTGTGCTAGATTTGAATGGGCTCTGCATTTCGTGGTTATTGACATGGCTCTGACCAATCAGTGCTCTGCAGGGCTTAAACATCACTATTTAGTACCTACTCAGCACGGTTGGAAACCAAAGCGAGCTGGGACTGAAAACCTACCCAGTTATAGGGACCAGGTCCCAGATTTGGCCAGTGGAAAAGCAAAAGAGCCATGCCGAGTCATGTAGGTTCCATGCAGTGGAAAAGCGCCAAATGATACAGGGCAGTTGAAGGACCAAGTACAGATTTTTTAAAGCAGACATAAGCAAAAATTTTGATTTTAATTATTTTAGATAAATGATACAGCTAGTGCACAAGTAGTTTGGTTTCAAGCTGGAAATACAGGTGTCTTGAAGGGTCAAATATTGATAATGGTTTGTTGTTGTGAAACTATTGGGCTGACACAAATAAGTTTACACCAATATTTTTTTTTACTTTACAAGCAAACAACAAACTCATTAAAACAATTTGATTAGTTATTTCTTCTTTTTCCTGTAATACTACATTTGATTATAAAATTAAATAACCTGCTCTCCCTACGAAATCTCATTTCCTGAAGCTAATTAAATTACTCCACATAATCATTTGGGAAGTGAGGAGACTAATTGTTATTGTAAGTGGAATTTCTGCTCTTTCTGACATGATACAAGATTTCAGTTGCTCAAAATCCAATGATGCAGCTACCTGGTTCACCTATTCAAGGTATCAACCTTGATGGCAGCAGGTCTCTCTCTACAAACCTCCACATCAATAGAAATTTCTCACATATGGATTCATCTGACCACAATGCACATTTCTTGTGCATCAAAGAAGAGCTTGGGCCCAGTGAACTTGTCAACAGTTCCACAAAGAACTGATGTATGGCTTTCTTCATACCTAATAGTTCCATACGATACTTCTTAATTCAGTGGCATACTCTTTTTGAAATTCTCCCAAGCAAGTGTTATTTTTCATATTTACAAAAAAGCTATCAATTTGGTCAATGAAAATATTGGAATAATTTTCTTTGTACACACTCAGAAAAACTGTGGTGAAACCCCTCAATGGCATATTTTCAGTATATTTAGTTAGGGAACATTATTGTACCATATTCTAATTGTAGATTTTATATTTGTGTTGATTTCATACAACCCATTTCATTTTCAAGGCTTATATTAAATTGTTTTATTTTACACAGTTCTATAATGAAATCTCACAAATATTCATATCTCCTTTGGGAGAATAGAATCTATTGTATCTTTAAGGTAAACAACTGGTCTTTAAAACAACTGTTGTACCTTTAAATTTACATTTACACTGTTTGCACTTAGGGCGGCACGGTGGCGCAGCAGGTAGTGTCGCAGTCACACAGCTCGATTCCCGCTCCGGGTGACTGTCTGTGAGGAGTTGGTGTGTTCTCCCCGTGTCCGCGTGGGTTTCCTCCGGGTGCTCCGGTTTCCTCCCACAGTCCAAAAACACACGTTGCAGGTGGATTGGCGACTCGAAAGTGTCCGTAGGTGTGAGTGTGTGAGTGAATGTGTGTGTGTCTGTGTTGCCCTGTGAAGGACTGGCGTCCCCTCCAGGGTGTATTCCCGCCTTGCGCCCGATGATTCCAGGTAGGCTCTGGACCCCCCGCGACCCTAAATTGGACAAGCGGTTACAGATAATGGATGGTTACAGATAATGGATGGATGGATGTTTGCACTTTTAATGACTAATAATTTCCTCTACTATACACTTGCTCTGCGATTGCACATTTGTCAGTTAAATAAAGTTTAATTTTTTTTTAATTATAGATACTTGTTTTTATGGCATTTTACACACATTTTCCGGTTTGTATACACTTGACATAATTTTTTGTGGAAATAAAATTGTAATCAAAAGTTTCTCCTGCTCTTATAATTATTGCTAGTTCTCTTAGCCATATGTTCAAGCCATAGCTCACACTGATTATGAAATAAAGGCAGTTAGGGTTAAATTTCACTAGGTACTCAGATAAAGGGCTGTAGAATGTCCTGTAGAATCTGATCTTACAGAGAATGACAAAGATAAAAGGTGGTATGTTTAGCAATCTGCCTGAGGTTAGATTACTCAATGCAAGCCACAACCTGCCTGTGATTTGCTAGCATTCCAGTATAACACGTAAACACAGGAGCATAAAACTCAAAACACAGTCAATTTCACTTTTCTATTTTGTTGTCTACATGTGCCCTACCATGTAATGATGTGAACTTGTGACTTGACAGAACATTATCATGGCATGCTACAGATTCTTTCTTTAATTGTTCAATGCATTGAATTGCAAACTGTTGTTTAATGTTAAAAATATTTTCAATGTATATTAACAATTCTTTGTAAATCAAGGAATATTATGCAATTTTTCTTTTGTTCTAAACAATACATTTTCTTTATGTTTTGTTATTTCTTACAGTTTTTTGTAACTTATTCTCTGGCTTTTTTATGGTATCTTTTGTTGAACTGTGTGTTGTATTATAGTGTGTTGCTAAGGGATTTCTTACTGACTGAATTTTTGCTAGCTTGGTCTGGGAGAGAACCAAATCAGCTACTGAAGAGTGGGAAACATCTGTCTCAGTTTGTGGCTTTGATGTTAGCTATTAAAGGATTACTCAAAGGAAATAAATACAATTATGACATGGATCATATACCTGAGTATCATCATAAAGGATGGAGTCTGGGAGAGGGAGGCCAAGAAGCATGTAAGAGATGACAGGACCATGAATGGTATAATAAAATGAGAGCAGCTGTTCTGACATGGGCCTGGTGTAGCAAAGCCTGGTGAAGCCTCTGATCCCGCACATATGCAGTCTGTGTACTTCTGCAGAAAAACGAATATTTTTAATTAGGTCTGTTGCAAAGATATAGAGACTCATGCTTTAACATGTTCAGCAGTGTGGAAATGTCAGGATGAATCACTCTTGAACTGCACAGCATATCCAACAAGATATCTTAAAAGATTATCACTGCTGGACAAGAAATTCTTCTTACTGAAATGGTACTTCAACAGCAATTAAAAAAAAAATAGGTATCATCTGCCAACAGGTTAACAATGTTTGAGAAAACTGAAACTTTATAGTAAGTTGACAGTACAAAATTCTGCCATTTGATGTTACCTTATTGCTGAACCACCTACTGGGCCAGCCTTGAGGACGCATTTTTACTGACTGACTCATTGACTGACTCACCGACTGATTGACTAATGTTAAAATGCACATGCATGAGTAGAAACTAAATTTCACGAAAACCATTCTGGATATTTCCACCAACATAAAATGATTTGTGAACGAGAAAAAACTCAGCAGGACAGCTCGGAACTCTGCAACATTTCCACACATATTATATCTCACAGACAGAGGAGGACTGCTGAATTTGTATTATTTCACCTGTGTGTCTTTGCCTGGAATGTTATAAACGGAAGTGGTGGGGAGACATTTTGTGGCATTGGTGTGTTCATGAAACTCCATACAGCTGTGCACAGCCTCTTTAAACTTCACATGCTTTAACCGGTTACACTGAATAAATAAGCCATTATAATTCTTAAAATCAACAAAATGTTCTTGGTTTTCTTTGTTCTAGATCATCTTTTTTAGTAGATCATTTAGTATTTAGTTTTTAAATAAAATGAACAAGGGTTCAGATGGCAGTGTTATTTATTATAAACAAAACTTGTGCTCCTTTTTTCATTTCTGCATTTATTAGTCCTGCCCTCCATATTTTCTGTACAACACAATCACATAATAAAACCCACACTTAAACAACGACATTAATATGAAGCACCAAAGCTTCTCCCAACCCTACAATGACAAGGGTATGTATTTTGGGTTTTCCTGTTTTTGAAATGGTAGAAACACCTCTGTGACAATGGCTATATGGCAATTGGTGGTCTGGCAAAACTAGGCTTGCCTAGTTTCTCTTTGCTCTTGTTGTTTCAAAATGGGGATTCTCTCTAGAATCCTGATATATGCCACCAAAGCAATGTTACTTTTATACGAGTGGTTTTAAATCCTGGTCGGGGTCATTTTAAAAGAGGGCCACTGCCCTGCACATTTTAGATATTTCTCTGCCCACAACACACATGAAGCAACTAATGAGCTAATTAACAACCCCTTCTGAAGCTACCACAAGCACTAGGATTGAGAACCACTGGTTTACACATATAAAGTTACCTATGCTGTGGGCTCTGATGCACCACTATACTATGACAGGTGTTGGCATTTGCACCTTTTGCTTTTAACTGGCTGGGTGGTTATTTTCATCTTTGGCACAAATAATTTGCCATCTGCATTTTCCAAAAACAAGCACAAACTTCGATTAATCTGATACTGCAGGTGTTTCCACTCTATTTTGAACTATCTGCAATCAGATTGGGCCCAGGCAAGTAGGCAGCATTTCTGCACAGAATTGATGTACACCTTTCTCCTGGCATAATATACTTTTAGTTTGTATTTCTTGACGTGGCAGCAGAGTGTGTTAAATGACAATGGCCTGTCTTTATCAACATGGCATGACAGTTTATCATTCAATGCAATCTAAGGGATCAAAGTTAAAAAATTCCACAGCGGTTGAGGATGACCTGAACATTTTGCAAGCTTGATTTAAGAAATGTTTGAACAGTCTAATAATGCTTTCATGAAGGTAGACACAAAGCTTTTAGAAGCTCCTTTTATACCCAATCGTGACAGCCCTTACTTCACCAGCATGCATCACGCAATCTCTTTGATTTAAAAGAAAAAAAAAGACAGAAAAAATAACCACACATATTTTTGGAGATGGTGTAGTATGTTTCCTTTCAGAGTAGAAATGGTTACTCTTAGACAAAGTCTGAATTGTTAAGAAAATTCTAAACCTGTATTCACTCTATTTATGATTATACATAAATATGCATAAGAAGGAAATCGTCATTTATATCACTTTAGCATTCAGGAAACATTCATGCCTTACAAGAACCAATCATCATTGTATTTTATTGGTTCCTTAATGAAATATTTGTTTTTGCAAATATTCATCCATTGGCTAAGTGCAATCATTTGCAGATAATAAAGATAATTGTAAGGAGATTTAAAGTAATTTACCAGAACTTTGTTGGTTTCTGATTCTGTGATATTCTTCATGCAGCCTGCATAACATGGAGACAGGAACTCCCTGCCATCAGATCCACAAACGGGATTGAAGGTATTGGGAAAGCATTTACAATCCTGACTGCATGAGCTCATGTTGTGTGAATCACTGTACAAAAAACAAGAATGATTTAGAATATTTAGATCCAACTGGTTTAGATATTTAAAGATAATTATGAATTTGAGCAGAATGAGAGGTGAACATTACAAACATATGAATTATTTAACAACAAAAAATATTGGGCAAAGCTAAAAAAAACCTTGTAGAATCAGCACAGAAGAAAACTGGTAACTCACAGTATGAGAATATAATGGTTGGTTGATAGCAGGGATAATAAAGTTGCATATCATATATTGAAGATGATGAAGTTAGACTGTCTAGTTTGCTCTAAAGGTCACATGTGCAACTAGCAATACACAAAACTATGGCTACATTATGGATATATGGACAGCTCTAGAGCATGATAAAGTGAAAGCCCACAGAACCAATTATGTTCCCAATTTTCTCATCTTTGACTATTGTACTGCTCTACTGAAGAAACATTTTGTTCTATATTTGGCAAGTACAAACATGATGAATATTACCAAATGCAGGGTAATTAAGTGAGTTAGAAGTGAGAGAACTGAGTCAAATACAAATCTTGTGTGTGTCACTGTGCCAAAGCCACATTCTAATTGTAACTGCTAAATGACCTAATTAAATGTCAATAAATATATAAATATCTTTTTATTTTCACCAAACTTTAAACATTATATACTCTTGTCAATTTAGCAACCAACATCTAATTTAAAGCAGTACAATTATAAAAGACCAACATCTTGCTTTTGGTTGCTTCTATGGGACACAACTTTTCTGTAAGGTATTGGCAGATATATTGTAGAACTGGCCTATATCTACTGAACTTTGATTATATTTTATGGTCAAATATTGGTCAAAACATGCTCATCCAACATTTTTTTAAAGGAAGGGTATTAATAGATATGTAGTTTGCCCACCGCTTGCTGCAGTAACAGAGTTACAAATCAGTTGGGTCAAGTACAGATAAATAGACGAGTCATTTTTTATAACAAAACCCATTCTTACTCATCCCAAAGACTTTAGTTTATGATTAATCACTCCAAAGAATCCAGTTTTATTGCTTTTTGTCCACTGTTATGGAACATTTCCCTTCCCTTCTGTCTCAGGTTTGACTCTGAGCATGGTGCCCTTATGTGCTGCTACATCCCGTTCTATTGATAAAGCTTGTCAGTGGTGGTTACACAAACTGTGCACAACTGGCATTTGTGTCAGCTGAATTCACTCATGATAAACATTTGGAAATATAGTGTATTTTTAGGAGATTAAGATTAAGATAATTGAAGGCTCACTTGATCTCTGCAATCCTTTGTGTGGAACAGCCAAGGAAAAGAAGCGGAAGGGCGAAAATGATTGCCATCAGCACAGCACATGTGCATATGGCTGCAGAGGTTCTAACAGACAGATTAAATCTGCGCAGAATCATGCCTCCTGCCATGATGCCCAGCATTGCTGAGGGAATATTCAAAGCACCTGAAGACATAACAAACATGTTATTTGTGAAAAAAATGCTCTTTAAAACCTACACATGCTATGAAGTTGGAAGAGCTCATATGGCATTACTGTGTAACTCAAATCCTTTAACAAAGGACTTTTTGTTTGAACATCTGTTTATCATAATACAGTACTGAGGCACCTAAGATAATTATTTATATTTAAACTAATGCTTTCTCAGTAAGCGGAGTGCTTGTATAAAGTTATATATAATCTCAAAGTATAAAAAAAAATAACAATAGAAAATAAGACATATAAGATATTTTTTTCTATAATGTAGTAGGTGTGAGTGAGTTTGAAGAACAATGTTCAGATTCTCCCTGATTGCATGAATTTGTTAAATCAACAGCACTAATTATTTAAAATCATTATTTATTAACCAGTAAAACTAGGTATTGGATGATAACCTCAAGTAATACGGACAGCCCCAAGGAGAGATTTGGAAAAATTTAAACCAACACGTTCACACAGAGAATATCACACTCACTGGAATAATGTTATTTGGTTTTATTCTAATGCTGGGCGTTATTTATTGTTTGTTTGTTTGTTTTTTAGCAAATAAACACTTACTGCTCAGATAAATATCTTTTTTAAATCTCAATCTCTGGTGCCTAAAACTTTTACACAGTACTGTATACTGAACAAAAATATAAATGCAACACTTTAGTTTTTGCTCCCATTTTTCAGGAACTGACCCTCAAAGATCTAAAACTTGTACACACAAAATACCTTTTTTCTCTCAAATGTTGTTCACGTTTGTCTAAATCTGTGTTAGTTACCACTTCCCCTTTGGAGAGATAATCCATGCATCTCACATGCCTTTTGTGTGCATAGAAAAAGTCTTAGATTTTTTAGGTCAACTCATGTAAAATGGGAGCAAATCAAAGGTTTTTAGGGAAAGCAAACCTGCTTTGATGTCTCTGTTCTAAGATGATAATCTGTCCTGCAAATTTTAAGCCAAACAAAATGAATCATGGTTGGTTCACTTGGTTCATTGGATGAGATCTAATTGCAATATCAGTTTTAGTACATCCCAAAGTGTTCAATGGCACTGAGATCAGGGCTCTGTGCAGGCCAGTAAAGTTCTTCCTCTTCAAATTCACCCACCCATGTCTTTATGGACTTTGCTTTGTGCACTGGGGCACAGTCATGCTGGAACAGAGAAGGGCCACAAACTATTCCCATATTCTGACGTCTAAACATTTCACTTCATTTGAACAAAGGCATTTAGGCCAGACTGCAAGTTAGAGCAGTGTGATTTGACACCCCCAGAACACACTTCCACTGTTCCATATTCCAGTGGCAGTGTGCTTTACACCACTGCATCCAATGCTTGGCACTATGCTTGGTGATTTAATACTTGCATGCAGATGCTTAGCCATGGAAAAACATGTCATGAAGCTTAATGCCAGAGGAAGTCTGTAACTCTGCATTTTCCGAGTCAGCAGTGAGTTGGCAATTTTTATGCACCATGTGCCTCACTGTGAGACTTCTAATTTTCAAAAATACCACTCACGTTTGATTGTGGAATATCAAGGAGGGAAGAAATTTCACAAACATACTTGTTGCAACTGTGGCATCCTATTACAGCAAAGTGTTTGAATTCAGTGGGTTCTTTAGAATGCCCCATTCTTTCACAATTTTTTGTATATGCAGGGCCAGGTGCTTGATTTAATGCCCCTGTGGCAGTGGGACTGAATTATACACCTGAATACAATATTTAGGAGTTGTGTCCCAATATTTTTTCCATATAGTGTGTAAACACTTTTAGAATATGATGCCTGAAACGCACTCCAAAAATTTGGCAGACAGTCATGTTATTTTATCTTTCCTTTTAATTACACTGTTTAATCATCTGGAATTTAGTATACCCCATGGTCATATTTTGCAAGTGTAATTTTGTGAATTCATGCTTGATACAAGATTTCAGTTGCACATGAAATGGGTCTGTGGTAATCATTGCCTGATTATCCTATTCATGGGGACTCTGAACCACAGAAAGGCCAGATATTTTCTTATCACTGTGATAAGAAGCATGACTTTTTTTATTCAGTGTCAATCTGAGGGCTCAAAATTCACACTCATTCAACACTGGTGTCCAGCCTTAGACTACACAGACTGGAATTTCTACAGATTTTCTAAATAATTTAACAGTATTAATTATGGTAGGTGATAACAGATCTAAATTCAGACCTGACTCTTGTTTAGAATTTTTCTGGAAATGGTGTTTGTAATAAGCACTGTGTATTTATACAACATCTTATAAACCAACTACTACTGCTATTAATATTGTTAACATTAACCTACACCTTCCTGGAGAAGAGCAGCTCTAGAACAGTTTGAGACCCTGCTTTGGAGAAATATTTATTATAGACTCAGTAGCAAGTCTTCAATCTGCAATTTGAAGACAAATTTACTCAGCATAAAGAACTAAAAAAGTCTCCAGCTTTATTCTAGGTCTTCTTAATTTGTTTCCATCATACAGAAAATAAATATTTTACAGGTGATTAGTCATATCTCTAACCAAACAATATTAAAAGTAGAGGTCCACTGGTGAAACTCAGGTAACATACAGAAGTGATGGTCATGTCTTATTGTAAAAGCTGATAAAATTATGTTACTGTATGCTTCTAAAAAGTAAAGGAACAAGCCCCAAGCATTTTCCTAGCATTGAGTTTGAACTATTTTTTCTGTCAGCTTACCAATCATGATGTTGGAGAAGGATGCTGTTTTTGCGAACTGTCGCTCAATGAATTTAGGCATGAATGTGGCCAACCCGGCAACCATGGCGGCTAGACTGACCTGGGCCAGCACCACCAAAAGATAGATGGGGTTCCTTAAAGTTCTCAGCATGACATGAGGAAATTCTATGAAAGACAAGCAAAACATTGGCATCTGCTATACTATATCCATGTTTTTTTTTTGTTTGTTTTTTTGTGATAATTTATATTTACACCAGACAAAGGTAATAAAACAGCTTAAATTTAGATAAACATTTCTAAATGCTTCTTCCATGCAGAATTTCCTGTCAGAGAGACATGGAATAAATATTTAGAAATGTTTTTCTATTAGGCATTGCTGGTCTGAGAGGCTGATCTCTATTTTGAAAGAAATTATGAATGGTTAATTGTATATATCGCATGGATATAATGTTGGTAATTTGACACCTGGTAAATGATCAAATGAAACTCACTTTGGTTAAAGGGCCCAACATATGCTCACGTTTGTTTTAACAAGTCTCACATGGCAATGTATGTCATATTCTCTATAATAGCTCCCAACCAAAATTCTAGCCAACTGCATCATGTGGGCAGTTTCCTGTGACCACTGAAGGACTAGAGAACAACCAACATAAGCTGCAGAGGTCTACAAAGTTGACCAAAATATGTAGGTGTTTACATGCTTTTCTACATTCTTCTCATAGGTGTCAGCAATGGAAACACCTTAACATAGCTGAATTTATTCATCATAAGGTGCACCTCCAATAGTCGACATATAGTGTTTTTTTAAAATAAGGTCTTTATTAGCAATATGTGACAGAATGAACTCCATAATTATCACTCTGCATAACAGTTGTGGCACACAGTAGCTTTGGATATTTAAAAAATATTTTCTTTGAAATCTAAGAAATTTAGAATTAAGAAATTCGAATTGAAAATCCAAAATGAATGTAACATTCATAATTCAAATGGTGAAATTTAATCTATGTGCACTAATACATGCTATAATTTCAAAGTCATTTTTATATAGCATTGCCTTTTCATTGAATTACTGAAGTAGGTCATGCTTTACGGATGTAGGGAGTGGCATGTTATTTCTGCTGTCGTAATTACTGCATGGGAGGTGAAGTAAATAGATGGTTTTCTTTTCCGGTTCTGACCATTACTGTAAACTTAAAAGGAAGATTGTTTGTTGACCCTGGAACAGCATTTTTACTGAAATGAGCTTTCAGTGCTGATGGTTTCTCAACCAACTATAAGCTAATGTAAGTCAATTGCAACCGAATGGATCCAGTTTGGGTAAATTTAAAGCCTTTAAATCTTACACAAATATTTTAAAGCTAAAGCCTATTTCAGCAGACTAGTCGCAAGCCCAAATTTAGACCAGACCTACTTTTGAGGAACTGGAGAAGAGAAAGTTCCTGTGCAATGTCTGATTCAGATTTCTTCTCTTGTATTACTTTCTGGACAGTTGGTTGAACTGGAATTCCTGTGGTTTCCTAAAGAGACAAACATAGCAATAATCATAATGAAACTAATAAAATGGTTTGTAATGTATAAAAGAAATGAAAGGGGTGTTTTCAGTTGCATATGTCATAACACAGATTTATTTTGCATCATTATTACTATGGGTGTATTTAGTGGTTTTCATTTGATTTCTCTATAGTACAACCATTTGTACAAATACAGTTAAATTCAGTTTTGTTTTGTTTTTTTTTCTTTTTATATTTTTTATAGATATATCATACTTTTATGCTTATATATATACTTTTATATATATATATATATATATACCCATATATATATATATAGACCATGAAACACATATTATAAAGACTGGGCAAATAAAACATTCTAAATTTGTGTACATATTGTATACACATATTACACACACATAAGATATGGATATTTGGTTTGTATGTAAATACATATACATGCATTTGTTTACTCATTAACTGAGAGTACTCTGGGTTTTTCATATTTGTTATTTGATGTTAGCAGCTTGTTAAGTGTGATGCCATGTGTGACGTTTTGCCATTTCCGGGTCCAATTGTGCCTTTGGTCCCATCACTTACATTAATAAGGCATGTGTTTATGTTACAAAGCTGAATATCTAAATCAATTATGTTATTTTGGCTCAGGGGTTCATTAAAAGGAATACATAAGTAAAATGAAGCAACGTCCCTTTGGCAGTACTGTTTGCACATTCGCAGCTCATTCTGATTCATTCTGTGTGATCTGTCATGCGGACTGAATGAGCTCTGGGAGCCGAGAAACCGCGGAGAGTGAGTGCCGTGTCTCCCGTTGCTCCATCTCTGGAAGTACAGGAGCTGCAGAGAGAGACATCTCCTGCTCACGGTCAGTCCTGGTGTTCTAACGAGTTGTACTATCGGTTATCTGATATAAAGCAACTAAGGATTGTAAAGAAAGGAGCTAGATTTTGTGCCGGTCATTATTTTCTTCATAATAATTTGTTATGGTCTGAAAAGCCACTAAATTTAGCGGGAAAAATCACTAACTTGTCTATACCAAGCAGTGGTTTGGACATGACGTTTCACAAGGTCGATACATCATGACTTAACAAGCAGATGTTTTATGCACAACCCCCCCCCCCCCCTTTTCCCTAATGTATAAATCTATTGACAAACAAGAATTAAAAAATGAAATTAAAACAATTAAAATAGTGTGATTAAAACCAGATTGAGATATGAAGCTCAGTTTTAGGCCATTTTTTTAGCTGGATTTGTAAATTTGATACATTTGGGGCAACTTCATATGCCAATTTGTACCAGCTGTGTGTGACATAACAGCTAAATACTGCTTCACCATGTTTAGTCTGAGCTCTGGGTTAGCTGCCCTGATTATAAGATTCTCAGAGACCTATTGGTTCATATTCTATAAACATATGAGGAATGTAATGCGTGCCCGATTTATTCAGTGATTTCAGACTTGTAGCAGCATTTTAAAGTCTGGACTAGTGTGCTGAGTCATTTTAGTCCTGGTTAAAACTCTAGCCACAGCAAACAGAATGACCTGGAGCTGTATATTTGTATTTTTAGAAAGTCTAGTAAAGAGATCATTACAGCAGTCCACACTGATGGAGATGAAGTATGGATGATCTTCCCCGGCTCTCCGGGACACTAGACCCCTAAATCTGGATGTATGTTTTAAAATTGTAGAAGGCAATTTTGTGATTTCTTTGATGTGGCTGGTGAAGATCAGTCACAGAGATCAGAGTTAAGGCATTTACTAACAATACCTCCATTCTGTTTATGGTCAAACTTAGTCATTTCTGATTTGTCTTACTCAGCTCTATTATTCACATATGTGAAGAGTCAAAGATGTTTTCAGTAAAAGTGGTGCAACAGTTAGAATCACTGGGACAGAGCTCTATTATGAGCTCCTGAGCAGCAGGAAGGCTTCCGAGGTGCCCAGGGAGCTGCTGGTGGTTAAGTACGTTGGTCAAGGGCACCAAAGTCATGAAAAGTATCCTTCACTTTCCCTGCCCTCAGTTTTGTGGCAATCAAACCAGTGACCTTTCAGTCCAAGTTATGCTTCTCTAATCATTAGGCCATGAATACTGCCATATAAGCAGGAGATTCTTCTGCACTGTCTATGCATAATATACTATGGCATCACATTGGTCTCATAATTGCCTCTTGGTAAATTAAATTAAATTTATTTTAAATGAGCTTTACACAGCACCATTTATTTTTTGTCAGAATCAAGCTTGGGTGTTGTAGAGAGTATGCCAGATGTAATAAACAGTGGCTTTTTCTTTATTTTTATATATTTTTATTTTTTTGCCTCCCCATCATCGTTAAATTGTCTATACCAAAACTCACAAATACATTTGGATACAATATTGTCCCCAAGAACATTATATAATATTATTTTTATATATAAATATTTGTATAGATTTATATGTTGGTAAAGGCACAACATCCTTGAACTCTTTAATCTGTTTAACTTTACATTTGTGACTGAGATAAAAGGGTAACTGAAAAAAAAAACGTGGGGTGAATGTGCTCACTACACTCAACCTCCCTGCCACCCAACCCCACTTCCACTAACCCCCCTCCACAATGTGCGTCAGTGCAACAGTTCCATGAAAACCCTCTCCCTGGCTTTCCATGGGAATCTAGTATGATAAGTCATCCATTTAGTTGAGCAAGAGCTGGCAAGCAAACTAAACATTCTAGTAAATGCTTGGACGTCTCCAAGTTACTCATATTACCTTTTATACTTTCACTTTCCCGCACAGCCAGACCAGCAAGAGTTTATATAACAAAGCTCTATCTCATATTTTTCACCACAAACATTGACCTGGCATGAATACAACAGCTAGAAGGGTAATGTCAGATCAGTGATCAGTTACAGCACTAAAACTAAAGTTTAACTAATCATGTTTCATTGAATTTCTATACAACAAGCTTGGTCTCCATTACAGTACATTCCAGCAAAGACTTTGTACTAATAATTAAAATGATTAAGTCTTATGTAGACATGGTAATTATTGGAAGAATTTAAAATAATTGATGAGAAAATGACATACCTCTGTTGTCATAGTTCTAGGGAAAAACAGATAAGGCAGGGAGGTGAGGAAAAGGAAAGTCCCAGCAAGAATAAAACCCAGCCACCAAGCTCCAACCCATCTTGGGTCATCTTTGGATATTGGATCTAAACACAGACAGGAAAATACCTGTAATAATCAGTAAAAAACCTGAAAATACAATACTCTTTAAGAAGGAATTAATTAATTACATGTGTTGTCATTGCATGTGTAACATACACATCCCTATATTTCGCTCTCAATATTTCGACATATTTTGAAAATGCTGGATACTCTTTACATTTGGCAAAAAGCTAATACTGAACAGATCAATAAAAACAGTCCAAAATTACACACATATTAATCATATTTTTAATCAGTGTATCATTACCTTGAGAACAAAACTTTTCATTTCTGTTATGTTTTTAAGGTAAATTGTCATTTGTGCTGTGTCAAAATGTTATGAAACAAAGGCCAATAAAAAGTTAAAATTAATGAATCTATTTACATTCATTTATATAAAAGTAAATTAACTTCGTTCCTTTTCCTCTGATAGTGACAATATATAATTAATCAATATCATGCAACAGGGAGTGATATTAAACCGAATATCATCATAGCTGCATTTTGATCATAGGCAAGAAGGGGCAATACTGTGGATATCTGAAGATACCTGAAGATAATCACAGCTTAAAAGTAAAACATTGAACATTTTCTAATGTTACCATTCCTTTTTTTTTTACACAGAAACAGATTCCTTGAATTGTCAATATATGCTATTCAAATTTAGGAGAAATATACAAAATCCCTTCCAATATTTTTAAAATATAAAATAATCTTCTCATTCATCTGTTGACAAATTGGATATCATCTAGCCATTTTGTTTCTCAAACAGGAACATGTAAACACTCCACTATGGCATTACCTCAGTAATCCTTTTTGAGGAGTAAAGACAATAAAAAGAGAAATCTTCTACCATGTTAGAACACACAGACAAGTCCATCCTTGCCTTATCTCATTATTCTTTTTCACATCAATATGTCAGTTAACATAATCATCCTGTATTCAGCTAACATGTTGAATCTTAGTTTTCCAAACATCCCCCCACTTAATCTCCCAAAGCTTTTGTTGTTTCAACCACTCGTGGCATATTCAGGCCCAGAAAGTTTCAACAGCCTTGACACCTCTGGTTTGAGAGGTTTAGAGGACTAGAACATGTACTTTACTTTTACCTTTCACACATCTGTTATCAACAAGTTTCTGTTCTCCATGTAAGTTATTTTATTTCCCTCATTCTGCTATTGACATTAGAAATATATGCTTTTGACTTAAAAAGGCCCCCTTTTTATAATCAAGGAACCAAGAATTCTTGATCTAGCTATAATTTCAAATACAGAATGTAGAGACACAGACTTTAACTGAGTTGAACAGTATTTGGCTACCTCTGTTACACAGAGGATAAATGTTCCTTTTTAAAACCTTGTGAAGATCTTTTATTAAAATATAATAATAAAAAAAATATTTCAGAACAACTTTACAGGCATAATTTATGTAGTTAACTGTTTAAAACATTTGTGCAGAATGTTTCACAAATATGGATGTTAAGATATAATTAACTTAAATGGAGATGGAAATTTTGTTTCTATATTTCAATGTATGTTACTGTAACATTTTATTCTTAGTAAATCTGAACCATGAAATTTCAACAGAGTGATAAACAATGCATAAAAACACAAAATTGAGATTTTGTTCCAAATTAAACATGACAATGCAATTTAACATACGATTTTGTTACGTTGGACATTTTCTACTACAGTGCTATGAACATTTTGTCATAGAATGATTCATTTGTCATGGAATTCTTTCAGATAATATTTGCCATTTTCCAATCATGTAAAAAAGAAAAAAAATGACAACCACAAAGGTATAAGATTTTGATTCTGACAGTAATGATACAAGGGTTTGCATGAAATGAAAGCTTGCAACTCACCCTCAGACAGTATGTTGAAGTCAACGTAGTAACTGAGCAGGCCTGACCCCATCAGGTAACCAAGTCCTGGTCCAATCACAGTCAAAGTAAACAGTATCCCTGTGGGATTTACACAGCAAAGCTGTTCATGAAGGAGATTCCATTGTAACTGAGAAACACACATTTGAACATGAGAATCACTCTTACCAAGATAGAAGGGTGAATTCTTCTTATTTGCATAGTCATCTATGTAGGAAATGCCAAAGGGTTGTATAGGAACCCCACCTATGCCCAGCAGCAGCTGGCCCAGGAGGAGAATGGGAAACACTGCATGGGGGGCATGACCCTCATTATCTGGGCATGTTTGATTGGATGCCTGGAGGTCTTTGCAAAGTCCAGAGACATCTCCCTCTGAGAATATCAATTAAAGGATATTAGTTGGAACAACAGAGAACAGCTTTCCTTATAAGAATTCAATAATCACAGCCATTTTATAAACCACAATATTTAAAAAGCAGAGGCAGTATCTGAAATACCACAACAAATAGCAAGATCTATTTAATTAAATAAACACAACATATCATGTCCTAATTATGAATTTTAAGAAACATGTATGATGCAATTATGTAATTGTTAATAAAGGTACATCATAGGTTTTACAGTCAAACTGCGTTCCCTCAAGGTACATTATATTCTCTTCTCCAGGAGGAGAGGTGAATATTGTTAAGCTTTCATTATAGAACTGTGTAAAATTCCTGGAGGTGAAATGTGGCATATGAAATCAACATAGCTTTAAAATATACAATTATTATGGCATATGTTCCTTGTTATATGTACCTTTGAGGGGACCATCACAGTGACAGTTTTTCTGAGATTGTATTCTTTCCAAATCTGATCCCAAAACTATGTGACAGGTGCAGTACATTATGTATATATTTTATCAACATTAAACCTTTTTGGGATAGAAGACCCAAATTACTCCAGTTCTGAAAGATGGAAACATATATCTAAAATCCTTGCAACCACCCATTGCACCTAAACTGTTTGATTAGCTGGATATTGTTTTTCAGTGAGCCAATTTTCATCTTAAAAGACTAGGCTGTTTTTATTGGGGGTGTCATTAATTTTCATGCATAATTACATTCACCTATTTAAGACATTTGTGGACACTTTCACAATGGATATGTTCAATGAGTCAAGAAATAGAAAATGTTTACAGAAATTGCCCATTCTTTTTATCTGCCAGGTGAGTAAAATAGATTGATTCTGTAGCCTAATATGTAGTCTATGGAATCCCACTCTGAGTCCAGTATACAATTTATTCATTCATTGTCTGTAATCGCATATCCAGTTCAGGGTTGCGGTGGGTCCAGAGCCTGCTTGGAATCACTGGGTGAAAGGTGAGAACACATTCACTCACACACTCACACCTATGGATACTTTTGAGTCGTAAATCCACCTACCAACATGTGTTTTTGGACTGTGGGAGGAAACCGGAGCACCTGGCAAAAATATGTGGATACGGCGAGAACACACCAAACTCCTCACAGACAGTCACCCGGAACGGGACTAGAACTCCCCACTCCAGGTCCCTGGAGCTGTGTGACAGCGATACTACCTGTTAAGCCATATTAATTAAGTCACACTGATACCCAGACACAGACGATGTAAGATTTTAAATTAGTTAAAGGTAGTTTGGAACATAGAAAGCGAATTCTGGAAGGCGACACCCAAGCAAAAGGTGGCTCTTCAGTATCATGGATTTTTCATGTTGCAAACTCCCATTTCAGAATGAGTGTATATTTACAACTAACACTGAAGCTGATATGATAAAAAAGTTTAACATCTAATCTTTGTACTGTGTTAAATTTTAATAGAGCTCAGAGTGGAGCTACAAACCTGTGCTTTCTGTTTTATTTGTATTTTATCTGATTACCTTTTTTAGACTAGGTTTTGTAAGAGATTTATCAGAAAAGAAAACATCACAGAAGATGTGTAGAAACCACTCACCATTTACATGATCTGCGTATTCATACTTTCCACTGATGAAGTGAGGCAGTGCTATGAGGAATGCAGCCATACTTGCTATTATTGCTCCAATCCCGATGCACCTGGGTCTGTGTACACGGCTCCCCAGAAAGCTCACAAACACGATGAGAACAGTGTTCCCTACCTGCAGGCACAGAAACAAACACCTGAGTACTGAAAATGAATTGCATTAAGCCGAGGTTTGCTGACGTTCGACCACTTGTGACCACTACGTGAGGTATTCTAAGCAGCACAAATAGACTTTTTATCCAAAAGTAAGTCCTGTGCTTTTGGAATTATTATTGTTTTAGGCAATGCTCCACTAGAGCAGTCTGAAATAAGCTTATGGACATGCTGAAAATAGCCACACATGGTGCTACTGTGTACTAAACAGCTGGTATTTGAAACATGCACAGACTAAAAACATATGTTTTTCTAGAGTATGTGGAGTAATTGACTCATGTCTACTTTCCCTGCTGGTTTTTGGTAGCAGGCAAACATGGTGTAGTATGAGGTTAAGCTGAATTCTGTTCAGCTATTTAAGCTTTTTCCACCCATGGTCCAAAAACACACATTGGTAGGTGGACTGGCTACCAATGAGTATCCATGTGTGAGTGTGTGAGTGCGTGTTGCCCTGTGAAGGGCTGGCGCTCCCTCCAGGGTTTGTTCCTGCCTTGCGCCCAGTGATTCTGGGTAGGATCCGGACCCACCGTGATCCTGAACTGGAAGCGGTTACAGACAATGAATGAATGAATATTTAAGCTGTTAACAAATGTGTTTTTACTTGATATTTTGACATTGACATTTTAGAATATTAATAATAGATATTTACAGTAGTTTGAAAGGAGTTGAAGCATAAATCAACTATTGTTCACAAGAAATTAAATGACTTTTGTTGGATTTGAACAGAAATACATTTTTTTAAGGATTAAATGTCACTGAGCCACAGAAACTTTAGTGAAGTCAAGTTATGTTGGGGCAGCACGGTGGCGCAGCAGGTAGTGTTGCAGTCACACAGCTCCAGGGGCCTTAAGATTGTGGGTTCGATTCCCTTTCCGGGTGACTGTCTGTGAGGAGTTGGTGTGTTCTCCCCGTGTCCGCGTGGGTTTCCTCCAGGTGCTCCAGTTTCCTCCCACAGTCCAAAAACACACGTTGGTAGGTGGATTGGTGACTCAAAAGTGTCCGTGAGTGTATGAGTGAATGTGTGTGTGTGTCTGTGTTGCCCTGTGAAGGACTGGCGCCCTCTCCAGGGTGTATTCCCGCCTTGAGCCCAATGCTCTGGACCCACCGCGACCCTGAATTGAATAAGCGGTTACAGATAATGAATGAATGAATGAAAGTTATGTTGGATAATTCATTCTGGATCTGGATCCAAGGTATAGAGATCCACTGATTCACAGTCCAAGGCTAGGGGCATTTTACCATTCTTGCAAACCTTTGTTATTGACCTGGTGACCTTAGACTGATGCTTTTCTGTGGTGGTTGTACAAGCTGTATGTGCACAACTGAGTACATGTGTCTACAAGGTTGAAAGTGAAGGAACTTTATTATAAGTAATGCAACTACAATCCAGAAATTACTTCAGGGACATAATTGTGTAGAATTTAGGTTTTCTCTGACCTGAAGAGGGTTTTGGTCAGTTGGAATTTAGCACTAATTTATCATTTTAGTGAGGAGTACAAAATTTGCTTACCTCATTAAAAGAAGCCAACAGTCCAGACTTCTGACTTGAGAGGCCATACCTTCTCTCTATGGTGGAAATGGAGCCTTTCAGATAGCCAGATACCAATAGCTGAGCAAGCTGCAGCATTCCATGGCACAGTACGAAGAACTGAAACAAAAACCAATATATGCTGTAAGTGTCTCAATAAGAAATAACTCTGAATTTCAGAAGAAACAAACACATAGACTCATATCTATGGAAGAGATATGTGTAATGTTCCAATTCCTAGAAACACCCTATATGATCATTATGGAAAACACCAGTGAAATGATAAAAAAAAACTAAAGTAACAAAATAACAAATTCCATGTACTTCTACTGAGGGCCAATGAATAAAAAAAGGTCTTTCTAATATAATATGATTGGAGATCATTTGAGTAGAACTTTCCCAGGGAAGTGCTACAAAGAAATGCTTAAATGCTACAACTGAGTGTATTAATGTAACTTTATATAAAATTTGTTAAAACACCTGTATCTTGCCAACCTAGCATGACACTGCCTGTCTATCCCAACTAATTATTTTGACAAGTATTTTCATCTCTGAGTCTAATACCATCGCTAGGCTCACAATCAACCATTATGGCAGGCTATTTTATGTCATTTTAATTGATATAGTAATTTATGTAGTGGGGCAGCATGGTGGCGCAGCACATAAGAGGTTGATTTGGTCTCCCTGTGTCTGATGGGTTTCCTCTGGGTGCTCTGTTTCCTCCCATGGTCCAAAAACACACACTGGTAGGTGGATTGGCGGCTTAAATGTGTCCATATGTGTGAGTGAATGTGTGAGTGAGTGTGTGTCGCCCTGTGAATGACTGGCACCTCCTCCAGTGTGTGTTCCTGCCTTGCACCCAGTGATTCCAGGTAGGCTCTTGACCAACCACAACCCTGAACTAGATGAGAGGTTTCAGACAATGAATTAATGAATTTTTAAGTAGTATGTAACTACATAAATTCATAAATGCACATTTCTCTGCCAGTTCTCACAAGTTTGTCTGGACAGAATGTTGAATGGAATAGCATTCTGTGCAGTGTTGGTTGTAAAGTGTCCTTGGGTGTCTAAAAAGGCATATATAACTATGCATCTATGTAACTATAAATAAATTAATTAAATAAACCAATCTGCCACGTTTCTTTGAAAATATGTGACATTTGTGATCTTTGAAATGGAGGCCTGTGAAAATAAAAACTTATTAAGTAAAATAAGGATTTATTATGCTCATATGTATTGTGTAAGGGAGACATTATCTGAACTGCTCTGCTCTTAACCACACCTTTCTCTTTCAAGATTGCCAGTCAAGCACGCAATCTATTTATGTGCCATGACAACAAATACAGTAACAGAATTCAGAGTGTCAGAAAGTACAAAAACAACTTTTACCCCAGATCATTGACAGTATCATCTTTTGTACATGTCACATCTGTTACACAAATGTGAAAAAATGTTAAGTTGTCATATATAATCATTAATAAATGTAAAAACAAATAGCACAGTGTTGTGACTGCAATACAAAAATCTCAATAGCTTATTCTATTGATTATGATTATATTAATATCATTTTACCATTTTAATTTTCCTCCATTGTCTGAAGAACAAAGTGAGGATATGTACTGAATGTCAGGAAAAAAACAATCCTCCCGACACACAGTTCAGGAAATGTAGGTGGGTTAAGCTTTTCTGCAGTGTTATGACAGTAAGGAAGCATTCTAGCTGTGTTTCAAACTCATTGCCTTTCACTGTGAAGTCCAATATACAGCATTCCTTGGGGTTTGTTTAGTTTAATGATTTCCAGGCTACCCTGTTTACTCAGTAACAGATACATTCACTTTCACTTTTTAAGTATATTTTTGACAGCAAAAGACTCTTTTAGCTATTTAATGTAGTTATTAATCTATTTTTTCCCTTTTTTGGTATGTATTGCATTACTGACATAACCTGAAATACTTAGCAGCACCTCTCCCTTTTGAGGTCTGGTGTTTAATTTAAGACAAACAATATCCAAAAACCAGAAGAATCAAATCTAACAAATAGTAGCTCTTACACCAACAGATTTATATATATATATATATATATATATATATATATATATATATATATATATATATATATATATATATATCCTATATTTGTTTGGAAAACTTACCTTGATGTTATAAAAAATGTTTGGGACCCTGCAAGATTTCACCCTCTGTGGGTTTCCTTGTGGACCTGTAGCTGTCATTGCTTCTTCTTACCAAGTCACAGCCTGAGAAACACAACAAATATTAATATAATCTCTCATCTATCACAGAGAACTAAGCTAAATAAGGACATTGGGTATACTTGTACTTGGTAATCAGAGTTGCCCTGCTAGATTTTGGAATATTTGTGCTTTATTATGTTCCTATATTTTTTAATGTTTTGCCTTGCCTGATTAGCCAGGTGAGAACAACTAGAGAAAGAGTCGGTGTATTTATGTATTGACTGAGCATGTGTTGGGATCATTTTTTTCCATTGCACTGAAATAATCTGTAGGGAAGTTCCACAAGGGGTGCTATTCGCTGGTTTGCTTTAAGGACACTATGTCCTTGTGTAATTATATATTTATAATTCAATTCTCTCTCCAACTTTGTTATTGACATTTTCATTCAATTGTTAGGTCTCCTCTAATTATACAATGCTACATGCTTCCTCCAAGAAAATAAGCTTGTCATTGCATTTCTTTTTTTGTTTGGCAGCCCAATGTGCTTTACAGACAGCACATTGTCTTGCTCTGGTCTGGCTCATATTCCCCACTTTCATTTTTACTTAAGCAGTCTGCTATTTGATAGGTGGGGGAGAGTTTGTTCACAGGAATTGTGTCATATGGTCAGTTGGTCAGCAATAATGCATCTTTGCCCAAAGTGACCACATCTAAATATTGTCTGGAGAACATTAACATAATGAAAAGGTGAATGAAAACACACTGAATACATTTTGTCCTTCATTAATTTTCCCCCAGGAAATCATTTAGCAGTTGATTCATAACTGTAATAATAATAATATTTACTGTATATAGTGCTTTTAAGGATACTCAGAGTCACTTGTCACCTTAAAGACAATCAGAGGAAACAAACATGCATAGGAACATTTAGAATAAAATGCAATTCAATAAAAAATATAACAAAACTAAACCATATATTAAAAAGCAGAACTGAAAAGCTGAGCTGTGAAAATAGACAACATTAACTCATACATTACATACAGATCTGAAAAGAGATTTAAATATGGACAGATCAGAAGAATAGCTCTCCTGTGCACTAGATTTAACTACTGTTGGAAATAACACAATTTACTCAAACTGTAGCTGACTACCTCCAGAGCAACTTATGGACCAAACTTGACCTGTGTTCGTTCTAGTCAAGTGTTTCATTATGTTCCGGCATTTTGCTGTATTTGGGTCACATTCTTTATTTGTTTAGATTGCTATGTGTTTAGGTTCTCATGTTTTTCATCTACAATGCCCCACACATGTAAACGTTTGGATAATCATGTGACTTAGCTCTCATACCAGGGTTTTTGTGTTTTGTATATTTAATTTGGTTAATTTTGTCATCTTGTTCTCCTAAGATTTATTCTGTATTTGATGCAATTTCCTGTGTTATAGTCTGTTTAGTTAGTCTCTCTGGTTAATTTTATTTCCCATTCCATTTTTGTTTATTCCTCATTCCTTTTTGGGGTGGTAATGTCAAGATCTTTTGTTTAATTGGGTTCTTGACTTTTGTCATATTTAAGTCACGTTCTCTGTTGGTTTAGGTTGCCATGCACTTAAGCTCCCTTGTGTGTTGACTACCAGACATGGTTACATGGTTGGTCATGTAACTTAGCTCACAGGTTCTCTCCATTGTCTTAAGTGTTTAAGCTCTGTGTCGCTGTCTTTGTTGTGTCACTTTTAATTTTGTCACCTAGTTCAGTTTGTGTACTTTTGTAGATGTTCTTGTGTTTCTTATTGTCCCTGAGTTTCTCTAGTGTTCTGTTTCTTTTGCCTATGCCATGTTTGTTTTTGTTGTGTTAAAATGCACATATATTTACATGAAATGACACAATGACTTGATGTAAAAATTGAAGAGCATTGAAGAGAAAATGTCTTTTAATTTCAATATGAAAAAATAAATATTGCTTAAAGGTTTTTTCTGCACACTGAAAAACATACACCAGCTTGCTTTGATAAATTACTAATGAGAATTAATATCACATTCTTTATAAAACATAATTCATTTGTTATGACACTAAGTGGTTAATAGTTAAAAAAAACCTGCCATTGACAGCAAACAGAATGGATGATTTTAGATATATTTTAACAGAATTAAAGATAGAAAAAATAGTCACAGCAGCCAAAATCTAACGCAGCATATATAATGTGGCATGAATTTGTTTTTACTTTTTAGTGTCAGAATATTCTCTTAGAAACTGGCAAAGCTAAAGCATGCACATGTGAACATAAACATTCCCAATTTGTTGTCAAACTGTTCTCAAAACCTTTACAAATGTAGATCAAATGCCACTGCCAGTGTTTATGCATTATGTTTCTTTCTGCCAACATGTTCCCCAATGGGAAGCTTAATTACATTCCCTACAGAATGTCTCAGATTACATGCACTCCTGCATGTTCTCTAGCTTTCTAAAACTTTAGGTTTAAGAATGTCTCTTATACAGAATTAACTGTAAATCAATATTTAAAAATTATTTGCATTAATATAATTAGTAATTATAATGTATAATTTGTAGTAATTATTTAAAAATTGCACATTTTACCCTAAGGTAATAAGTAAATATAATCATTAATTATTGCAACTCAATATCATGTGTTTAAAAAAATGAGATCAGCATAAGTGCACTTACTTGGAGTTGCTGAGTTGTAGTCTATCCTGCTTTCACTTTGAGGAAGTTTTCCACAACTTTAACAGGCTGCAATGGGCGGGCTTTTTTTCTTTTCTTTTCTTTTTTTTTTTTTTGGCACAGTGTGAGCTTTACAAGATTGAAAGGCACATCTGTTTCCTTTTAATCTTGCGCATGTTTTAAAAGGATAGTCATGTCTATGATACAGCAAATACTCATTGACTTAGACAAAAACATTTTTATTTAGTTCTTATGGAGTATATTGCCCCTACTACACATTTGATAAGGGGTAAGAGAACGTTTTTCATTCTTCTATTCTCCAAAGTAGTGCTCTGTCGGTTAATGAATAGTGACTGGTGCAAATTAAATCCCACTCAGTCCGGGGTGGTGAGGGTAGTCTTCCCTTGGTCTCTTCTCAGTCTCAGTAAGAACTGGTCGGGTCCAGTGAAGAATACCATTGGAAGCTCCACAAACTTTTGAGTGATTGCTGAACATGAGAGCGGGATAGGTATATGGTTCCACATATTATGTGGTGAATGCAAAGGAAGCAAGAGCCATCCATTTTCACCACAAACATCAAGGCTTCTTATAAAGCTAGCACCATCTTAATATACATTTTAAACTGATCTCTATACCTCAGGTGGTGGTCTAAGATGCATTTTAGCCAGATATCCAGAAGTGTTGCATTATGTTTAATGAATCTGGGCATGTTTCAGACCAACCACAGCCCTGATCAGGATGAAGCAAACTATCAAAGGACAACCCACAAAACCATTAATTCACTCTCTTATGTAAGCAATTGCATGTCCCACCTTGATAAATAACATTTCCAGCACGCACTGATCAATGGAAAAGCATCTGTTTACCCAATAACTCTATAGAAATGGACACCAATGTTGACCTTTATGCCTCCTGTAAGCAAATAAATAATCTGCCTAAAAGAACTAGCACAGAGCACTGACCCCTGGGACATTTCAACACACATCAAATGGTGCACTCTGTGTACCTCTACGTTTTCTGACTACAAGAGGACAAAATAAATGCAGTCTTTGTATACATCTTTATTTTATGGATGTCAATTTAACGTCACAATAAAGAAGATTATGTAATTGGTAGAGTGAGCATCTCACTGAACACTCTCACTTTCTCTCTCTCTCTCTCTCTCTCACTCTCTCTCTCTCTCTATCTATCTATCTATCTATCTATCTATCTATCTATCTATCTATCTATCTATCTATCTATCTATCTATCTATCTATCTCCCAAGATGATAGTAACACTAAGATGATTGGGAATCTGGGCCCTGGTTATTAGTTTTATAACACTGCCCTCTGGTGGAAATTTCCCATCTGAACAATGTGTGCATCAGTGAATAAAAAACGATATTCTGTCTTATTTCTCTACTGTTGAAGTTACATATATATATTTTGAACAGGAGAAAAGAAAAACTGAATATGTCACTGTCCAATTAAAACATATATCTCTCAAAATAGCAAATATCCCTCACTTTACAATAGAAGGGAAAAGCCTCCTTAATGTTCGATGGAAGTCAATGTAAAAAGATTATATTCCAGCCAATTTTGGAGAATATCTATTTGTTCATCATCATGAAATTTTCACACAACGTGAAGGACAGATGTGTTCATATGATGTAGTAAAATAATATTTTGTTGTCCACATTAATACATTGGCCAAACAGCAATTATATAGCTAGCCTAAGAGACTGGCTCTGGCACATGTGTGTATCAGAGATAATGTTGTATTTTCATTTGGTTCATCCTTGAGAAAATAAAATTTCTCTCCTCTGGATTTAGACATTTAGCCTCAGCCACTCTCCTTAATCTCCTTAGAGTATAGAATTTAAAACTTACTTGTAGGTCTAATAACTGATCCCTGTTTTCAGGGATCAACTTGATTTTATTTTGCAAATATTAACATATTTTAAATTTGACACCTGCATCACCTCAAAAAACAGGGACAGATTCATATTTACTACTTGGTTATATCACCTTTCTGTTAAATCACCTGTTTAATCCTTTGGAAACCAGGGATACAAATTGTTAAAACATTGCAAATGGAATTTTTGTCCATTCTGGCTTATTATAAGACTTAAGGTGGTCAGTGGTTAAACGCCGTTGACTGATTTTCCTTTTTATGATATGCCATAGAAGACATATATAGACTGCAGGCAGCTTAGTCAAGCACATACATTCTGTATGTTTTTAAAGCACTTACAGAATGAGGCCTTCTACTGTCTTGCTGAAAACTACTGACTCCCCAGGATTTAAAAAAGACCTTGATGGCAGCTTGTGAGTGGATTTACATTTAAACCAAAACATATTGTATTTGTAATCTGAAGGCATACATCATTTTTCTAATGTATATTTATTACAGTGCAATTTCAAAAGGCAAGTTACATGAGTAAATTAGGGATATTAGTTCACACATTTTGCATTTGGCTTCGTTTTGTAGTTTTCAGTCATTCAGATCAGCTTGTACAAGTTATTATGAAGAAACTTTGATTCAGGCACAGCACACGTTTCTAATGTTTTGTGGACTATTTGAGGTAAGATTAGGCCCAAAGAACACAGCTGTCTAGCCTATGTACACATATGACATGTGGCTTTCTCCTTGTGTGATAGAGCTTCATGTTGCATTTCTTGATGTGTTGGTAGATAGTGTTATGTGACAAGTGTTTTTCAAAGAGGTCCAAGCCCATTTGGATATATTTATCACAGTAGCATCACAGTTTCACATGCCATGCTGTTTATTGTGGAACGTGTTCAGATTTAAATGTGTCTTGAGTACTCTATGAACTTTTCAGTCTTACTTTCCTCTTTCCCAATTTTTATTGATCTGATACATATTGATGCAGCTCTTGTAAGTATATACTTACTTAAGAATAATTGACATATTTCTCTTGTTAGTTTGTGTTTAATTGTACTTGTACTGAAACCCCAACCCATTTTATTCTGATTAATAAACATCTGCTTTTGTGTAATATGTACAGTACTGTGATGCTGCAATTTCCTTCCAGATCAATAAAGTGTAATCTTATTTACAAAATAAATATTCAGTTGTTCATTGAAAACATTGGAAATATTCTGCTTTCTGAATTAACCCAACAGATTCCGTGAAGTCCAAATTTGTGATTCCCATACATAGGACTATAAAATCTCAGCTGATCTTCATGTCCACTTATTCCATGTCAGGGATGTTAATCAATTTCTGCAGTTTAAACAAGACAAAAATATGTAGTTTATAATGAAGAAAAAGATAAATACATCATATTCAGAAATCATTTTCTGCAGCTAATTTTATTGCTGTTAAAGAGAAACAGTAATTTATCTCTTATTTCTTTGGTGTTGAGACCGTATATGAGTGGATTTAGAATGGGAGGAAAGACTAAAATGGATATGCCCACAGATCTCCGCAGGTAGGGAGACACCTGACTGAATCTGTGAGACAGGACTGAGAAAGTTGTGGTGGCTTGAAACACAATAAACACCACCAGGTGTGTTGCACAGGTCCTAATGGCCTTACTTTTTGTGTCAGTCTGCTTATTAAACAGACAAGTCTTTAGAATTTGAATGTAGGTATATATTACCACAATGGTGGATACTCCCTGCAGTAATGCAGTCACAACCAGCCCATACAGATTATTTACAGTGGTGTTGTCACAGATCAATTTCAAAATAGAGGGATTGTTACAATACATATCAGCAATAACAGTTTGACAGAAGCTGAAAGGGGTCAGCATCAGAAACAAAGTCCCTACTAAGGCCACATCAGTAACCCATATGCCCACAATCATCCTCTTCAAGTTGCCAGGGGTCATAATAGCATGGTAACTCAATGGCTGGCAGATGGCTACATAGCGATCATAAGCCATGACAGTAAGGATGATGAGAGCTCCACCGCAGTAGAGGTGAACCACCAAAGCCTGGAACACACATGCTGGGAGGGAGATGCTGCGGTTCTGCAAGTGGATGGTGGCAATGAGCTGTGGAAAGAGAGCTGTCGCTCCCATCAAATCATTGATTGGCAGATTGAAAAGAAGAATGTACATAGGCTTGTGGAGATTGTGGTCCAGAGCTATGGTCAGCAAAATTGTGAGGTTGCAGGAGAGGATTAAACAGTAGGCAATGACCCCCATGATGAAAGTGGGCAAGATACCAGTTTGAGGGATGTCCAGAGATTCCATGCCCAAAAGCAAAGAAATGCTAGAAGAGTTTGATTGCATTAGATATGCTTAATTAGTTTGAATTACTTTAAACTTTAAATGAATTTCATGAGAATACCTAAAAAAGTAAATTAAAAGAAAATATTTTGTTAAACCTAAATATAATCCATCTAGAATAACATTGTGTCCATCCACATTAGTGCAACCATAATCCCACATCCAAAATGCATGGGCTTTTATTTCTGTCTTCCACTTTAGACATTGTCCCTGAGAGACAAAATTCATCAAAGGCATTGGGGACAGAAATAGAAAACGTTACTTAGCCACCTCATGATAATTCATTCTTATAGACACAAAGGAAAAAGTGACTTTAGAGTCTAGTTACTAACAATGACTATCTGGAACAACCCAGCGCAGGACTGCTACCTCCTGCTTTGTGTAAGGAGGAACAGAAGGAACAGTGTCAGCACCCTGCAAAATGACCTCTGTTTTAATGTTATTTTGTTCTCAACGCATTCCACTATATAATCAATAAAGATTTTCAACTGGAATTTACTGAATTAATTTACTTGTATTTTGCTATACATGGTGAAGTGGCCTGTGGTGTTTTATGGCCACACCACCCTTAAAAAGGCAATGTCTATGTGGGGAACTGTAATTCTCTCTGGTTTCACCTTTTAAGGTGAAATGTATGTTTGAGGAGAAAAATGACAATTGTTTGTATGTGGCTGAAGTTTAACTTGTCTTTTTAAGTTTTTATACACTTTGACAGTTTGATTTACCATAGAAACTCAGTTGTAACTTGAGTTATTTAGATTTGTTGACTGCTGGCATAAATTTATTTGTTTTATCACTATTAAATGTATACAATAGCATAATATATACACAGAGCAAATTTTTTTTGTGGTACTTTTGCCTGCTCCTTATTTATTCTAGTGGTTATATTTATGAAGCAATGTTACTCTAACATATTAAAAAGTATTCTGCTGTAGCATTCAGTCTTTGATTAGTGATGAATGATATCGGAGTGAAAGTATTGACAAATGATAGCTTTTATTTTGCAAGTTTTCAAACTGACATCTTTATTTTATACCAGAAGGAGACAGGATGATCAAAAAAAAAAGACTGATGAATGTGTAGAAAAAAATTGCCTCAGATTCTTCCACATCTGGCAGTGCAGAGAAGCACAAAGGCCTTAAGGTCTTGTTTCTGTACTACTGTATTGTAGAATTAATATGTTGCTATAGGTCTACTAGTATTTATGTTTGTTTTATTGTAACATTCATTTATTTATTATTCATATTTTTCTTAGTTTTAAAGAGTTTTAAATCTATAATTTAATTTGTTACATTAAAAAGGTGTTTAAAGCTGTGACTAATCTCTGTACGGAACAGTGAGCTAAATAAATGTGGATGACAATTTTCTCATGAGACACCTTTCATTTTATATACAGGTGCTGGTCATAAAATTAGAATATCATGAAAATGTTGATTTATTTCAGTAATGCCATTCAAAAAGTGAAACTCATTCATTACACACAGACTGATATATTTCAAGTGTTTATTTCTTTTTTTGGATGATTATAACTGACAACTAATGAAAACCCCAAATTAAGTATCTCAGAAAATTTGAATTAGAAGGATTTTTAGAAATGCTGGCCAACTGAAAAGTATGAATATGAAACGTTTGAGCATGTACAGCACTCAATACTTAGTTGGGGCTCCTTTTGCCTGAATTACTGCAGCAATGCTGCATGGCAATGGAGTCGATCAGTCTGTGGCACTGCTCATGTTTTAGGAGAGCCCAGGTTGCTCTGATAGTGGCCTTCAGCTCTTCTGCATTGTTGGGTCTGGCGTATTGTATCTTACTCTTCACAAAGCACCATAGATTTTCTATGAGGTTACGGTCAGGCAAGTTTGCTTGCCAATTAAGAACAGGGATACCATGGTCCTTAAACCAGGTACTGATTGCTTTGGCACTGTGTGCAGGTGCAAAATCCTTTCGGAAAATGAAATTTGCAACTCCATAAAGTTGGTCAGCAGCGAACCAACATCAGCAGATGACATGGCACCCCAAACCATTACTGACTGTGGAAACTTTACACTGGACCTCAAGCAACATGAATTCTGAGCCTCTCTTCTCTTCATCCAGACTCTGGGACCTTGATTTCGCAGTCTTTGTGAACATTTTTGAATGGGTTTTGTTTCACAATCCTCTCCAGTGTATGATTATCCCTATTGCTTGTACACTTTTTTCTACCACATCTTTTACTTCCCTTCGCATCTCTATAATGTGCTTGGACACAGTGCTCTGTGAACAGCCAGCCTCTTTACAATGACCTTTTGTGTCTTGTCCTGCTTGTGTAAGGTGTTAATGTTGTCTTTTGGACAACTGTCAAGTCAGCAGTCTTCCCCATGATTGTGGAGCCTACAGAACTAGACTGAGAGACCATTTTAAGTGTTTTGAGTTAATTAGCTGATTAGAGTGTGGCACTAGGTGTCTTCAATATTGAACCTTTTCACAATATTCTAATTTTCTGAGATACTGAATTTGGGGTTATCATTAGTTGTCAGTTATAATCATCAAATTAAAAGAAATAAACACTTGAAATATATCAGTCTGTATGTAATGAATTAGTATAATATACTAGTTTCACTTTTTGAATTAAAATACTGAAATAAATCTAATTTTTCATGATAGTCTAATTTTATGACCTGCACCTGGTCATGACCTGCTAATCTAAAATCTTTTTTATTTTTATTTTTTTTGTGTACAATGTGTTTTAAGTTAAAATGTTATGAAAATAATGATGAATTTGTCAATGTTTGTCAGGATATCTTAACTAATGTGTACATCAGCTAAGGACATAGCAATATGGGAATTCCAAATCCAAACTTATACATGTACATATCTGCCGATTCCAATATACACATGTTTTCTGGCATAAAATATGTGTTGGTTTGAAATAACAGCAAAATCAAGGCAATTATCTGCAGATACAGAATTTGTAAATAGCAATTTTCTGTCAATGCTGTTTTAAATCCGATATCATTGTACATCACTAATATTGGCATCGGCATATACGTACATTTATCATTTCGGATATCGCCCAGAATTCCCATATCGGAGTATTCCTATCTGATTACATTCAATTCAGTATTAAATTGTAAACCTTTGAAGGAGCTCAAACTAAATCTTTTAACAAATCATTAAGCATTTGATTCTTCAAGGAATTTGAAGACTACAGTTACTAGGGCACTAAAAGTTTGGTCATTTTAAATGTATGAATGAGTGTAGCTTTTGTTGAAATAGAATTTATTCATGTGTTGTTGATTTGTTAGATACACATCATCATTTTATTCATTGCTGCGGTTCTCAAAACATTTTAGACCATGTATACGTAATTCTTGCTTGTTTCTCTCTATTTTTACTTCTAGATTTAGTCCTTCTGGCCTCCAGAGTATTTCTTGGGCTTGGTCTCAGCTTGTTTTTCTCATTCCTGCTTTGGCATTTGTAATAAATTTCACGTTGTCCGTTCCCACATTCCATTACAGACGCAATGAACTATGGTGTATGCCTGTGTTGTATGTTATTTTTTAACACAAAAGTATTTCCTTAAAGCATGATTATAAACTCTAAAACATTATGTAATTTACATATTTCAGTTATTAATAAATTCCTTATTTAATTTGTGAATTTTTTGAGGTTTCATTCTGAGAAACATTGAAATAGAGAAAACCCTTAAATCACACCACCAAGTGAGTACTAGTTGCTTTTGTTTAGAAACTAGACAAGCCTAGTTTAGCCAGACTGCCATTAGCCATAAAGCCAGTGTCATAGAGGTGTTTCTGGCATTTCAAAACCAGGAAAGCCCAAAATACATCCCCTTGTCATTGGAAGGTCTGGAGAAGCTTTCATATCAAATCAAATTTATTTATATAGCGCTTTTCACAACTGATGTTGTCACAAAGCAGCTTCACAGAATTCCAGTAAGACAAAGATTTGACATGAAATGTAAAAACAAATGTAAAACCCTCAAGTGAGCAAGCCAGGGGCGACAGTGGCAAGGAAAAACTCCCCCAGCTGAGGAAGAAACCTTGGGAGGAACCAAGGCTCACAAGGGGTGACCCATCCTCCTCTGGTCAATCTACTGGTGATGATAGTTAGTAGTCCATGAGAACTTCAGTGTAGGGACAGCTTCAAGGCACTTGGTGGTTGCTGGAGCGTGGGCAGCTGGTCTGAAGCGTGGAGGTCATCGACAGTCATCCATCAATGTCCAGACAGACAGGTGGGCAGTTGTTTACTCGGAAAGATGTAAAGGGATGGAATTAGTTTTGAACTGTTTTGTGTTTGTAAAGTAGAAAATATGAAAATTTCCAGAGTGTGGCTAATGACTCCGGCAGATCTGACTATGACAGCTTTAACTAAAAGGAGAGAACCTGGAGGACACACAGACACGGGAGCATCCTGAAACACTGGCATCCCTCCGCTCCACCGTCAACAAACCTGAGTGATCGCGAGAAGCGACGGGACGACAGCACCAGGGTCTCAGTTTACTATAATTCCCTGTGTCCATGGACCCCCCGGATCTGCCGCCTTTATCTATGGGGGAGCATTAGCTACCAAAAGATAAACTAAACAGATGTGTTTTTAGCCTAGATTTGAAGATTGCGACTGTGTCTGAGTCCCGAACATTTTCTGGAAGATCATTCCAGAGTCTGGGGGCTTTATAAGAAAAGGCTCTTCCCCCAGCTGAGGCCTTCTGAATTCTGGGAACAATTAAAAATCCAGTATTCTGTGATCTGAGTGAACGTGGAGGCTCATAATAGGAAATTGTATCTTGAAGATATTCAGGAGCAAGCCCATGTAGAGCTTTATATGTTAATAACAAAATTTTGTAGTCAATGCGGAATTTAACAGGCAGCCAATGAAGTGATGATAAAACTGGGCTGATATGTTCAAATTTTCTAGTTTTAGTGAGGACCCTAGCTGCAGCATTTTGAACTAGTTGAAGTTTTCTTAAATTGCTGGTGGTGCATCCTGACAGTAGTGCGTTACAGTAGTCAAGCCTTGAAGTAATAAAGGCATATACTAATGTTTCTGCGTCCTGAAGGGATAAGGCATTTCTAATCTTAGCAATATTGTGAAGGTGTAAAAAAGCTGTCCTAGTGATACTACCTATGTGTTGATCAAATGATAAATCGGGGTCAATTATGACACCAAGATTTTTTGCTGCTGAACCAGGTTTAATTGGAGAGTCAGCGAGATTTAAAATTAAATCTGATCATTTATTTTTTGCCACTTTTGGACCCAAAAGCAGGACCTCTGTTTTGTTGCTGTTTAGAAGGAGGAAGTTACGCAACATCCAGCCTTTCACGTCTTTTACACAGTCCTCTATTTTCTTTAATCTGTGTTTGTCATCGGGCTTGGCTGAAATATACAATTGTGTGTCGTCTGTGTAACAGTGAAAGTTAATGTCATGGTTTCTTATAACTGTGCCTAGCGGTAACATGTATAATGTAAATAATAATGGTCCTAAAATAGAGCCTTGTGGAATTCCAAATCTTATTTTAGAATAATTTGAATTTAGATTGTTTACTTTTACGAATTGATAACGTTCCGTTAAATAAGATTTGAACCATAATAGGGCTGTCCCTGTGATTCCAACCATGTTTTCTAACCTTTCTATGAGAATATTGTGGTCTATTGTATCGAAGGCTGCGCTTAGATCAAGAAGCACCAACAGGGATACGTGGCCTTGATCAGAGGCAAGAAGAAGATCATTTGTTATCTTGGCTAGAGCTGTCTCTGTACTATGATGTTGCCTGAATCCAGATTGGAATTTTTCATATATATGATTCTTATGTAGATATGAACTAAGTTGTTGGGCCACAGCTCTTTCTAAGATCTTGGACAGAAATGGCAAATTAGAAATAGGCCTGTAATTAGACAGTGTACTAGCATCAAGATTTGGTTTCTTGATCATAGGTTTAATAACTGCTAGTTTAAAAGCTTTGGGTACATGGCCCAGACTAAGGGATGAGTTTACTATAGTTAAAAGAGGATCATTAATAGCTGGTAGTACGTCTTTGAGCAACTTTGTGGGAATTGCATCAAGTGTGCAAGTTGTACAGTTTGCGGAGGTGATAATCTTCTCTAGTTCTAATTGTGGGAGTGGGTAAAAGGTTTCAAGTCTTTCTTTTACAGTTATATTATGTTTTATATCATTCACATCGGGTGGCAGCCAGGATGGATTTGATCCTGTGGCTTGAGTTTGTTGTCTAATATTCTCAATTTTATTATTTAAAAAGTCCATAAAATCTTTACTGGTGAGAGTTGCTGGAATTAGTTGTTCAGAACCTGCTTGATTTTTTGTAATTCTAGAAAACACACTAAACAGTGCTCTCGGATTATTTTTATTATTGGAGATCAGCGAGGCCAGATATGCTGAGCGAGCTTTAGTGAGGGCATTTCTATACTCTATAAGGCTGTCCTTCCAGGCAGAATGGAACACTTCAAGCTTGGTTGATCGCCATTTCCGTTCTAGTTTTCGTAATGTTTGTTTTAAAGTACGGGTCTTATCATTATACCATGGTGCGAGCTTTTTCTGTCTTATACTTTTATGTTTAAGTGGTGCTACCTTTTCTAAAGTAGATCGACAGGTATTTTCTAGGTAATCAGTTAGTACATCTAGGTCCATTGGGTCTGATGGAGTTGGAATTGGGGTCGATAGTTCTGGTAGGTTTTCTATAAATTGTAGGGCGGTAGATGGTTTTATTATACGCTTTGTAGAATAGCGAGGGTTCTTACATATATTATGGCTAAAACGTAGCTCATATGAAATTAAGTAATGATCGGAGATTGCTGAGGATTGCGGTAAGATATTAATTTTGTCAATGTTAAGACCTAGTGTCAGAACTAAGTCTAAAGTGTGGCTGCAGTAGTGTGTAGGCCCTGTTACATTTTGAGTAATACCAATAGAGTCTAAGATTGAGGTAAATGCCTTTTTAGTGGGTCACTTTCCTTCTCAAAATGGATATTGAAATCTCCTACAATTATAACTTTATGATTGCACACCGCTAGGTTTGTAGCAAAATCGCTGAATTCTTTCAGAAATTCTAAGTAAGGCCCTGGTGGTCTGTAAATGTTGCATAATAAAAATGCGTCCTTTTTTGTGACCGGATTTGTAATAATAGTGGAGAGAACCTCAAAAGAAGAGAAGGTGTCACATTGTTTAAGATTAATTTCTAGGGTATTTTGGTAAATTACACATACTCCACCTCCTTTGCCTGATATTCTTGGGCTATGTGCATAATTATATTTTCATAATTTCATATCAATGTCTTTGTTTACAATAATAACAAGTGTGAACTATAAAAATATTTTTTGTTTTTGAACATTTCTAAAACCAAGCACCTTAACATTTTATCAACCAAGTAATCTATACTTGATAAAGGCATCGCTGGAACTAGATATTTATTACTGAATTACATTTCTATAAGCGTCCGACTGATAAAACAGTGCTGTAACTAATTCAAATCCCGTTTATTTTGAGTAACACCTTGCTCTGAGGTTCTAACTTTAGTAATCCAGAAATTTCGTCTGCTTTAGTGTAAAGTTAAACAAAAAGCTGTGCAGATGTAATTGGCTTGTCAGAAAATCAGTAACGGTGAGAAGTGTCTGTGTATTCGTGTCATTATAGGGACAGACAAGATGACTTTCTTTTTATTAAATATATCTAGAAAACAAAAGTCTGGGTCACAGAAACATTCTCCAAACATAAAGAAGAGACTATGACAAATATTACCTCAACAACATTCAACACATTTCTGTTAGAGGCTCCAGTAAAACACTGAGCTGCTCACAGCGGTGGATGGTTGACCTACAGCACTGAAACAGCGTGAGTGTTTTCCAATTTAGCTCTCAACTATCTGACCCCTTGAACACGCATTTTTTAGGTCCAGTACTTGTCCAGGAAAAAAGAGGTCCTCTGGTCACCGCCCAATGGTTCCAAATTTAGTTCACGAACTGGAAAGTGAAATATGGCTGAACTAACAACAGACGGTGTAGTGGTGTTGTGGCACCAACTTAAGTTCTCTCTGTAAAATATGGCTGAAATAACAGTTCCTACTCGTGCATACGCGTTTCAACATTAGGTGTCAGCAAGTCCGTGAGTAAGTGCATATGCCTCTTGTAGGCCGGTCAGGCAGGCGGTCCAGCAAAAAAAACCCTGTATCCATCCTCTGTGTCCTTCGCGTCCATATCTGCTTTGCACATTGTCTCTAAGAGTTTAGGGAGGCCCCTTCACTATAAATTCTGCTTGTTGTGGCAATGCTTACCAACTAATGACAGCACTCATTAATGATACATTCTGCAATTCATAAATTATAGTGAGGTTTATTTTATTTTTTAATTTTCTTTATGCAATAACTATATTATTCAGACAGTGAACTGACAGTGTATTTAGCCTAATCATGGATTTGTAAGAATGCAGTTTGTTAATGCAATTATTGTGAAGCATTATTATTGTAACTAAAAATATATAAATTAATAAAGTAAATACAGTAATTACTTATTACTTGCTTTTGGGCTTGACATCCCTATCAAGGATTATTGATATTAAGCATGATGTTGACATTCATCATAGTAAAATTTTAATTTTCGATTTCATTCACTGTGCCATGCATCTTTCATTCATAGTCTGAATACATCTACAATTTCCTAATAGACAATGAATGAATTAATCAATCAACCCACCACTGAGTGGAGTGAAAGAGTGAAATCAAATGTGATTCCCATGCAGTTAGATCAAACAGCTCATTTTCCTTAAAATACCCTTTATTTTCTTAAACTGAACCATGTTTTTTGAACCACATTCTTTTATCCAAAAAGCACTTTTGCATACAATATGAACTAATAATAGTAATAGAGTATATAATTTCATCTCATGTTTATTTCAGGGATGTGGGGCCTACAGAAAACTTAGAATTTAGTCACAAAATATATTTGAAGAGAGATTTTTACTGCAAGTGATAAATATAAAAAAAAATCCATATCATTTACATTGCATTAAAAACACAATAAACTGATCGATTCTAATGAAGGAAATATAATCATATATCCTTATTTTAAATCATTTTCTGCAGCTAATTTTATTGCTGTTAAAGAGAAACAGTAATTTATCTCTTATTTCTTTGGTGTTGAGACCATATATGAGTGGATTTAGAATAGGAGGAAAAACTAAAATGGATATGCCCACAGATCTCCGCAGGTAGGGAGACACCTGGCTGAATCTGTGAGAGAGGACTGAGAAGATTGTGGTGGCTTGAAACACAATAAACACCACCAGGTGTGTTGCACAGGTCCGAATGGCCTTACTTTTTGTGTCAGTCTGCTTATTAAACAGACAAGTCTTTAGAATTTGAATGTAGGTATATATTACCACAATGGTGGATACTCCCTGCAGGAACACAGATAAAAACAACCCATATCCATTATTAACAGCAGTGTTGTCACAGATCAATTTCATAATAGAGGGATTGTTATAATACATATCAGCAATAACAGTTTGACAGAAGCTGAAAGGGGTCAGCATCAGAAACAAAGTCCCTATTAAGGCCACATCAGTAACCCATATGCCCACAATCATCCTCTTCAAGTTGCCAGGGGTCATAATAGCATGGTAACTCAGTGGCTGGCAGATGGCTACATAGCGATCATAAGCCATGACAGTAAGGATGATGAGAGCTCCACCGCAGTAGAGGTGAACCACCAAAGCCTGGAACACACATGCTGGGAGGGAGATGCTGCGGTTCTGCAAGTGGATGGTGGCAATGAGCTGTGGAAAGAGAGCTGTCGCACCCATCAAATCATTGATTGGCAGATTGAAAAGAAGAATGTACATAGGCTTGTGGAGATTGTGGTACAGGGCTATGGTCAGCAAAATTGTGAGGTTGCAGGAGAGGATTAAACAGTAGGCAATGACCCCCATTATAAAAGTGGGCAAGATACCAGTTTGAGGGATGTCCAGAGATTCCATGCGCAAAAGCAAAGAAATGCTAGAAGAGTTTGATTGCATGAGATATGCTTAATGTGTTTAAAATTATTTCAAAGTATCAGGTTTCAAGAGCTAAACTTATAGGATTCACTTTCTATACAATTCACGAGAATATATTAAAAAAGAAACATTTTCAAAATGGAAAATTAGGGTTTTGATGAATATTTGGTAATTAAACCTAAATAGTTTAAATAATTAATGTCCCACATTAATATGCACTGGCTTTTATATCTGTCTTCCATGTTAGACATTGTCCCTGAGAGACGACACTCATCAAAGGCATTAGGGACAGATCCTCTGGATACCACAGAGAAAACAGCATTCGGGCATCTCACGATAATGAAAAGGATGAAATTGTTCCTTTAATAAGTTAAAATATTGGGAGCCTCAAATGGCCTTAGATTAATAAAGTAATCTTCCAAAATCTGTAACCACAAATCTTGTTCTTGATCATATTAATATATTTAGCATATTATTCAGTGTTATGTGTTGCTCCCCATGATACCAGAGGCTAAAGGCTAAAGGCTTCAGACCCACTGTGAACCTGATCAGGATGACACGGTTACAGAATTAATGAATGAGTGAGTTAATGGATTAATGCAAATATCTCAGCAAAACATTAACAAGGATTATGTCTGTCCTACTATTTGGAAATTTTGCACATTCTTACAGAATCCTTTCTGTCCTATTACATTTTTGGCTCTTTTTTGTAATGCACAGATCAACTCATTATTTATTTTAAAATAGGTTCAATCAGTGACTGTCACATTTGATTCCAGGCTTTGCTTAAAATTTAGTGGATTCCATTAATCCTTTAGCTTTGGATCAGTTCATTAAATGCAAATCTAACATTTTCAGACTCATTTTTAATAGCTATCTCCCTTCACAGTATCCAAACCGTGTACAACGTGTGTTTAATTCAGGGCACTGCTGGAGATGGGAGATGGGAAAATTACTTGTGGAAAAGTAAAATGCCAACAAATACAAGTATCAAATATCTGTAAAGGAACAAATTTGGCAACTGTGTTTTAAAAATATATATTGGATGTAGTTTTTGTTCCCCTCTCTTCTGTATTTGCAACATACAGGTTGAACAATGAAACTGAAACACCTGTCATTTTAGTGTGGGAGGTTTCATGGCTAAATTGGACCAGCCTGGTGGCCAATCTTCATTAATTGCACATTGAACCAGTAAGAGCAGAGTGTGAAGGTTCAATTAGCAGAGGGTAAGAGCACAGTTTTGCTCAAAATATTGCAATGCACACAACATTATGGGTGACATATCAGAGTTCAAAAGACGACAAATTGTTGGTGCACGTCTTGCTGGCCCATCTGTGACCAAGACAGCAAGTCTTTGTGATGTATCAAGAGTCACGTTATCCAGGGTAATGTCAGCATATGACCAAGAAGGATGAAACACATCCAACAGGATTAACTGTGGACGCAAGAGGAAGCTGTCTGAAAGGGATGTTTGGGTGCTAACCCGGATTGTATCCAAAAAACATAAAACCATGGCTGCCCAAATCACAGCAGAATTAAATGTGCACCTCAGCTCTCCTGTTTCCACCAGAACTGTCCGTGGGGAGCTCCACAGGGTCAATATACACGGCCAATGTGCCAATGCCAAACGTCGGTTTCAATGGTGCAAGGAGCACAAATCTTGGGCTGTGGACAATGTGAAACATGTATTGTTCTCTGATGAGTCCACCTTTACTGTTTTCCCCACATCCCCCAAAGAAGCGTATGACCCAGACTGTAGCATGCCAACACAGTGAAGCATGGGGGGGGGGATCAGTTGATGGTTTGGGCTGCCATATCATGGCATTCCCTTGGCCCAATACTTGTGCTAGATGGGCTGCCAAGGACTGCCAAGGACTACCAAACCATTCTGGAGGACCATGTGCATTCAACAATTCAAACATTGTATCCTGAAGGTGGCGCCGTGTATCAGGACGAGAATGCACCAATACACACAGCAAGACTGGTGAAAGACTGGTTTGTTGAACATGAAAGTGAAGTTGAACATCTCCCATGGCCTGCACAGTCACCAGATCTAAATATTATTGAGCCACTTTGGGGTGTTCTGGAGGAGCGAGTCAGGAAACGTTTTTCTCCACCAGCATCACGTAGTGACCTGGCCACTATCCTGCAAGAAGAATGGCTTAAAATCCCTCTGACCACTGTGCAGAACTTGTATAAGTCATTCCCAAGATGAACTTACACTGTATTGGCCGCAATAGGAGGCCCTACACCATACTAATAAATCATTGTGGTCTAAAACCAGGTGTTTCAGTTTCATTGTCCAACCCCTCTATAATAATATGTTTTGAATTTTGTTTGCAGAATATATTTTGTGTAAATTTTGGCACAAATATAACTCCATACATATGTACTAGGGATTTTTTGTGTCCGGTATAGATGGATGCGTTTACACTGCTGTAACATGAATCAAATGTATCTCATAAGCTTTCTAATGTTTTCCTTTACACTCCTAAAATAAAGGTGCTACAACGTGTTCTTTGAGCCATGCCATAGATGAACCACTTTTATATCTGTTTAAGAGATGTTTGAGTGTGAATAACGTTTTAAAAATCCATCACTCGATCTTAAGGTTCTTTATCCATTAGCAAAAATAGTTCTTATGGAACTAAAAGTGATTCTTTCTATGGCATCACTTAAAGTTTTTTGCACCTAAAGATTGTAGAGACACAAAATAAATGGTCAAAAACAGTAATATGTCAAAGGCTATGTTCACATTCCATGCTTAAGTGACTTATATTTTCTTGCCTTAATGTTCCACAGATTATATTTTTCTGTGCTGTGTCATTAGCATAGGACATTGCATTGTTCAATACACCACCCCAGTCATCTGGCTTACTGGTCTATTATCCAGAATGATATTGAGGACAACACAATACACTGGCAAAACACCCCATCCATCTTCAATCTGTAATAACCTTTTTTCCAGTCTCTGCACCCTTTCTTGAGCTTATTATATGACACACCCACAGAAGATATCATGATTCATGGTGGAAAAACCTGCCATTCTTTTGTTCCATCTGGTAACATATTTTTCAAGTTGTGGGAAATATGCAAAAAGCACAAACTGGAATGTGATTCATTTCCACATTTGTGGAAAAGTTCTGTGTCTGTTTAAATAGCAGCTCTCCCTCTCCAGTGAACATCTTGAAGGATTGAAATTGTGTTTTCAGGACACAAATATACCAAATAATTAATGCCTTGGTTGATGTTTAAGAGATTATTATTCATATATTAGTTTTTAAAGCCTTTA